>NC_091263.1:10320530-10623560 GCF_042477335.2 Ovis canadensis
GCCTCTCGGGATTCCTCTGCCTTCGATGCCGGGGCCTAAGACCTGGTGTGGAGTCGAGCCTGGAACCTGAGGATTCCTCTCCAGTGTTGACATGTATATTCGGGTACATCTGGAGTCTCCCCAGGGGAGTAAGTCCTCGTCTCAAATGGGGGCATGCACGTGCACTTTCCTCAAGAGCTGTAGCAGCAGTGTCACGCTTCCCATCGCCTGCATCAAGGGATCTGTGGCTTTCCCTCAAGGCTTTCTCACGTAGCTTTCCCACAGGGCTGTCCCACGTGCCACCGTAGTGTGAGTCGATCCTCGCCGTGAATGTCGAGGCAGTGCAGGGAAAAGACGTTCCTCTTGAATGGACTGAGATATCTGGTGGACTTTGGGATGGTGGCACGACGCTGGAGTTCCCCTCGCCTTTCCTGTGGAGAGTGGCTCCTCTTGAGATGCGACGGGAATGCCCAGAACTCTTTCCCGACCAAGCAGCGAAAGGATCCCTCATCTCAAGTTATGAGTCGGAAACGGGTCTACTCTGGATGTAGCCGGGACCCTAGTGCTTCCTATAGAGTGGAGACGGGTATGTCAGGGAACTTCTTGAGTTGCAGCATGGGTGGGAAGGACCTTTTGGAAATTCCAGAGGTTAGGTGTGATTAGCCTCGAGAAGCCTCAGTGGAAATGGGCCTGATCTGGCCTGGAGGGCAAAACCTCCTGGATTTTCTCGAGTTGCGGCAGGTGCACTCTACTTACGACGGGGACCTCAGGGACCCGCTCTGGTGGCATCAGGAAAGGACATTCCGCATGCGAGTTGCTTGGGGGCCTCTCGGGATTCCTCTCCTTTCTATGCTGGGGCCTAACACCTTGTGTGGAGTCGAGCCCGGAAACTGAGGATTCCTCTCCAGTGCTGACATGGATCTTGGGGTACTTCTGGAGTCTCCCAAGGGCAGTAAGTCCTCGTCTGGAATGAACGCATGCTCGTGATCTTTCCTCAAGACTGTAGCAGCAGTGTCACGTTTCCCATCGCCTGGATCAAGGGATCTGCGGCTTTCTCTCGAGGCTTTCCCACAGGGCTGTTCTACGTGCCACAGTGGTGTGAGTCGATTCTCGGCGTGAAAGTCGAGGCAGTGCAGGGAAAACAGTTTCCGTTGGAATGAACTGAGACATCTAGGGGACTCTGGGAATGTTGGCACGACCCCGGAGTTCCTCTCCCATTTCCTGTGGAGAGCACCTCCTCTTGAGATGCGACGGGAACGCCGGGAAATCTTTCCCGACCACGCAGGGAAAGGATCCCTCATCTCGAGCTGCGAGGCGGCAACGGGGCTCCTCTGGATGTTCACGGGACCATCGTGCTTCCTCTTGAATGGAGACTGTATGTCGGGGAACTCTTGAGTGGCAGCAAGGGTGTGAAGGACTTTTTGGAGATTCCAGAGGTTAGGTGTGATTAGACTCGAGAAGCCTCAGCGGAAATGGGCCTCATCTGGCCTGGAGGGCAAAACCTCCGGAATTTCTCGTGTTGCGGTAGGTGCTCTAGACTTTGGTCGGGGACTTCAGGGACCCGCTCTGGTGGCCTCAGGAAAGGCCAGTCCCTTTGCGAGTTGTTCGCGGGCCTCTCGGGATTCCTCTCCCTTCGATGCCAGAGCCTAAGACTTTGTGTGGAGTCGGGGCCGGAACCTGAGGATTCCTCTCCAGTGCTCTCATGGAACTTGCGGTACTTCGGGAGTCTCCCCAGGAGAGTAAGTTCTCGTTTCGAGAGGGTGCATGCACGTGTGCTTTCCTCCCGAGCTGTAGCACCAGTATCATGCTTTCCGTCGCGTCAATCATGGGATCTGTGTCTTTTCCTCAAGGATTTTCCACGACGCTTTCCCACGAGGCTTTCCCACAGGGCTGTCCCACGTGCCACCGTGGTGTGAGTCGATCCTCGGCGTGAAAGTAAAGGCAGTGCAGGGAAAACAGGTTCCTCTGGAATGGACTGAGACATCTGGGGGACTCTGGGAATGGTGGCACGACCTTGGAGTTCCTGTCGCCTTTCCTGTGGAGAGTGCCTCCTCTTGAGATACACCGGGAAACCCAGGAATTATTTCCCGACCAAGCAGGGAAAGGATCCCCCATGTCCAGTTACAAGGCGGAAACTGGGCTCCTCTGGATGTGGGCGGGACCCTCTTGCTTCCTCTCGAGTGGAGACGGGTATGTCGGGGAACTTCTTGAGTTGCAGCAAGGGTGTGAAGGGCCTTTTGGACGATCCAGAGGTTAGATGTGATTAGCCTTGAGAAGCCTCAGCGGAAATGGGACTCATCTCGCTTGGAGGGGAGAACCTCCTGGATTTTCTCGAGTTGCGGCAGGTGATCTCGTCTTGCGACGGTGACCTAAGGGACCCGTTCTGGTGGCCTCAGGACTGGCCAGTCCACATTCGAGTTCCTTGGAGGCCTCTCGGGATTCTTCTTCCGTCGATTCCGGGGTCTAAGACCTTGTGTGAAGTCGGGGCCGGAACCTGAGTATTCTTCTCCAGTGCTGACGTGGATCTTGGTGTACTTCAGGAGTCTCCCTAGGGGAGTCAATCCTTGTTTCGAAACGGTGCATGCACGGACGCTTTCCTCCCGAATTGTAGCAGCAGTGTCACGCTTCCCGTCGCGTCAATCATGGCATCTGTGGCTTTCCCTCGAGGTTTTCCCAGGAGGTTTTCCCACGAGGCTTTTCCACAGGGCTGTGCCACGTGAAACCGTGGTGTGAGTCGATCCTCTCTGTGAAAGTCGAGGCAGTGCAGGGAAAGCAGGTTCCTCTGGAATGGACTGAGACATCTGGGGGTCTCTGGGAATGGTTTCACGACGCTGAAGTTCTCGCCTTTCCTGTGGAGTGCACCTCCTCCTGAGATGTGAGGCGAATGCCCAGAATTCTTTCCCGAACAAGCAGCGAAAGGATCCCTCATCTCGAGCAACTAGGCGGAAACGTGGCTCCTCTGGATATGGGCGGGACCCTCGTGCTTCCTCTCGAGTGGAGTCGGTTATGTCGGGGAACTTCTTGAGTTGCAGCAAGGGTGTCAATGATCCTTTGGACTTTCCAGGGTTAGATGTGATTATCCTCGAGATGCCTCAGCGGAAATGGGCCTCATCTATCCTGGAGGTGAGAACTTCCTGGATTTTCTCAAGTTGTGGCAGGTGCTCTCGTCTTATAACGGTGACGAAAGGGACCGACTCGGGTGGCCTCAGGACTGGTCAGTCCCCATTCGAGTTGTTTGTGGGCTTCTGGGAATGCCTCTCCCTTTGATGCCGGGGCCTAAGACCTTGTGTGGAGTCGGGCCCGGAACATGAGGTTTCCTCTCCAGTGTTGAAATGGATCTTGGGGCACTTCTGGAGTCTTCCCAGGGGAGTGAGTCCTCGTCTCGAGAGGGGGCATGCACGTGCGCTTTCCTTCTGACCTGTAACAGCAGTGTCACGCTTCCCGTCGCGTGGATCAAGGGATATGTGTCTTTCCCTCGAGGCATTCCCAAGAGGCTTTCCCACAGGGCTGCTTCACGTACCACCGTGGTGGGTGTCCATCCTCGGCGAGAAAGTCGAGGCAGTGCAGGGAAAACAGGTTGCTCTGGAATGGACTGAGACATCCGGGGGACTCAGGAATGGTGGCGCGACGCTGGAGTTCCTCTCGCCTTTCCTGTTGAGAGCGCCTCCTCTTGAGAAGCGACGGGAACGCCGGGAATTCCTTCCCGAACAAGCAAGGAAAGGATCCCTCATCTCGAGCTACGAGGCGAAAACGGGGCTCCTCTGGATGTGGGCGGGACCCTCGTGATTCCTCAAGAGTGGAGACGGGGATGTAGGGTAACTTCTTGAATGCAGCAAGGTTGTGAAGGACTATTTGGAAGTTCCAGAGCTTAGATTTGATTAGCCTTGAGAAGCCTCAGTGGAAATGTGCCTCATCTCGCCTGCAGGGCAAAACCTCTTGGATTTTCTCGAGTTTTGGCAGGTGCTCTCGACTTACGACGGGGACCTCAGGGACCTGCTCTGGTGGCCTCACGAAATGCCAGTCCCCATGCAAGCGGCTCGCGGGCCTCTCGGGATTCCTCTCCCTTCGATACCCGGGCCTAAGACCTTGTGTGGAGTCGGGGCCGGTACCTGAGGATTCCTCTCCAGTGCTGACATGGATCTTGGTGTACTTCTGGAGTCTCCCCTGGGGAGTAAGTCCCCGTCTCGAATAGGGGCATGCACGTGCGCTTTCCTCCAGAGCGGTAGCAGCAGTGTCACGCTTCCCATCACCTGGATTAAGGGATCTGTGGCTTTCTTTCGAGGCTTTCCCTCGAGGCTTTCCCTCGAGGCTTTCCCACGAGGCTTTCTGACGAGGCTTTCACACAAGGATGTCCCACGTGCCACCGTGGTGGGAGTCGATCCTCGGCATGAAATTCGAGGCAGTGCAGGGAAAACAGGTTCCGCTGGAATGGACTGAGACATCCGGGGGACTCTTGGAATGGTGGCAGGACGCTGGAGTTCCTCTCGCCTTCCCTGTGGAGAGCGCCTTCTCTTGAGAAGCGACGGGAACGCCGGGAATTCTTTCGCGACCAAGAAGGGAAAGGATCCCTCATCTCGAGCTACGAGGTGGATACGGGGCTCCTCTGGATGTGAGTGGGACCCTCATGCTTCCACTAGAGTGGAGACCGGGATGTCCGGGAACTTCTTGAGTTGCAGCAAGGGTGTGAAGGACCTTTTGGAAGTTCCAGAGATTAGATGTGATTAGCCTTCAGAAGCCTCAGTGGAAATGGGCCTCATCTGACCTGGAGGGCAAAACCTCCTGGATTTTCTCGAGTTGCGGCAGGTGCTCTCGACTCACGACGGGGACCTCAGGGACCCGCTCTGGTGGCCTCAGGAAAGGCCAGTCCCCATGCGAGTTGCTCGGGGGCCTCTCGGGGTTCCTCTACCTTCGATGCCAGGGCCTAAGTCCTTGTGTGGAGTCAGGTCCGGAACCTGAGTGTTCCTCTCCAGTGCTCACATTGATCTTGGGGTACTTCTGGAGTCTCCCCAGGGGAGTAAGTCCTCGTTTCGAATGGGGGCATGCACGTGCGCTTTCCTCCAGATCGGCAGCAGCAGTGTCATGCTTCCCTTCGCCTTGATCAAGGGATCTGTGGCTTTCCCTCGAGACTTTCCCACGAGGCTTACCCACAGGGCTGTCCCACGTGCCACCATGGTGGGAGTCGATCCTCACCGTGAAAGTCGAGGCAGTGCAGGGAAAACAGGTTCCTCTGCAATGGACTGAGACTTCTGGGGGACTCTTGGAATGGTGGCACGACCCTGGAGTTCCTCTCGCCTTTCCTGTGGAGAGTGCCTCCTCTTGAGATGCGAGGGGAATGCCCAGAATTCTTTCCCGACCAAGCATTGAAAGAATCCCTCATCTCAAGCTACGAGGCGGAAACGGGGCTCCTCTCGATGTGGGCGGGACCCTCGTGCTTCCTCTATAGTGGAGACGGGTATGTCAGGGAACTTCTTGATTTGCAGCAAGGGTGTGATGGACCTTTTGGAATTCCAGAGCTTAGATGTGATTAGCATTGTGAAGCCTCTGCGAAAATGGGCCTCATCTCGCCTGGAGGGCAAAACCTCCTGGATCTTCTCGAGTTTTGGCAGGTGCTCTCGACTTACGACGGGGAACTCAGGGACACGCTCTGGTGGCCTCAGGCAAGGCCAGTTCCCATGCGAGTTGCTCGCGGGCCTCTCGGGATTCCTCTTCCTTCGATGCCGGCGCCAAAGAACTTGAGTGGAGGCGGCGCCGGAAACTGAGGATTCCTCTCCAGTGCTGACATGGATCTTGGGGTACTTCTGGAGTCTCCCCAGGGGAGTAAGTCCTCGTCTCGAATGGGGGCATGCACGAGCAGTTTCCTCCCGATCTGTAGCAGCAGTGTCACACTTCCTGTCGCGTGGATCAAGGGATCTGTGGCTTTCCCTCGCGGCTTTCCCACGCGGCTTTCCCACAGGGCTGTCCCACGTGCCACCTTGATGGGAATGGATCCTCTGCGCGAAAGTCGAGACAGTGCAGGGAAAACAGGTTCTTTTGGAATAGAGTGAGATATCTGGGGGACTCTTGGCATTGTGGCATGACGCCTGAGTTCCTCTCGACTTTCCTGTCGAGAGCGGCTTCTCTTGAGATGGGACGGGAATGCCCAGAATTCTTTCCCGACAAAGCAGCGAAAGGAATCCTCATCTTGAGCTACGAGGCGGAAACGGCGCTACTTTGGATGTGTGCAGGACCCGCGTGCTTCCTCTCGAGTGGAGACGGGTATGTCGGGGAGCTTCTTGAGTTGCAGCAAGGGTGTAAAGGACCTTTTGGAAGTTCCAGAGGTTAGGTGTGAGTAGCCTTCAAAAGGAACAGCGGAAATGGGCCTCATCTTGCCTGGAGGGCAAAACCTCCTGGATTTTCTCGAGTTGTGGCAGCTGCTCTCTACTTATGATAGGGACCTCAGGGACCCGCTCTGGTGGCCTCAGGAAAGGCCAGTCCCCATGTGAGTTGGTCGCGGGCCTCTCGGGATTCCTCTCCCTTGGATGCTGGAGCCTAAGACCTTGTGTGGAGTCGGGCCCGGAACCTGAGGATTCCTCTCCAGTGCTGACATGGATCTTGGGGTACTTCTGGAGTCTGCCCAGGAGAGTCAGTCCTCGTCTCGAGAGGGGGCATGCACGTGCGCTTTCCTCCCGAGCTGTAGTAGCAGTGTCACGCTTCCCGTCGTGTCGATCAGGGATCTGTGGCTTTCCCTCGAGGCTTTCCCACGAGGCTTTCCCACGAGGCTTTCCCACAGGGCTGTCTCACGTGCCACCCTGGTGTGAGTCGATCCTCGGCGTGAAAGTCGAGGCAGTGCAGGGAATGGAGGTTCCTCTGGAATGGACTGGGACATCTGGGGGACTCTGGGAATGGTGGCACGACCCTGGAGTTCCTCTCGCCTTTCCTTTGGAGAGCGCCTGCTCTTGAGATGCGACGGGAACGCCGGGAATTCTTTCCCGTCCAAGCAGGGAAAGGATCCCTCATCTCGAGCTACGAGGTGGAAACGGGGCTCCTCTGGATGTGGGCCGAACCTCGTGCTTTCTTTCGACTGGAGACGGGTATGTCGGGGAACTTCTTGAGTTGCAGTAAGGGTGTCAAGGACCCTTTGGAAGTTCCAGAGGTTAGATGTGATTAGCCTCGAGACGCCTCAGCCAAAGTGGGCCACATCTCGCCTGGAGGGGGGAACCTCCTGGTTTTCTCGAGTTGCGGCTTGTGCTCTCGACTTACGACGGGGACCTCATGGACCCGCTCTGTTGGCCTCAGGAAAGGTCATTCCCCATGCGAGTTGCTCGGTGGCCTCTCAGGATTCCTCGCCCGTCGATGCCGGCGCCTAAGACCTTGTGTGGAGTCGGACCAGAACCTGAGGATTCCTCTCCCGTGCTCACATGGATCTTGGCGTACTTCTGGAGTCTCCCAAGGGGCGTTAGTCCTCGTCTCGAGTGGGGTCATGCAGGTGTGGTTTCCTCCTGAGCAGTAGCAGCAGTGTCTCGCTTCCCGTCTTGTGGATCAAGGGATCTGTGTCTTTCCCTCGACGCTTTTCCATGGGCTTTCCCACAGGGCTATTCCACGTGCCACCATGCAGTGCTGGGAAAACAGGAACCTCCTTCCCCACATAGGGGGTACACTGTCCCCTTGGGCGTGTATCTCCAGGGCATTCGCGCTTGGGGGTTGCCCACGGATGTTGGCCTCAGGCTCCACATGAGAAAAGCCCCTAATGGCATTAGCTGCCGGTCCAGACGCTGGCCCCTCAGGTCTCTGGCTGGAGCCTTGGGCTCCAGGCAACTCAAAGCCCTCGGGGCTGGTGCTCTGGGACTGCTGTAGGGAAAGGACGCCAGGAGCCCATGGAGGAGTTGGGGAGGCGCAGGTGGCATATGGAGGCGAGGACAGCGTGGGATCTAGGTGGAGGCGCTGGAGAGAGCGTCCGTTGTCCCGGAATGCCTCGGAGGAGCCAGCGGGGGACAGTCCAGGCCCAGGGACCTGTGGTATGTGAAAAGGTGGGAAACCCCAGAACAAGGCAGGCTGGGAAAGGGGGCGTGGACGGCCAATTCAAAGGGACCTAGGGGGCGTTTCCTGGGCGGTGAGCTCCCTTGGCACTGCTGAGGGCCCCTGATTGATCCACCCGGGGTTGATCCCACCATCCGCTGCGAGGGAGGGCCACAAACCAAAGCCCCCGAACTGCCCACCCACCCCAACGGGGATCTTGGCAGTCCGGGGCACAGCTGTGCCCGGGAAAAGCCCACTCACTCCACGGGACTCCGTCCAGGGTCTCTGCTTGGAAAGAGGCCAGGGGCGGCCCCCTCCATCTACGCACCCAAACCCTATTGACGTCAATGGGGGCGGAGATGCCTCCGGCTCTCCAGAGTCCTGGGCTGCTGGGTCCCCGCCCACTCGGCCAGCAGTCTGCAGCGCTCCTGTGTGCCTCTCCCACCATGGCTTCGTCCGGCTCCTCCAGCACCTCAAGCGGTACGTTTGCCCTCGGTCCCTGGGGTCGGATCACGTCTCAGGGGATTTGCGGGTGGCCCGGGCAAGGGCTCTCGGCCCACGTGTCGACCCCCGCTCCCGCCCGAGAACGGCGGGGACCCATCGGCCGGGCCCGGGGTTCCCAGGCGTCAGGTGTGCCCAAAGTTGGAGGGCGTTGCATCGTTCGTTCATCTTGCTCCTTTGGCACACACATGGCTTCTCCGTTCTCTTTTCTGGGAAGACAGTGTTGTTTTAGGGGGCGTGCTGCGGGGGTCAGGGGCCGGTGGGAGCGGGTGCTGTGCTGGGATGAGGCCCTTTATCCTCACATCTTCCTGTGGGAACGGGAGTCGGGGAGCTCTGTGGCCTTGCCGCCTACAGTGGCTTCCTCTGCACAGGGGCCTAGTGCCTTCTGCCTTCTGTCAGGCGTTACAGGGTTTGGGCTTTGCTTTGGCGGCCTTGACCTTGGCCCTGGCCTGGGCCTTGGCCTTACCCTTGGCGTTGCCCTTGCCCTTGCCCTTGGCCTTCGGCTTGGCCTTCCCTAGGCCTTGTCCTTGGCCTTACCTTGTCCTTGCCCTTACCTTTTCCTTGCCCTTAAACTTAAACTTGACCTTGACTTTGACCTTGAACTTGAACTTGACCTTGACTTTGACCTTGAACTTGACCTTGACCTTGACCTTGACCTTGAACTTGACTTTTACCTTGAACTTGAACTTGACCTTGACTTTGACCTTGAACTTGAACTTGACCTTGACCTTGAACTTGAACTTGAACTTGACCAACAACGGGAGACCAGATTTGCTCAGAGCACCGGAGGTCCAGAGGCAGGGCCGTGTATCTCCCCTTCCCTTTGTGATCATTGCAAAGACATTCCTAGCTGATTGTGGGAGTGCCCATGAAGAAGCAAGCAGTGGGAGTGTGTTTGACACGACTGTGTGCCTCAACTCCACAAGGGGCCTTTCCTCTCGAAGTAGGCCCCATGTCCCCTTGGGGAGGGTGTCATGCCTCTTTTCTCCACACTGCCAAAGGGTGGAGCAAAGCTCGCTCTGTCAGAGGTACAAAAACAGCAATTGAATGGATTTTCAAGCTCTTGCTAGGCTGCACCCTTTCAGGGCCCACTTTACTGAAACAGGTGCTCTGTGGCCCCCGGTTGGGTATGCAGGTTCACAAACAGGGTGAGATCCTGTCCAAGCCAACAATTTTCCTGAAAGACCTAGGCTCACTAAAGCTCTCCTCCAGAGCAAAGGGGATAGAGGAGATGTATGGAGGAGTCTTTGCCTTTCCCTGTGAGTGTGGGGCTACTCCCTACGGCCCCAAGCTCAGGGATAACTGCCTCTAAGAAAGGAATGGCAAGAAGCGCTAATCTTGGAGGTTGGGACAGGGAGTTCGCAGCATGTGGGGAAAGAAAGACTTCTTCGGGGAAGAAGAGGCAACCACCGGGGGTGTGTTCGCAAGCCTCTATTTGGAAGGAACACGTTTGCTTATACAACTCAAGACCTCCAGATCTGCTCAGAGGACTGAAGTTCCAGAGACAGGGCCATGTATCTCCCCTTCCCTTTGAGATCCTTGCCAAGACATTCCTAGCAGATTGTCGGAGTGCCCATGAAGAAGCAAGCAGCGGGAGTGTGCTTGACATCACTGGCTGCCTACCTGGGCTCAGCTCCTCAAGGGGCCTTTCTCTCCTGGTAGGCCCTATGTCCCCTTTGGGAGAGGGTTGTGCCCTCTTCCCTCCACACTGCCAAAGGGTGGAGGTGGAGCAAACTCGTTCTCTCCGAGGTAAAAGAAAGACAAATTGGATGGATCTTTAAGCTCTTGCTATGCTGCACCCCTCCAGGACCCACTCGAGCAAAACAGGTGCCCTGTGGCCCCTAGGTCGGGTATGCAGGTTCACACACCGGGTGTGATCCCGTCAAAGCCAAGAATTTTCCTGACAGACCTAGGCTCACTAGAGCTCTCCTCCAGAGGAAAGGGGACAGAAAAGATGTGTGTGTGGAGGTGGCTCTGCCTTTCCAGGTCCCAATCTCAGGGATAACTGCCCCTAAGAAAGGAACTGCTGCTGCTGCTGCTGCTGCTGCTGCTGCTGCTGCTAAGTTGGTTCAGTCGTGTTCGACTCTGTGCGACGCCATAGACGGTAGCCCACTAGGCTCCCCCGTCCCTGGGATTCTCCAGGCAAGAACAGTAAGTGGGTTGCCATTGCCTTCTCCAATGCATGAAAGTGAAAATGAAAGTGCAGTCGCTCAGTCGTGTCCGACCCTCAGCGACCCCATGGACTGCAGCCTACCAGGCTTCTCTGTCCATAGGATTTTCTGAAAGGAACTGCAAGAAGCACTTTTCCAGGAGGCTGGGAAAGGGGGTTTGCAGGATGTGGGGAAAGAGTGCCTCCTTCGGGGAAGAATAGGCGGCCACTTGTTTTGTGTTGCAAACCTCTATTTGGAAGGAACAGGTTAGCTTATACAAAGGGAGACCTCCAGATCTGCTCAGAGGACCGAAGTTGCAGAGGCAGGTCGGTGTATCTTCCCTTCACTTTGCGATCCTTGCAAAGACATTCCTTGCTGCTAGATGACTCAGCAAGGGCCTTTGAGACTGTTGTTTTCTTTCCTAGGTTCAAAGATTCCTTCAGTTCCTAATATAGATATCCTAGAAATGATATGACATCCGTGAAAATCTGATATGTCCTGGTCAAATGCTGTCAGTTATCATTCTAGTTATCATATTAAAGCATTTCAAGTCGCAGCAGTGACCAGATGACATTGTCAATTTCTATTTCATCAGGTTTTAACCATGTCCTCTGTGGTTTCACACTGATGCCTTTGCAGAAATACTGCTACTTCAAGATATATGGAAAATACTTTTTTTAAGCTTACTGATAATTTGTTTGTTTGTTTGCTTGTCTTCTGGTAAGCTGCTACCAGATGGAATTTAGTCTCCTCTCTAGGTTAAGAGAACTAAGTTTTCTTAGAATGCAATTTTTGATCACAGACTATGAGTTTCTCTACCTTTCATTGATTTATAATTGTTTTCATCATCTGTTTTTTTACTTCGGTAAAGTAAATAAGCCTTATTTAAGATTTTGGTACATGTAGGATGGACTAAGCTTTCCCCACTCTTGCAAGTTCCCTTAACCCTTCAGATTCTTCTCGTGGGACCAAGATCTCACTTTCCTCCAGAGGGACAATCCAAGCTTTTTATCAGGTGATCTGCCCCTGACATCAGAGTCAAGTTGAGCACGAGTTGGCCTATAATTTAGGCATGAAACTATGACTACATAAAGAAAAGGTGACTGTATGATTCAGGGATGGCCATGATATGCCTTGCACTTCAGAGAAAATGGGTTAAAATGATTTTTTTCCTTCAAAACTGCACACCCAGTTCTTTCAGCATATGCAATTGAAAACATCTAGTCATTAGGTCAGTTTTCATTCCAATCCCAAAGAAAGGCAATGACAAAGACTATTCAAGCTGCTGCACAATTGCACTCATCTCACACACTAGTAAAGTAATGCTCAAAATTCTCCAAGTTCACATGAACTGTGAACTTCCAGATGTTCAAGAAGGATTTAAAAAATGCAGAGAAACCAGAGATCAAATTGCCAACATCCACTGGATCATTGAAAAAGCAAGAGAGTTCCGGAAAAAAAAAAAACCCATCTATTTCTGCTTTATTGACAATGCCAAAGCCTTTGACTGTGTGGATCACAAGAAACTGGGAAAAATTCTGAAAGAGATGGGAATACCAGACCACCTGACCTGTCTCTTGAGAAACCTGTATGCAGGTCAGGAAGAAACAGTTCGAACTGGACATGGAACAACAGACTGGTTCTACATAGGAAAAGGAACATGTCAAGGCTGTATATTGTCACCCTGCTTATTTAACTTATATGCAGAGTACAGCATGAGAAACACTGGGCTGGAGGAAGCACACGCTGGAATCAAGGTTGCTGGGAGAAATATCAATAATCTCAGATATTCAGATGACACCACCCTTATGGCAGAAAGTGAAGAAGAGCTAAAGAGTCTCCTGATGAAAGTGAAAGAGGAGAGTGAAAAAGTTAGCTTAAAGCTCAGCATTCAGAAAACTACAATCATTGCATCCAGTCTCATCACTTCATGGCAAATAGATGGGAAAACATTGGAAACAGCTGCAGACTATTTTGGGGGGCTTGGAAATCACTGCAGGTGATGGCTGCCTCCATGAACTTAAAACATATCTATGACTTGGAAGAAAAGTGATGACCAAACTAGACAGCATATTAAAAAGCCGAGACGTTGCTTTGCCAACAAAGATCCATCCGGTCAAGGCTATGGTTTTTCCATATGTCATGGATGGATATGAAAGATGTACTATAAAGAAAGTGACAGCTGAAAATGTGATGCTTTTGAACTGTGGTGTTGGAGAAGATGCTTGTAGGTCGCTTAGACTACAAGGAGACGCAACCACTCCATCCTAAAGGAAATCAGGTCTGAATATCCATTGGAAGGACTAATACTGAACCTGAAACTCCAATACTTTGGCCACTTGATGTGAAGAGCTGACTCACTTGGAAGTTGCTTTGATTTGCCTATGAGTGTGGGAGCCCTCCCTGGGCAAAGGGCCTCAGGGGTCATTGCCACTGAATGATGACATCCAAGCAAGCGCATTCCAGCTGTGTGACATGCAGGAAGCAGGAGACTGGGAAAACTGTCTTCCTTAGAGGAAGGAAAGTCATCCACAGAGAGTGTGTTTTCAGGCCTCTCTTTGCAGCAAGTGTTTTGCTTCTCAGACATCAGAGCTGCAGGCTTGCTCTGAGGGCCTCAATTCCAGAGTCAGGGCTGTGTGTCTCACTGCACTTTCCAAGCATTGCAGACACATTCCTAGGTTGGAGCAGTGCTTCCCATGAGAAAGAAGCCTCGGGAGTGTGTCTGAGCGGGCTGAGTGCCATGCTAGGGTCACCTAGTCGAGGGCACCTTGCACATCCAATGGGCCCCAGGCGAGTAGCTATGGACCGGCCCCTCGGTTGAGATATCCCAAAGCAGGGAACAAAGCTAGCTCTGTCTGTCAGAAGGAGGAAAACAGCAATGGGATGGATTTTCAAGCAGTTGCTAAGTCACACCACGTGAGGGCTCCGCGGGAAAGAAATGCGAATTTTGGCCTCTAGGCCCAGTATCCAGATGTGTGCACAGGATATTTTCCCCACAGGATCCAAGAATGTTCCAGACAGACCTAAGCTCACTAGCTCTCTCCTGCAGAGGAAATGAAATATTGTTGCTGAACCACGAAAAGATGCTGGGATTCTTGGCTTATGGAGGAGAAGAATTCAATCCAGGGCCCAAGACGAGGCTTGATTGCTCAGAGCTTTTGTGCAATCGAGTTTTATTCAAGTAGAAAGGAGAGAGAGAAAGCTTCTGACAGAGACATCACAAGGGGCAGAAAGTGTACTCCCTTGCTAGTGTTAGTAATGGAGTTATATACTCTCCAATAAGTTATTACAACGAACAAAAGAATGTCTGGAGGTTGTAAAGACTCACTAGACCTACTCCCATCATTTACATTTTAAGATAACAGGATTAGCCAGAAGGTTTTTCCAGAGACCGTCCTCAAGAAGGATGCATGATTGTTATGTAATCCGAAGGAATGTAGAGGGAAAAAAGTGTGCCCTTTCTTCCTCCTTGAGAATTCTAGACCCCTCTCTCCTTGGGGACCCTCGAACTTCTTATAAACCTGCCTTGGCAATGACTCTCTCCGAAACATGATTGAACAGCCGTTTGGAGCTTCCTTTGACTTTCCCTGGGAGGGAGGGAGCCCTCCCTGAGCACAGGGCCTCAGGGGCCATGGCCAATGAAAACTAATCTCCCAGTAAGTGCTTTTCAGCCCTGTGTGACTCTCAGCCCACAGGAGGCTGAGAAAACTCTCTTCCTTGGAGGAAGGAAAGGCAGCCCAAGAGTGTGTTTTCAGGCCTGTATCTTGCAGCAAGTGTTTGGCTTGTTAGACATAAGACCTGCAGGCCTGCTCCAACAGACTCCATTCCAGAATCAGGGCCTTGTGTCTCCCTGCAGTTTCCTGGCCTCGCAAACACATTCCTAGGGGAGAGCAGTCCTGCCCATGGGGAAGCAGGCTGCGGGAGTGTGTCTGAGGGGGCCAGGTGCCATGCTGGGGTCACCTGGTCGAGGGCACCTTGCACCTCCAATGGACCCCAGGCAAGGAGTTGCAGGCCACCACCTTGCTTCTGAAATCCCAAAGTGGGGAGCAAAGCTCGCTCTGTCAGAGGGAAGAAAACAGCAACAGGATGGATTTTCAAGCAGTTGCTAGGCTGTACTGCGTTAGGGCTCCAAGGAAGAAAAATGCAGATGTTAGCCCCTACGACTGGTATCCAGGTGGGCTCCCAGGATGATTTCCCCGCAGGATCCAAGAACGTTCCAGACAGACCTGGGCTCACTAGCTCCCTCCTGCAGAGGAAACATGATAGAACAGCTGTTTGGAGGTTGCTTTGACTTCCCCTGGGAGGGTAGGATCCCTCCCTGGGTGCAGGGCCTCAGGGGCCATTGCCGCTGAGAAATGCCCTCTAAGCCAGACCTTTCCAGCCTTGTATGACTCAGCACGGAGGAGACTGGAAAAGCTATCTTCCTTGGAGGAAGGAAAGGCAGCCCCAGAGAGTGTGTTTTCACACCTGTATCTCGCAGCAAGCGTTTGCCGTCTCAGACGTCAGACCTCCAGGCCTGCTCCAACGGCCTCAGTTCCAGAGTCAGGGCCGTGTGTCTCCCTGCATTTTCTGAGCCTTGGGAACACATTCCTAGGTCAGAACAGTCCTGCCCATGGGGAAGGAGGCTGCGGGAGTGTGTCTGAGGGGGTCGGGTGCCATGCTGGGGTCCAATAGACCTGGTACCTCCAATAGACCCCAGGACAACAGCGGTGGGGCTCCCCCTGGCTTCCGAAATGCCAAAGCGAGAAGCAAAGCTAGCTCTATCAGAAGGAAGAAAAGAGCAATTAGATGGATGTTCAGGCTGTTGCTGGGCCGCACCACTTCAGGTTTCCCCCCGAGAGGAGCAGGCGCCCTGTGGCCCCTAGGTCCCATATGCAGGTTAACACACAGGATGTGTCCCCATAGGAGCCAAGAATTTTCCTGACAGACCTAGGCTCACTAGAGCTCTCCTACAGGGCAAAAGGGATAGAACAGACTGTGGATGTGACTCTGCCTTTCCCAGCGAGCATGGGGCCCTCCCTACGGCCCCGGGCTCCAGGGAAAATTGTCCCTGAAAAATGACCTCCAAGAAGCGCTTTTCCAGCAGGCTGGGATGCAGAGTTCACAGGATGTGGGGAAAGTGATCGTCCTTCAGGGAAGAAGAGGCAGCCACCCAGTGTGTGTTTGCAAGCCTGTATTTGGAAGAAACTGGTTTGCTTCTTCAAGGGGAGACCTCCAGGTCTGCTCAGAGGACCGAAATTCCAGTGGCAGCACCATGCATCTCCCCTGTCCTTTCTGAGCCTTGGAAAGACATTCCTAGCTTATAGCGGTATTGCTCATGAAGAAGCAGGATGCAGGAATGTGTCAGACATGACTGGGTGCCTTCCTGGGTTCAGCTCCGTGAGGGGCCTTTCCACTCAAAGTAGGTCCCATGCCTCCTTGGGGAGGACGTGGGGCCCGCTTGCCTCCAAATTGCCAAAGGCTGGAACAAAGCTAGTTCTATCAGAGGTAAGAAAAGAGCAATTGGATGGATGTGGAAGCTGTTGCTGGGCCGCACTGCTTCAGGCCCCCCACCCCTCCGGCCCCGAGAGAAACAGGCGCCCTGTGGCCCCTCGGTCCTGTATGCAGTTTCACACATAGAATGTGTCCCCATAGGAGCCAAGAATTTTCCTGACAGACCTAGGCTCACTAGAGCTCTCCTACAGAGCAAAGGGGATGGGACAGATGTGTGGCTGTGGCTCTGCCTTTCCCTGGGAGTGTGGAGCCACTCCCTATGGCCCCGGGCTCCAGGGGAAATTGCCCCTGAATAATGACCTCCAAGAAGCGCTTTTCCAACTGGCTGAGACGTGGAGTTCTCAGGATGCAGGGAAAGCGAGTGTCCCTTCGGGGAAGCAAAGGCAGTCACCTGTTATCATTACTTACTAGAATAGTAGGTACCTTCTCTGGTTGGGCAGAGGCCTTCCCTACCTGATCTGAAAAAGAAAATGAAGTAGCTCGCTGATTTGAGAAATAATTCCCAGACTTGGGTTTCCAACCAGTATAGAATCCGACAATGGCCCTGTCTTTGTAGCCGCGTTAATTAACAGGTATGTGAAGCTCTAAATATCAGTGGAAATTACATACAGCATATAGGCCCCAGTGTTCTGGAATGGTGGAAAGAAACAACCAAACTCTTGAAGAGACTCTTTCAAAATGGATCATAGAGACTGACTGTACATGGATGGGCTTGCTTCTGGCAGACTTACTCATATTACGGGTAACTGCACGTTCCCATAGTTGTTGTCCTTATGAAATTTTCTATGGGAGAACCCCCCACCCCAAATGAGGCAGGTGTTAGCAGATTTGCCACAAGTAAGGAGGTGGGATTTCACAGCAGCTGGAACAATTAGGTAAGGTAATAAATCAGGTAACTAAGTTTGTGTAAAAAAAATATCATTCCCCCTTGAGGAACAGATTCATGAATTTGTGCTCAGTGATCAGGTGTGGCTCAATGACTGGAAACACAATTCCTTGGCCTGACATCGGAAAGGTCCTTATACTGTTGTTTTAGCCACAATTCTGAAAGAGAAGGGAATACTAGACCACCTAACCTGCCTCTTGAGAAATCTGTATGAAGGTCAGGAAGCAACAGTTAGAGCAGGACATGGAACAACATACTGGTTCCAAAAAGGAAAAGGAGTATGTCAAGGCTGTATATTGTCACCCTATTTATTTAACTTATATGCAGACTACATCATGAAAAATGCTGGGATGGAAGATACGTGAGCTGGAATCAAGATTGCCGGAAGAAATAGCAATACACTTAGATATGCAGATGTCACCACCATTATGGCAGAATGGGAAGAGGAAAGCGTATGTCGGGGAACTTCTTGAGTTGCAGCAAAGGTGTGAAGGACCCTTTCGAAGTTCCAGAGGTTAGGTGTGGTTAGTCTCGAGATGCCTCAGCAGAAATGGGCCTCATGTCGCCTGGAATGGAGAGGCTTCTGGATATTCCCCAGTTTCAGCAGGTGCTCTCGAGTTACCACGGGGACTTAAGGGACACGCTCTGGTGGCCTCAGGAAAGGCCAGTCCGCATGCGTGTTGCTAGGGGGCCTCTCGGGATTCCTCTCCCGTCGGTGCCGGGGCCTAAGACCTTGTGTGGAGTCGGGGCCGGAACCTGAGGATTCCTCTCCAGGGCTGACATGGATCTTGGGGTACTTCTGGAGTCTCCCCAGGAGAGTAAGTCCTCGTCTCGAATGGGGGCATGCACGTGCGCTTTCCTCCAGAGCAGTAGCAGCAGTGTCACGCTTCCTGTCGCGTGGATCAAGGGATCTGTGGCTTTCCCTCGAGGCTTTCCCACGAGGTTTTCCCACGTGGCTTTCCCACGAGGCTTTCCCACAGGGCTGCTTCACGTGCCACCGTGGTGGGTGTCGATCCTCGGCGTGAAAGTCGAGGCAGTGCAGGGAAAACAGCTTCCTCTGGAATGGCCTGAGACATCTAGGGGTCTCTGGGAATGGTTGCACGACGCTGGAGTTCTCGCCTTTCCTGTGGAGAACACCTCCTCTTGAGACGCGACGGGAATGCCCAGAATTCTTTCCCCAACAAGCAACGAAAGTATCCCTCATCTCGAGCAACGAGCGGAAACGGGGCTCCTCTGGATGTGGCCGGGACCCTCGTGCTTCCTCTCGAGGGGAGACGGGTATGTTGGGGAACTTCTTGAGTTGCAGCAAGGCTGTGATGGACCCTTTGTGCTTTCCAGGGTTAGATGTGATTATCCTAGAGACGCCTCAGTGGAAATGTGCCTCATCTATCCTTTAGGTGAGAACGTCCTGGATTTTCTCAAGTTGTGGCTGATGCTCTCGTCTTATGACGGTGACGAAAGGGACCGACTCTGGTGGCCTCAGGACTGGTCAGTCCCCATTCGAGTTGTTCGGGGGCTTCTGGGGATTCCTCTCCCTTTGATGCCGGGGCCTAAGACCTTGTGTGGAGTCGGGCCCGGAACATGAGGATTCCTCTCCAGTGTTGAAATGGATCTTGGGTCACTTCTGGAGTCTCCCCAGGGGAGTGAGTCCTCGTCTGGAGACGGGGCATGCACGTGCGCTTTCCTTCCGACCTGTAGCAGCAGTGTCACGCTTCCCGTCGCGTGGATCAAGGGATCTGTGTCTTTCCCTCGAGGCTTTCCAACGAGGCTTTCCCAAAGGGCTGTCCCACGTGAGACTGTGGTGGGAGTCGATCCTCGGCGTGAAAGTCGCAGTGCACTGAAAACAGGTTCCTCCGGAATGGACTGAGACATCTAGGGGACTCTTGGAATGGTGGCACGACGCTGGAGTTGCTCTCACCTTTCCTGTGGAGAGCACCTCCTCTTGCGATGCGACGGGAACGCCCAGGATTTTCTCCCGAACAAGCAGCGAAAGGATCCCTCATCTCGACCTACGAGGCGGAAACGGAGCTCTTCTGGATGTGGGCGGGACCCACGTGCTTCCTCTCGAGTGGAGAGGGGTATGTCGGGGAACTTCTTGAGTTGCAACAAGGGTGTGAAGGACCCTTTAGAAGTTCCAGAGGTTAGATGTGATTAGCCTCGAGACGCCTCAGCGGAAATGGGCCTCATCGAGCCTGGATGGGAGAACTTCCTGGATTTTCTCGAGTTTTGGCAGGTGGTCTCGTCTTACGACGGTGACCTAAGGAACCCGCTCTGGTGACCTCAGGACTGGCCAGTCCCCATACGACTTGTTCGGTGGCCTCCTGGGATTACACTCCCATCGATGCCGGTGCCTAAGAGGTTGTGTGGAGTCGGGGCCGGAACCTGAGGATTCCTCTCCAGTGCTCAATTGGATATTGGGGTAATTCTGAGTCTCCCCAGGGAAGTCAGTCCTCCTCTTGAGAAGGGGCATGCACGTGCGCTTTCCTCCCGAGCTGTGGCAGCAGTGTGACGCTTGCCATCGCGTCGATCATGGGATCTGTGGCTTTCCCTCGAGGATTTCCCTCGAGGCTTTCAGACGAGGATTTCGTACAGAGCTGTCCAACGTGCCGCCGTGGTCGGAGTCGATCCTCGTCGTGAAAGTAGAGGCAGCACAGGGAAAACAGGTCCTCTGGAATGGACTGAGACATCAGGGGGACTCTGGGAATGGTGGCACGACGCTTGACCTCCTCTCGCCTTTCCTGTGGAGAGCGCCTCCTCTTGAGATGCGACGGGAATGCCCAGAATTCTTTCCCGACCAAGCAGGGAAAGAATCCCTCATCTCGAGCTACGAGGCGGAAACGGGGCTCCTCTGGATGTGTGCGGGACCCTCGTGCTTCCTCTAGAGTGGAGACGGGGATGTCAGGGAAATTCTTGAGTTGCAGCAAGGGTGTGAAGGACCTTTTGGAAGTTCCAGAGCTTAGATGTGATTAGCCTTGAGAAACCTCAGCGGAAATGGGCCTCATCTCGCCTGGAGGGCAAAACCTCTTGGATTTTCTCGAGTTGCGACAGGTGCTCTTGACTTACGACGGGGACAGCAGGGAACCGCTCTTGTGGCCTCAGGAAATGCCAGTCCTAATGAGAGTTGCTCCTGGGCCTCTCGGGATTCCTCTCCCTTCGATGCCGGGGCCTAAGACCTTGTGTGGAAGTGGGGCCGGAACCTGAGGATTCCTCTCCAGTGCTGACATGGATATTGGGGTACTTCTGGAGTCTTCCCAGGGGGTAAGTCCTCGTCTCGAATGGGGGCATGCACGTGGGCTTTCCTCCAGAGCAGTAGCAGTAGTGCCACGTTTCCCGTCGCATGGATCAAGGGATCTGTGGCTTTCCCTCGAGGCTTTCCCACGAGGCTTTCCCACGAGGCTTTCCCACAGGGCTGCTTCACGTGCCACCGTGGTGGGTGTCGATCCTCGGCGTGAAAGTCGAGGCAGTGCAGGGAAAACAGCTTCCTCTGGAATGGACTGAGACATCTAGGGGTCTCTGGGAATGGTTGCACGACGCTGGAGTTTTCGCCTTTCCTGTGGAGAGCACTTCCTCTTGAGACGCGCCGGGAATTCCCAGAATTCTTTCCCAAACAAGCAGCGAAATTATCCCTCATCTCGAGCTACGAGTCGGAAACTGGGCTCCTCTGGATGTGGCCAGGACCCTCCTGCTTCCTCTCGAGTGGAGACGGGTATGTCGGGGAACTTCTTGAGTTGCAGCAAGGCTGTGAAGGACCCTTTCTACTCTCCAGGGTTAGATGTGATTATCCTAGAGATGCCTCAGTGGAAATGGGCCTCATCTATCCTTTAGGTGAGAACGTCCTGGATTTTCTCAAGTTGTGGCTGATGCTCTCGTCTTATGACGGTGACGAAAGGGACTGACTCTGGTGGCCTCAGGACTGGTCAGTCCCCATTCGAGTTGTTCGGGGGCTTCTGGGGATTACTCTCCCTTTGATGCCGGGGCCTAAGACCTTGTGTGGAGTCGGGCCCGGAACATGAGGATTCCTCTCTAGTGTTGAAATGGATCTTGGGTCACCTCTGGAGTCTCCCCAGGGGAGTGAGTCCTCGTCTCAAGAGGGGGCATGCACGTGCGCTTTCCTTCCAACCTGGAGCAGCAGTGTCCGGCTTCCCGTCGCGTGGATCTAGGGATCTGTGGCTTTCCCTGAGGCTTTCCCACAAGGCTTTCCCACAGGGCTGTCCCACGTGAGACTGTGGTGGGAGTCGATCCTCGGCGTGAAAGTCGAGGCAGTGCAGGGAAAACAGGTTCCTCCGGAATGGACTGAGACATCTGGGGGACTCTTGGAATGGTGGCACGACGCTGGAGTTGCTCTCACCTTTCCTGTGGAGAGCACCTCCTCTTGCGATGCGACAGGAACGCCCAGGATTCTCTTCTGAACAAGCAGCGAAAGGATCCCTCATCTCGACCAACGAGGCGGAAACGGAGCTCTTCTGGATGTGGGCAGAACCCACCTGCTTCCTCTCGAGTGGAGAGGGGTATGTCGGGGAACTTCTTGAGTTGCAGCAAGGGTGTGAAGGACCCTTTGGAAGTTCCAGAGGTTAGATGTGATTAGCCTCGAGACGCCTCAGCGGAAATGGGCCTCATCGAGCCTGGATGGGAGAACTTCCTGGATTTTCTCGAGTTTTGACAGGTGGTCTCGTCTTACGACGGTGACCTAAGGAACCCGCTCTGGTGGCCTCAAGACTGGCCCGTCCCCATTCGAAATGTTCGGGGTCCTCTCGGGAGTCCTCTTCCGTCGATGCCGGGGCCTAAGTCCTTGTGTGGAGTCGGGGCCGGAACCTGAGGATTCCTCTCCAGTACTGACATGGATCTTGGAGTACTTTCGAAGTCTCCCCAGGGGAGTAAGTCCTCGTCTCGAATGGGGGCATGCACGTGCGCTTTCCTCCGAGCTGTAGCACCAGCGTCACGATTACTGTTGCATGGATCAAGGGATCTGTGGCTTTCCCACGAGGCTTTCCCACGAGGCTTTCCCACAGGGCTGTCCCACGTGTCACCGTGGTGGGAGTCGATCCTCGGCGTGAAAGTCGAGGCAGTGCAGAGAAACAGGTTCCTCTAGAATGGACTGAGACATCAAGGGGACTCTTGGAATGGTGGCACGACGATGGAGTTCCTCTCGCCTTTCCTGTGGAGAGCGCCTCCTCTGAGGTGCGACGGGAATACCGGGAATTCTTTCCCGACCAAGCAGCGAAAGGATCCCTCATCTCGATCTACGAGGCGGAAACGGGGCTCCTCTGGATGGGGCCGGGACTCTCGTGCTTCCTCTAGAGTGGAGACGAGGATGTCGGGGAACTTCTTGAGTGCAGCAAGGGTGTGAAGGACCTTTTGGAAGTTCCAGAGTTTAGGTGTGATTAGCCTCGAGAAGCCTCATGGAAATGGGCCTCATCTCGCCTGGAGAGCAAAACCTCCTGGATTTTCTTGAGTTGCGGCAAGTGCTCTCGACTTACAACGGAGACCTCAGGGACCCGCTCTTGTGGCCTCAGTAAAGGCCATTCCCCTGCGAGTTGCTCGGGGACCTCTCGGGATTCCTCTCGGTTCGATACCAGGGCCTAAGACCTTGAGTGGTGTCGGGCCCTGAACCTGAGGATTCCTCTTCAGTGCTGACATGGATTTTGGGGTACTTCTGGAGTCTCCCGAGGGGAGTAAGTCCTCGTCTCTAATGGGGGCATGCACGTGCGCTTTCCTCCAGAGCTGTAGCAGCAGTGTCAAGCTTCCCATCGCCTGGATCAAGGGATCTGTGTCTTTCCTGCTAGGCTTTCCCACGAGGCTTTCCCACAGGGATGTCCCACGTGCCACCGTGGTGGGAGTCTCTCCTCGGCGTGAAAGTCGAGGCAGTTCAGGGAAAACAGGTTCCTCTAGAATGGACTAAGACATCTGGGGGACTCTTGGAATGGTGGCAAGATGCTGGAATTCCTCTCGCCTTTGCTGTGGAGAGCGCCTCCTCTGAGGTGCGAAGGGAACCCCGGGAATTCTTTCCCGACCAAGCAGCGAAAGGATCCCTCATCTCGAGCTACGAGGCAGAAACGGAGCTCCTCTGGATGTGGGTGGGACTCTCGTGCTTCCTCTAGAGTGGAGACGGGTATGTCGGGGAACTTCTTGAGTTCCAGCAAGGGTGTGAAGGACCTTTTGGAAGTTCCAGAGGTTAGATGTGATTAGCCTTGAGAAGCCTCAGCGGAAATGGGCCTCATCTCGACTGGAGGGCAAAACCTACTGGATTTTCTCGAGTTGCGGCAGGTGCTCTTGACTTACGACGGGGACCTCAGGGACCCGATCTTGTGGCCTCAGGAAAGGCCAGTCCCAATGCGAGTGGCTCGGGGGCCTCTCTGGATTCCTTTCCCTTCGATGCCGGGGCTAAGACTTGTGTAGAAGTGGGGCCGGAACCTGAGGATTCCTCTCCAGTGCTCACATGGATCTTGGGGTACTTCTGGGGTCTTCCCAGGGGACTAAGTCCTCGTCTCGAATGGGGGCATGCACGTGCCCTTTCCTCCAGAGCTGTAGCTGCAGTGTCAAGCTTCCCGTCGCGTCGATCATGGGATCTGTGGCTTTCCCTCGAGGCTTTCCCACGAGGCTTTCCCAAGAGGCTTTCCCACAGGGCTGTCCCACGTGCCAACGTGGTGGGAGTCGATCCTCGGAGTGAAAGTGGAGGCAGTGCAGGGAAAGCAGGTTCCTCTGGAAAGGACTGAGACATCTGGGGGTTTTTGGGAATGGTGGCACGACGCTTGATTTCTAGCCTTTCCTGTGGAGAGCACCTCCTCTTGAGATGCGACAGGAATTCCCAGAATTCTTTCCCGAACTCTCAGCGAAAGGAGCCCTCATCTCGAGCTACGAGGCGGAAACGGGGCTCCTATGGATGTGGGCGGGACCCTCGTGCTTCCTCTCGAGGGGAGAAGGGTATGCTGGGGAACTTCTTGAGTTGCAGCAAGGGTGTGAAGGATCCTTCGGACTTTCCAGAGGTTAGATGTGATTATCCCCGAGACGGATCAGCGGAAATGGACCTCATCTATCCTGGAAGTGAGAACCTCCTGGATTTTCTCGAGTTGCTGCAGGTGCTCTCGTCTTAGGACGGTGAAGAAAGGGACCCGCTCTGGTGGCCTCAGGACTGGTCAGTCCCCATTCGAGTTGCTCGGGAGCCTCTCGGGATTCCTCTCCCTTCGATGCCAGAGCCTAAGACCTTGTGTGGAGTCGTGCCTGGAACATGAGGTTTCCTCTCCAGTGCTGACATGGATCGTGGGGTACTTCTGGAGTCTCCCCAGGGCAGTAAGTCCTCGTCTCGAATGGGGGCATGCACGTGTGCTTTCCTCCAGAGCTGTAGCTGCAGTGTCACGCTTCCCGTCGCGTGGATCAAGGGATCTGTGGCTTTCCCTCGAGGCTTTCCCACGAGGCTTTCCACTAGGCTTTCCCACAGGGCTGCTTCACGTGCCACCGTTGTGGCTGTCGATCCTCTGCCAGAAAGTCGAGGCAGTGCAGGGAAAACAGGTTCCTCTGAAATGAACTGAGAAATCTGGGGGACTCGGAATGGTGGCGCGGCCATGGAGTTCCTCTTGCCTTTCCTGTGGAGACGGCCTCCTCTTGAGATGCAACGGGTACAACGGGAATTCTTTCCCAACCAAGCAGGGAAAGGATCCCTCATCTCGAGCTATGAGGCAGAAACGGGGCTCCCCTGGATGTGCGAGGGAGCCTTGTGCTCCCTCTAGAGTGGAGACAGGTATTTCGGGGTCCTTCTTGAGTTGCGGCAAGTGTGTGAAGGACCTTTTAGAATTTCCACAAATTAGGTGTGATTAGCCTTGAGAAGCCTGAGGAAATGAGCCTCATCTCGCCTGGAGGGCAAAACCTCCTGGATTTTCTCGAGTTGGGGCAGGTGCTCTAGACTTACGATGGGGACCTCAGGGACCCGCTCTGGTGACCTCAGGAAAGGCCAGTCCCCATGCGAGTTGCTCGGGGGCCTCTCGGGATTCCTCTCCCGTCCTTCCCGGGGTCTAAGACCTTGTGTGGAGTCGGGGCCGGAAAGTGAAGATTCCACTCCAGTGCTGACATGGATCTTGGGGTTCTTCTGAAGTCCCCCGAGGGGAGTCAGTACTCGTCTTTACAGGGGGCATGCACGTTCGCTTTCATCCCGAGGTGTAACAACAGTGTCATGCCTCCCGGCACGTCGATCATGGGATCTGTGGCTTACCCACGAGGCTTTCCCACAAGGCTTTCCCACAGGGCTGTCCCAAGTGCCACCATGGTGTGAGTCGATGCTCGGTGTGAAACTCGAGGCAATGCAGGGAAAACAGGTTCCTCTGGAATGGACTGAGATATCTGGGGGACTCTGGGAATGGTCCACGACGCTGGAGTTCCTCTCGCCTTTCCTGTGGGGAGCGCCTCCACTTGAGATGCAACAGGAAATCCCAGAATTATTTCCCGAAAAAGATGCGAAAGGATCCCTCATCTTGAGCTACGAGGCGGACACGGGGCTCCTCTGGATGTGGGCGGGACCGTCGTGCTTCCTCTCGAGTGGAGATGGGTATGTTAGGGAACTTCTGAGTTGCAGCAAGGCTGTGAAGGACCTTTTAGAAGTTCCAGAGGTTAGATGTGATTACCTTCCAGAAGCCTCAGCGGAAATGGGCGTCATCTCGCCTGGAGTGCCAAACCTCCTTGATTTTCTCGAGTTGCCGCAGGTGCTCTCGACTTACGACGGGGACTTTAGGGACCCGCTCTGGTGGCCTCAAGACTGGCCCATCCCCATCCGAATTGCTCGGGGTCCTCTCGGGTTTCCTCTTCCGTAGATGCCGGGGCCTAAGTCCTTGTGTGGAGTCGGGGCCGGAACCTGAGGATTCCTCTCCAGTACTGACATGGATCTTGGAGTACTTTTGGAGTCTCCCCAAGGGAGTAAGTCCTCGTCTCGAATGGGGGCATGCATGTGCGCTTTCCTCCGAGCTGTAGCACCAGCGTCACGATTCCTGTCGCGTGGATCAAGGGATCTGTGGCTTTCCCTCGAGGCTTTCCCACGAGGCTTTCCCACAGGGCTGTCCCACGTGAGACCGTGGTGGGAGTCGATCCTCCTCGTGAAAGTCAAGGCAGTGCAGGGAAAACAGTTTCCTCAGGAATGTTCTGAGACATCTGGGGGACTCTTGGAATGGTGGCACGACGCTGGAGTTGCTCTCAGCTTTCCTGTGGAGAGCCCCTACTCTTGAGATGTGACGGGAACGCCCAGGAATCTCTCCTGAACAAGCAGCGAAAGGATTCCTCATCTCGACCTACGAGGCGGAAATGGAGCTCTTCTGGATGTGGGTGGGACCCACGTGCTTCCTCTCGAGTGGAGAGGGGTATCTCGGGAAACTTCTTGAGTTGCAGCAAGGGTGTGAAGGAACTTTTGGAAGTTCCAGAGGTTAGGTTTGATTAGCTTCGAGAAGCCTCAGCGGAAATGGGCTCTTCTAGCCTGGAGGGCCATACCTCCTAGATTTTTTCGAGTTGCGGCAGGTGCTCTCGATTTATGACGGGGACCTCAGGGACTCGCTCTGGTGGCCTCAGGCAATGCCAGTTCTCATGCGAGTTGCTCGGGTGCCACTCGGGATTCCTCTCGCTTCGATGCCGGGGCCTGAGACCTTGTTTGGCGTCGGGGCGGAACATGAGGATTCCTCTTCAGTGCTGACATGGATCTTGGGGGAACATCTGGAGTCTCCCCAGGGGAGTAAGTCCTCGTCTTGAGAGGGGGTCATGCACGTGCGCTTTCCTCCAGAACGGTAGCAGCAGTGTCTGGTTCCAGGAGCATGGATCATGAGATCTGTGGCTTTCCCGCGAGGTTTTCCAACGAGGATTTTCCACGAGGCTTTCCCACAGGGCGGTCCCAAGTGCCACTGTGGTGGGAGTCGATCCTCGGCGTGAAAGTCAAGGCAGTGCAGGGAAAACAGGTTCCTCTGGAATGGACGAAGACATCTGGGGGACTCTGGGAATGGTCGCACGACACTGGAGTTCTTCTCTCCTTTCCTGTGGAGAGCTTCTCCTCTTAAGATGCGACGGGAATGCCCCGAATTCTTTCTCGACCAAGCAGGGAAAGGATCCCTCATCTCGAGCTACGAGGCGGAAACGGGGCTCTTCTGGATGTGGCCAGGACCCTCGTGCTTCCTCTCTAGTGTAAACGGTTATGTCAGGGAACCTCGTGAGTTGAAGCAAAGGTGTGAAGGACCTTTTTGAAGTTCCAGAGTTTAGGTGTCATTAGCTTCGAGAAGCCTCAGTGGAAATGGGCATCACCTCGCCTGGAGGGCAAAACTTCCTGGATTTTATCCAGTTGTGGCAGCTGCTCTCGACTTACCACGGGGACCTCAGGGACCCTCTCTGGTGGCCTCAGGAAAGGCCAGTCCGTATGCGAGTTGCTCAGGGGCCTCTCGGGATTCCTGTACCATCGATGCCGGGACTCAAGACCTTGTGTGGGGCCGGAACCTGCGGATTCCTCCCCAGTGCTGACATGGATCTTGGGGTACTTCTGGAGTCTCCCCAGGGGAGTCAGTCATTGTCTCCAGAGGGGGTATTCACGTGTGCTGTCCTCCCGAGCTGTAGCAGCAGTGTCACGTTTCCTGTCGCGTTGATCAGGGATCTCTGGTTTTCCTTTGAGGATTTCCCACGAGGCTTTCCCAACAGGCTCTCCCACAGTACTCTCCCACGTATCACCGAGGTGGGAGTCGAACCTCGGCTTGAAAGTCGAGGCAGTGCAGGGAAAACAGGTTCCTCTGGAATGGACTAGGACTTCTGGAGGACTCTTGGAATGGTGGAACGATGCTGTAGTTCCTCCCGCGTTTCCTGTGGAGACCGCCTCCTCTTGAGATTGGACGGGAATGCTCAGAATTCTTTCCCGACAAAGCAGTGAAAGGATCCCTCATCTCGAGCTACGAGGTGGAAACGGGGCTCCTCTGGATGTGGGCGGGACCCTCGTGCTTCCTCTCGAAGGGAGACGGGTATGTCGGGGAACTTCTTGAGTTGCAGCAAGGGTGTGAAGGAACTTTTGGAAGTTCCAGAGCTTAGATGTGATTAACCTTGAGAAACCTCCGAGGAAATCGGCCCCATCTCTCCTGGAGGGCAAAACCTCCTGGATTTACTCGAGTTGCGGCAGGTGCTCTCGACTTACGTCGGGGACCTCAGGGACACGCTCTGGTGGCCTCAGGAAAGGCCAGTCCCCATGCGAGTTGAACGGGGACCTCTCATGATTCCTCTACCTTCTATAACGGGGCCTAAGACATTGTGTGGAGTTGGGGCTGGAACCTGAGGATTCCTCTCCAGTGCTGACATGGATCTTGGGGTACTTCTGGAGTCTCCCCAGGGGAGTAAGTCCTCGTCTCGAATGGGGGCATGCACGTGCCCTTTCCTCCCGAGCGGTAGCAGCAATGTCACGCTTCCCGTTCCGTGGTTCAAGGGATCTGTTGCTTTCCCACGAGGCTTTCCCACAGGGCTGTCCCACGTGCCACTGTGGTGGAGTCGTACCTCGGCGAGAAAGTCGAGGCAGTGCAGGGAAAACAGGTTCCTCTGGAATGGACCTAGAATTCTGGGGGACTCATGGTATGGTGGCACGACGCTGGAGTTCCTCTCGCCTTTCCTGTGGAGAGCGGCTCCTCTTGAGAAGCGACGGGAATGCCAAGAATTCTTTCCCGACCAAGCCGCGAAAGGATCACTCATCTCGAGGTACGAGGCGGAAACAGGGCTTCTCTGAATGTGGCCGGGACCCTCGTGCTTCCTCTAGATTGGAGACGGGTATGTCAGGGAACATCTTGAGTTGCAGCAAGGGTGTGAAGGACCTTTCTGACGTTCCAGAGGTTAGGTGTGATTAGCCTCGAGAAGCCTCAGTGGAAATGGGCCTCATCTCGCCTGGAGGGCAAAACCTCCTGGATTTTCTCGAGTTGTGGCAGGTGCTCTCGACTTACGACGGGGACCTCAGGGACCCGCTCTGGTGGCCTCAGGAAAGGCCAGTCCCAATGCGAGTTGCTCGGGGGCCTCTCGGGATTCCTCTCCTTTCGATGCCGCAGCCTAAGTCCTTGTGTGGTGTCGGGCCCGGAACCTTAGGATTCCTCTCCTGTGCTGACATGGATCTTCGAGTATGTCTGGAGTCTCCCCAGGGGAGTAAGTCCTCGTCTCGAATCTGGGCATGCACGAGCGCTTTCCTCAAGACTGTACCAGCAGGTTCACGCTTCCCATCGCCTGGATCAAGGGATATGTATCTTTCCCTCGAGGCTTTCCCCCGAGGTGTTCTCACGAGGCTATCCAACAGGGCTGTCCCACGTGCCACCATTGTGTGAGTAGATCCTCGGCGTGAAAGTCGTGGCAGTGCAAGGAAAACATGTTCCTCTTGAATGGACTGAGATATCTGGGGGAATTTGGGATAGCGGCACGGCCCTCGATTTCCCCTCGCTTTTACTGTCGAGAGCGCCTCCTCTTGAGATGCGATGGGAACCCCGGGAATTCTTTCCTGAGGAAGCATGGGAAGGATCCCTCATCTCGAGCTACAAGGTGTAAACGGGGGCTCCTCTGGATGTGGGCGGGACCCTCGTGCTTCCTCTACAGTGGAGTCGGAGATGTCAGGGAACTTCTTGAGTTGCAGCAAGGGTGTGAAGTACCTTTTGGAAGTTCCAGAGGTTAGGAGTGATTAGCCTCGTGAAGCCTCAGCGGAAATGGGCCTCATCTCGCCTGGAGGGCAAAACCGCTTGGATTTTCTCGAGTTGTGGCAGGTGCTCTCGACTTAAGGCGGGGACATCAGGGACCTGCTCTGGTGGCCTCAGGACTGGCCAGTCCCCAATCGAGTTGCTCGGGGGCCTCTCGGGATTACTTTCCCGTCGATGCCGGGGCCTAAGTCCTTGTGTGGAGTCGGGCCCAGAACCTGAGGATTCCTCTGCAGTGCTGACATGGATCTTCGGGTACGTCTGGAGTCTCCTCATTGGAGTAAGTCCTCGTCTCGAATGGGGGCATGCACGTGCGCTTTCCTCAAGAGCTGTAGCAGCAGTGTCATTCTTCCCATCGCCTACATCAAGTGATCTGTGCCTTTCCCTTGAGGCTTTCCCACGAGGTGTTCCCACCAGTCCTTCCCACAGGGCTGTCCCACGTGCCACCGTGTTGTGAGTCGATCCTCGGCTTGAATGTCGAGGCAGTGCAGGGAAAACAGATTCCTCTGGAATGGACTAAGACATCTAGCCGACACTTGGAATGTTGGCACGACGCTGGAGTTCCTCTCGCCTTCCCTATGGAGAGCGCCTCCTCTTGAGATGCGAAGGGAACGCCGGGAATTCTTTCCCTACGAAGCAGGGAAAGGATCCCACATCTCGAGCAACGAAGCAGAAACGGGGCTCCCCTGGATGTGGGCGGGACCCTCGTGCTTCCTCTAGAGTGGAGACCAGGATGTCGAGGAACTTCTTGAGTTGCAGCAAGGTTGTGAAGGACCTTTTGGAAGTTCCAGAGGTTAGGTGTGATTAGCCTCGAGAAGCCTCAGTGGAAATGGGCCTCATCTCGCCTGGAGGGCAAAACCTCCTGGATTTTCTCGAGTTGTGGCAGGTGCTCTCGACTTATGACGGGGACCTCAGGGACCCGCTCTGGTGGCCTCAGGAAAGGCCAGTCCCAATGCGAGTTGCTCGGGGGCCTCTCGGGATTCCACTCCTTTCGATGCCGCAGCCTAAGTCCTTGTGTGGTGTCGGGCCCGGAACCTTAGGATTCCTCTCCTATGCTGACATGGATCTTCGGGTATGTCTGGAGTCTCCATAGAGGAGTAAGTCCTCGTCTCGAATCTGGGCATGCACGAGCGCTTTCCTCAACACTGTACCAGCAGTGTCACACTTCCCATCACCTGGAACAAGGGATCTGTATCTTTCCCTCGAGGCTTTCCCCCGAGGTGTTCTCACGAGGCTATCCAACAGGGCTGTCCCACGTGCCACCATTGTGTGAGTAGATCCTCGGCGTGAAAGTCGTGGCAGTGCAAGGAAAACATGTTCCTCTTGAATGGACTGAGATATCTGGGGGACTTTGGGATAGCGGCACGACCCTCGATTTCCCCTCGCTTTTACTGTCGAGAGCGCCTCCTCTTGAGATGCGACGGGAACGCCGGGAATTCTTTCCAGAGCAAGCAGCGAAAGGATCCCTCATCTCGAACTACCAGGTGGAAACGGGGCTGCACTGGATGTGGGCGGGACCCTCGTGCTTCCTCTACAGTGGATACGGGGATGTCGGGGAACTTCTTGAGTTGCAGTAAGGGTGTGAAGGACCTTTTGGAAGTTCCAGAGTTTCGGTGTCATTAGCTTCCAGAAGCCTCAGCGGAAATGGGCCTCATCTCGCCTGGAGGGCAAAACCTCCTGGAATTTGTCGAGTTGTGGCAGGTGCTCTCGACATAAGGCGGGGACATCAGGGACCCGCTCTGGTGGCCTCAAGACTGGCAAGTCCCCAAGCGAGTTACTCCCGGGCCTCTCCGGATTCCTCTCCCGTCGATGCCGGGGCCTAAGACCTTGTGTGGAGTCGGGGCCGGAACCTGAGGATTCCTCTCCAGTGCTGACATGGATCTTGGGGTACTTCTGGAGTCTCCCCAGGGGAGTCAGTCCTCGTCTCGAATGCGGGCATGCACTTGAGCTTTCCTCCAGAGCGGTAGCAGCAGTGTCACGCAGTCCGCCGCGTGGATCAAAGGATCTAAGGTTTTCCCTCGAGTCTTTCCCACGAGGCTTTCCCACGAGGCTTTCACAGGGCTGTCCCACGTGCACACGTGGTGGGAGTCGATCCTCGGCTTGAACGTCAAGGCAGTGCAGGGAAAACAGGTTCTTCTGGAATGGACTGACACATCTGGGGGACTCTTGGAATGGCGGCACGACGCTGGAGTTCGTCTCGCCTTTCCTGTAGAGAGCGCATCCTCTTGAGATGCGACGGGAACGCCGGGAATTCTTTCCCTACGAAACAGGGAAAGGATCCCACATCTCGAGCTAGGATGCGTAAACGGGGCTCCCCTGGATGTGTGCGGGACCCTCGTGCTTACTCTCGAGTGGAGACGTGTATGTCGGGGAACTTCTGGACTTGCAGCAAGGGTGTGAAGGACCCTTTGGAAGTTCCAGGGGTTAGATGTGATTAGCCTCGAGAAGCCTCAGCGGAAATGGGCCTCATCTCGCCTGGAGGGCAAAACCTCCTGGATTTTCCCGAGTTGGGTCAGGTGCTCTCGACTTACGACGGGGACCTCAGGGACCCGCTCTGGTGGCCTCAGGAAAGGCCAGTCCCCATGCGAGTTCCTCGGGGGCCTCTCGGTATTCCTCTCCCGTCGATGCCGGGGCCTAAGACCTTGTGTGGAGTCGGGGCCGGAACCTGAGGATTCCTCTCCAGTGCTGACATGGATCTTGGGGTACTTCTGGAGTCTCCCCAGGGAGTCAGTCCTCATCTCGAATGCGGGCATGTACTTGCGCTTTCCTCCAGAGCGGTAGCAGCAGTGTCACGCATTCCTCCGCGTGGATCATGGGATCCATGGCTTTCCCTCGAGGCTTTCCCACGAGGCTTTCCCACAGGGCTGTCCCACGTGCACACGTGGTGGGAGTCTATCCTCGGCTTGAACGTCAAGGCAGTGCAGGGAAAAGAGGTTCCTCTGGAATGGACTGACACATCTGGGGGACTCTTGGAATGGTGGCACGAACCTGGAGTTCCTCTCGCCTTTCCTGTGTGGAGAGCCTCCTCTTGATATGCGACGGAATGCCTGGAATTCTTTCCCTACGAAACAGGGAAAGGATCCATCATCTCGAGCTAGGAGGCGGAAACAGGGCTCCCCTGGATGTGTGCGGGAGCCTCGTGCTTCCTCTCGAGTGGAGACGGGTATGTCGGGGAACTTCTTGAGTTTCAGCAAGGGTGTGAAGGACCCTTTGGAAGTTCCAGTGGTTAGATGTGATTAGCCTCGAGAGGCCTCAGCGGAAATGGGCCTCATCTTGCCTGGAGGGCAAAACCTCCTGGATTTTCTCAAGTTGCGGCAGGTGCTCTCGACTTACGACGGGGACCTCAGGAACCCGCTCTGGTGGCTTCAGGAAAGGCCCGTCCCCATGCGAGTTCCTCGGGGGCCTCTCGGGATTCCTCTCCCGTCGATGCCGGGGCCTAAGACCTTGTGTGGAGTCGGGGCCGGAACCTGAGGATTCCTCTCCAGTGCTGACATGGATCTTGGGGTACTTCTGGAGTCTCCCCAGGGGAGTCAGTCCTCGTCTCGAATGCGGGCATGCACTTGCACTTTCCTCCAGAGCGGTAGCAGCAGTGTCACGCAGTCCGCCGCGTGGAGCAAAGGATCTATGATTTTCCCTCGAGTCTTTCCCACGAGGCTTTCCCAGGAGTCTTTCCCACAGGGCTGTCCCACGTGCACACGTGGTGGGAGTCGATCCTCGGCTTGAACGTCAAGGCAGTGCAGGAAAAACCGGTTCCTCTGGAATGGACTGACACATCTGGGGGACTCTTGGAATGGTGTCACGACCCTGGAGTGCCTCTCGCCTTTCCTGTGGAGAGCGCCTCCTCTTGAGATGCGACGGGAACGCCGGGAATTCTTTCCCTACGAAACAGGGAAAGGATCCCTCATCTCGAGCTAGGAGGCGGAAACGGGGCTCCCCTGGATGTGTGCAGGACCCTCGTGCTTCCTCTCGAGTGGAGACGTGTATGTCGGGGAACTTCTTGACTTGCAGCAAGGGTGTGAAGGACCCTTTGGAAGTTCCAGTGGTTAGATGTGATTAGCCTCGAGAAGCCTCAGCGCAAATGGGCCTCATCTCGCCTGGAGGGCAAAACCTCCTGGATTTTCTCGAGTTGCGGCAGGTGCTCTCAACTTACGACGGGGACCTCAGCGACCCGCTGTGGTGGCCTCAGGAAAGGCCAATCCCCATGCGAGTTCCTCAGGGGCCTCTCGGGTATGCTCTCCCGTCGATACCGGGGCCTAAGACCTTGTGTGGAGTCGGGGCCGGAACCTGAGGATTCCTCTCCAGTGCTGACATGGGTCTTGGGTACTTCTGGAGTCTCCCCAGGGGAGTCAGGCCTCGTCTCGAATGCGGGCATGCACTTGCGTTTTCCTCCAGAGCGCCCACAGGGCTCTCCCACGTGCACACGTGGTGGGAGTCGATCCTCGGCTTGAACGTCATGGCAGTGCAGGGAAAACAGGTTCCTCTGGAATGGACTGACACATCTGGGGGACTCTTGGAATGGTGGCACGACCCTGGAGTTCCTCTCGCCTTTCCTGTGGAGAGCGCCTCCTCTGGAGATGCGACGGGAACGCCGGGAATTCTTTCCCTACGAAACAGGGAAAGGATCCCTCATCTCGAGCTAGGAGGCCCAAACGGGGCTCCCCTGGATGTGTGCGTGACCCTCGTGCTTCCTCTCGAGTGGAGTCGGCTATGTCGGGGAACTTCTTGTGTTGCAGCAAGGGTGTGAAGGACCCTTTGGAAGTTCCAGTGGTTAGATGTGATTAGCCTCGAGAAGCCTCAGCGGAAATGAGCCTCATCTCGCCTGAAGGGCAAAACCTCCTGGATTTTCTCGAGTTGTGGCAGGTGCTCTCGACTTACGACGGGGATCACAGGGACCCGCTGTGGTGGCCTCAGGAAAGGCCAGTCCCCATGCGAGTTCCTCGGGGGCCTCTCGGGATTCCTATCCCGTCGTTGCCGGGGCCTAAGACCTTGTGTGGGGTCGGGGCCGGAACCTGAGGATTCCTCTCCAGTGCTGACATGGATCTTGGGGTAACTCTGGAGTCTCCCCAGGTGAGTCAGTCCTCGTCTCGAATGCGGGCATGCACTTGCGCTTTCCTCCAGAGCGGTAGCAGCAGTGTCAGGCAGTCCGCCGCGTGGATCAAAGGATCTATGTTTTTCCCTCGAGTCTTTCCCTCGAGTCTTTCCCACGAGGCTTTCCCACAGGGCTGTCCCACGTGCACACGTGGTGGGAGTCGATCCTGGGCTTCAACGTCAAGGCAGTGCAGGGAAAACAGGTTCCTCTGGAATGGACTGACACATCTGGGGGACTCTTGGAAAGGTGGCACGACCCTGGAGTTCCTCTCCTCTTTCCTGTGGAGAGCGCCTCCTCTTGAGATGCGACTGGAACGCCGGGAATTCATTCCCTACGAAACAGGGAAAGGATCCCTCATCTCGAGCTAGGAGGCAGAAACGGCGCTCCGCTGGATGTGTGCGGGACCCTCGTGCTTCCTCTCGAGTGGAGACGGCTATGTCGGGGAACATCTTGAGTTGCAGCAAGGGTGTGAAGGACCCTTTGGAAGTTCCAGTGGTTAGATGTGATTAGCCTCGAGAAGCCTCAGCGGAAATGGGCCTCATCTCTCCTGAAGGGCAAAACCTCCTGGATTTTCTCGAGTTGCGGCAAGTGCTCTCAACTTACGACGGGGACCTCAGGGACCCGCTCTGGTGGCCTCAGGAAAGGCCAGTCCCCATGCGAGTTCCTCAGGGGCCTCTCGGGTTTGCTCTCCCGTCGATACCGGGGCCTAAGACCTTGTGTGGAGTCGGGGCCGGAACCTGAGGATTCCTCTCCAGTGCTGACATGGGTCTTGGGGTACTTCTGGTGTCTCCCCAGGGGAGTCAGTCCTCGTCTCGAATGCGGGCATGCACTTGCGCTTTCCTCCAGAGAGGTAGCAGCAGTGTCACGCAGTCCGCCGCGTGGAGCAAAGAATCTATGTTTTTCCCTCGAGTCTTTCCCATGAGGCTTTCCCACTAGGCTTTCTCACAGGGCTGTCCCAAGTGCACACGTGGTGGGAGTCGATCCTCTGCTTGAAAGTCATGGCAGTGCAGGGAAAACAGGTTCCTCTGGAATGGACTGACACATCTGGGGGACTCTTGGAATGGTGGCACGACCCTGGAGTTCCTCTCGCCTTTCCTGTGGAGAGCGCCTCCTCTTGAGATGCGACGGGAACGCGGGAATTCTTTCCCTACGAAACAGGGAAAGGATCCCTCATCTCGAGCAAGGAGGCGGAAACGGGGCTCCCCTGGATGTGTGCGTGACCCTCGTGCTTCCTTTCGAGTGAAGTCGGCTATGTCGGGGAACTTCTTGCGTTGCAGCAAGGGTGTGAAGGACCCTTTGGAAGTTCCAGTGGTTAGATGTGATTAGCCTCGAGAAGCCTCAGCGGAAATGGGCCTCATCTCGCCTGAAGGGCAAAACCTCCTGGATTTTCTCTAGTTGCGGCAGGTGCTCTCAACTTACGAGGGGGACCTCAGGGACCCGCTCTGGTGGCCTCAGGAAAGGCCAGTCCCCATGCGAGTTTCTCAGGGGCCTCTCGGGTTTGCTCTCCCGTCTATACCGGGGCCTAAGACCTTGTGTGGAGTCGGGGCCGGAACCTGAGGATTCCTCTCCAGTGCTGACATGGGTCTTGGGGTACTTCTGGAGTCTCCCCAGGGGAGTCAGTCCTCGTCTCGAATGCGGGCATGCACTTGCGCTTTCCTCCAGAGCGGTAGCAGCAGGGTCACGCAGTCCGCCGCGTGGATCAAAGGATCTATGGTTTTCCCTCGAGTCTTTCCCATGAGGCATTCCCACGAGGCTTTCCCATAGGCCTGTCCCACGTGCACACGTGGTGGGAGTCGATCCTGGGCGTCAACGTCAAGGCAGTGCAGGGAAAACAGGTTCCTCTGGAATGGACTGACACATCTGGGGGACTCTTGGAATGGTGGCACGACCCTGGAGTTCCTCTCCTCTTTCCTGTGGAGATCGCCTCCTCTTCAGATACGAGAGGAACGCCGGGAATTCTTTCCCTACGAAACAGGGAATGATCCCTCATCTCGAGCTAGGAGGAGGAAACGGGGCTCCCCTGGATGTGTGCGGGGCCCTCGTGCTTCCTCTCGAGTGGAGACGGGTATGTCGGGGAACTTCTTGAGTTGCAGCAAGGGTGTGAAGGACCCTTTGGAAGTTCTAGTGGTTCGATGTGATTAGCCTCGAGAAGCCTCAGCGGAAATGGGCCTCATCTCGCCTGGAGGGCAAAACCTCCTGGATTTTCTCGAGTTTCAGCAGGTGCTCTCGACTTACGACGGCGACCTCGGGGACCCGCTCTGGTGGCCTCAGGAAAGGCCAGTCCCCATGCGAATTCCTCCAGGGCCTTTCGGGCTACCTCTCCCGTCGATGCCGGGGCCTAAGACCTTGTGTGGAATCGGGGTCGGAACCTGAGGATTCCTCTCCAGTGCTGACATGGATCTTGGGGTACATCTGGAGTCTCCCCGGGGGAGTCAGTCCTCGTCTCCCATGCGGGCATGCACTTGCGCTTTCCTCCAGAGCGGTAGCAGCAGTGTCACACAGTCCGCCGCGTGGATCAAAGGATCTATGGTTTTCCCTCGAGTCTTTCCCACGAGGCTTTCCCACGAGGCTTTCCCACAGGGCTGTCCCACGTGCACACGTGGTGGGAGTCGATTCTCGGCTTGAAAGTTTAGGCAGTTGAGGGAAAATACCTTCCTCTGGAATGGACTGACATATCTGGGGGACTCTTGGAATGGTGGCACGACCCTGGAGTTCCTCTCGCCTTTTCTGTGGAGAGCGCCTCGTCTTGAGATGAGACGGGAACCCCGGGAATTCTTTCCCTAAGAAACAGGGAAAGGATCCCTCATCTCGAGCTAGGAGACGTAAACGCGACTCCCCTGGATGTGTGCGGGACCATCGTGCTTCCTCTCGAGTGGAGACGGGTATGTCGGGGAACTTCTTGACTTGCAGCAAGGGTGTGAAGGACCCTTTGGAAGTTCCAGGGGTTAGATGTGATTAGCCTCGAGAAGCCTCAGCGGAAATGGGCCTCATCTCGCCTGGAGGGCAAAACCTCCTGGATTTTCTCGAGTTGCGGCAGGTGCTCTCGACTTACGACGGGGACCTCAGGGACCCGCTCTGGTGGCCTCAGGAAAGGCCAGTCCCCATGCGAGTTCCTCGGGGGCCTCTCGGGATTCCTCTCCCGTCGATGCCGGGGCCTAAGACCTTGTGTGGTGTCGGGGCCGGAACCTCAGGATTCCTTTCCAGTGCTGACATGGATCTTGGGGTACTTCTGGAGTCTCCCCAGGGGAGTCAGTCCTCGTCTCGAATGCGGGCATGCACTTGCGCTTTCCTCCAGCACGGTAGCAGCAGTGTCACGCAGTCCGCCGCGTGGATCAAAGGATCTATGGTTTTCCCTCGAGTCTTTCCCACGAGGCTTTCCCACGAGGCTTTCCCACAGGGCTGTCCCACGTGCACACGTGGTGGGAGTCGATCCTCGGCTTGAACGTCAAGGCAGTGCAGGGAAAACAGGTACCTCTGGAATGGACTGACACATCTGGGGGACTCTTGGAATGGTGGCACGACCCTGGAGTTCCTCTCGCCTTTCCTGTGGAGAGCGCCTCCTCTTGAGATGCGACCGGAACGCCGGGAATTCTTTCCCTATGAAACAGGGATAGGATCCCTCATCTCGAGCTAGGAGGCGGAAACGGGTCTCCCCTGGATGTGTGCGGGACCCTCCTGCTTCCTCTCGAGTGGAGATGGGTATGTCGGGGAATTATTTGAGTTACAGCAAGGGTGTGAAGGACCCTTTGGAAGTCCCAGTGGTTAGATGTGATTAGGCTCGAGAAGCCTAAGCGGAAACGGGCCTAATCTCGCCTGGAGGGCAAAACCTCCTGGATTTTCTCGAGTTGCGGCAGGTGCTCTCGACTTACGACAGGGACATCAGGGACCCGCTCTGGTGGCCTCAGGAAAGGCCAGTCCCCATGCGAGTTCCTCGGGGGCCTCTCGGGATTCCTCTCCCGTCGATGCCGGGGCCTAAGACCTTGTGTGGAGTCGGGGCCGGAACCTGAGGATTCCTCTCCAGTGCTGACATGGATCTTGGGGTACTTCTGGAGTCTCCACAGGGGAGTCAGTCCTCGTCTCGAATGCGGGCATGCACTTGCGCTTTCCTACAGAGCGGTAGCAGCAGTGTCACGCAGTCCGCCGCGTGAATCAAAGGATCTATGTTTTTCCCTCGAGTCTTTCCCACGAGGCTTTCCCACGAGGCTTTCCCACAGGGCTGTCCCACGTGCACACGTGGTGGGAGTCGATCCTCGGCTAGAACGTCAAGGCAGTGCAGGGAAAACAGGTTCCTCTGGAATGGACTGACACATCTGGGGGACTCTTGGAATGGTGGCACGACCCTGGAGTTCCTCTCGCCTTTCCTGTGGAGAGCGCCTCCTCTTGAGATGCGACGGGAACGCCGGGAATTCTTTCCCTACGAAACAGGGAAAGGATCCCTCATCTCGAGCTCGGAGGCGGAAACGGGGCTCCGCTGGATGAGTGCGGGACCCTCGTCCTTCCTCTCGAGTGGAGACGAGTATGTCAGGGAACTTCATGAGTTGCAGTAAGGGTGTGAAGGACCCTTTGGAAGTCCCAGTGGTTAGATGTGATTAGCCTCGAGAAGCCTCAGCGGAAATGCGCCTCATGTCGCCTGGAGGGCAAAACCTCCTGGATTTACTCGAGTTGCGGCAGGTGCTCCCGACTTACGACGGCGACCTCAGGGACCCGCTCTGGTGACCTCAGGAAAGGCCAGTCCCCATGCGAGTTCCTCGGGGGCCTCTCGGGATTCCTCTCTCGTCGATGCCGGGGCCTAAGACCTTGTGTGGAGTCGGGGCCGGAACCTGAGGATTCCTCTCCAGTGCTGACATGGATCTTGGGGTACTTCTGGAGTCTCCCCAGGGGAGTCAGTCCTCGTCTCGAATGCGGGCATGCACTTGCGCTTTCCTCCAGAGCGGTAGCAGCAGTGTCACGCAGTCCGCCGCGTGGATCAAAGGATCTATGGTTTTCCCTCGAGTCTTTCCCACGAGGCTTTCCCACGAAGCTTTCCCACAGGGCTGTCCCACGTGCACACGTGGTGGGAGTCGATCCTCGGCTTGAACGTCAAGGCAGTGCAGGGAAAACAGGTTCCTCTGGAATGGACTGAAACACATGTGGGACTCTTGGAATGGTGGCACGACCGTGGAGTTCCTCTCGCCTCTCCTGTGGAGAGCGTCTCCTCTTGAGATGCGACGGGAACGCCGGGAATTCTTTCCCTACGAAACAGGGAAAGGATCCCTCATCTCGAGCTAGGAGGCGGAAACGGGGCTCCCCTGGATGTGTGCGGGACCCCACGTGCTTCCTCTCGAGTGGAGACGGGTATGTCGGGGAACTTCTTGAGTTGCAGCAAGGGTGTGAAGGACCCTTTGGAAGTTCCAGTGGTTAGATGTGATTAGCCTCGAGAAGCCTCGGCCGAAATGGGCCTCATCTCGCCTGGAGGGCAAAACCTCCTGGATTTTCTCGAGTTGCGGCAGGTGCTCTCGACTTACGACTGGGACCTCAGGGACCCGCTCTGGTGGCCTCAGGAAAGGCCAGTCCCCATGTGAGTTCCTCGGGGGCCTTTCGGAATTCCTCTCCCGCTGATGCCGGGGCCTAAGACCTTGTGTGGACTCGGGGCCGGAACCTGAGGATTACTCTCCAGTGCTGATATGGATCTTGGGGTACTTCTGGAGTCTCCCCAGGGGAGTCAGTCCTCGTCTCGAATGCGGGCATGCACTTGCGCTTTCCTCCAGAGCGGTAGCAGCAGTGTCACGCAGTCCGCCTCGTGGATCAAAGGATCTCTGGTTTTCCCTCGAGTCTTTCCCCCGAGGCTTTCCCACGAGGCTTTCCGACAGGGCTGTCCCACGTGCACACGTGGTGGGAGTCGATCCTCGGCTTGAACATCAAGGCAGTGCATGGAAAACAGGTTCCTCTGGAATGGACTGACACATCTGGGGGACTCTTGGAATGGTGGCACGACCCTGGAGTTCCTCTCGCCTTTCCTGTGGAGAGCGCCTCCTCTTGAGATGCGACGGGAATGCCGGGAATTCTTTCCTACGAAACAGGGAAAGGATCACTCATCTCGAGCTAGGAGGCGGAAACGGGGTTCCCCTGGATGTGTGCCGGACCCTCGTGCTTCCTCTCGAGTGGAGACGGGTATGTCGGGGAACTTCTTGAGTTGCAGCAAGGGTGTGAAGGACCCTTTGGAAGTTCCAGTGGTTAGATGTGATTAGCCTCGAGAAGCCTCAGCGGAAATGGGCCTCATCTCGCCTGGAGGGCAAAACCTCCTAGATTTTCTCGGGTTGCGGCAGGTGCTCTCGACTTACGACGGGGACCTCAGGGACCCGCTCTGGTGGCCTCAGGAAAGGCCAGTCCCCATGCGAGTTCCTCGGGGGCCTCTCGGGATTCCTCTCCCGTCGATGCCGGGGCCTAAGACCTTGTGTGGATTCGGGGCCGGAACCTGAGGATTCCTCTCCAGTGCTGACATGGATCTTGGGGTACTTCTGGAGTCTCCCCAGGGGCGTCAGTCCTCGTCTCGAATGCGGGCATGCACTTGCGCTTTCCTCCAGAGCGGTAGCAGCAGTGTCACGCAGTCCGCCGCGTGGATCAAAGGATCTATGATTTTCCCTCGAGGCTTTCCCACGAGGCTTTCTCACGAGGCTTTCCCACAGGGCTGTCCCACGTGCACACGTGGTGGGAGTCGATTCTCGGCTTGAACGTCAAGGCAGTGCAGGGAAAACAGGTTCCTCTGGAATGGACTGACACATCTGGGGGACTCTTGGAATGGTGGCACGACCCTGGAGTTCCTCTCGCCTATCCTGTGGAGAGCGCCTCCTTTTGAGATGCGACGGAAACGCCGGGAATTCTTTCCCTACGAAACAGGGAAAGGATCCCTCATCTCGAGCTAGGAGGCGGAAACGGGGCTCCCCTGGATGTGTGCGGGACCCCACGTGCTTCCTCTCGAGTGGAGACGGGTATGTCGGGGAACTTCTTGAGTTGCAGCAAGGGTGTGAAGGACCCTTTGGAAGTTCCAGTGGTTAGACGTGATTAGCCCTGAGAAGCCTCAGTGGAAATGGGCCTCATCTCGCATGGAGGGCAAAACATCCTGGATTTTCTCGAGTTGCGGCAGGTGCTCTCGACTTACGACGGGGACCTCAGGGACCCGCTCTGGTGGCCTCAGGAAAGGCCAGTCCCCATGTGAGTTCCTCGGGGGCCTCTCGGGATTCCTCTCCTGTCGATGCCGGGGCCTAAGACCTTGTGTGGAGTCGGGGCCGGAACCTGAGGATTCCTCTCCAGTGCTGATATGGATCTTGGGGTACTTCTGGAGTCTCCCCAGGGGAGTCAGTCCTCGTCTCGAATACGGGCATGCACTTGCGCTTTCCTCCAGAGCGGTAGCAGCAGTGTCAGGCAGTCCGCCTCGTGGATCAAAGGATCTATGGTTTTCCCTCGAGTCTTTCCCCCGAGGCTTTCCTACGAGGCTTTCCGACAGGGCTGTCCCACGTGCACACGTGGTGGGAGTCGATCCTCGGCTTGAACGTCAAGGCAGTGCAGGGAAACAGGTTCCTCTGGAATGGACTGACACATCTGGGGGACTCTTGGAATGGTGGCACGACCCTGGAGTTCCTCTCGCCTTTCCTGTGGAGAGCGCCTCCTCTTGAGATGCGACGGGAACGCCGGGAATTCTTTCCCTACGAAACAGGGAAAGGATCCCTCATCTCGAGCTAGGAGGCGGAAACGGGGCTCCCCTGGATGTGTGCGTGACCCACGTGCTTCCTCTCGAGTGGAGACGGGTATGTCGGGGAACTTCTTGAGTTGCAGCAATGGTGTGAAGGACCCTTTGGAAGTTCCAGTGGTTAGACGTGATTAGCCTCGAGAAGCCTCAGCGGAAATGGGCCTCACCTCGCCTGGAGGGCAAAACCTCCTGGATTTTCTCGAGTTGCGGCAGGTGCTCTCGACTTACGACGGGGACCTCAGGGACCCGCTCTGGAGGCGTCAGGAAAGGCCAGTCCCCATGCGAGTTCCTCGGGGGCCTCTCGGGATTCCTCTCCCGTGGATGCCAGGGCCTAAGACCTTGTGTGGAGTCGGGGCCGGAACCTGAGGATTCCTCTCCAGTGCTGACATGGATCTTGGGGTACTTCTGGAGTCTCCCCAGGGGAGTCAGTCCTCGTCTCGAATGCGGGCATGCACTTGCGCTTTCCTCCAGAGCCGTATCAGCAGTGTCACGCAGTCCGCCGCGTGGATCAAAGGATCTCTGGTTTTCCCTCGAGTCTTTCCCACGAGGCATTCCCACGAGGCTTTCCCACAGGGCTGTCCCACGTGCACACGTGGTGGGAGTCGATCCTCGGCTTGAACGTCAAGGCAGTGCAGGGAAAACAGGTTCCTCTGGAATGGACTGACACATCTGGGGGACTCTTGGAATGGTGGCACGACCCTGGAGTTCCTCTCGCCTTTCCTGTGGAGAGCGCCTCCTCTTGAGATGCGACGGGAACGCCGGGAATTCTTTCCCTACCAAACAGGGAAAGGATCCCTCATCTCGAGCTAGGAGGCGGAAACGGGGCTCCCCTGGATGTGTGCGGGACACCACGTGCTTCCTCTCGAGTGCAGACGGGTATGTCGGGGAACTTCTTGAGTTGCAGCAAGGGTGTGAAGGACCCTTTGGAAGTTCCAGTGGTTAGATGTTATTGGCCTCGAGAAGCCTCAGCGGAAATGGGCCTCATCTCGCCTGGAGGGCAAAACCTCCTGGATTTTCTCGAGTTGCGGCAGGTGCTCTCGACTTACGACGGGGACCTCAGGGACCCGCTCTGGTGGCCTCAGGAAAGGCCAGTCGCCATGCGAGTTCCTCGGGGCCCTCTCGGGATTCCTCTCCCGTCGATGCTGCGGCCTAAGACCTTGTGTGGAGTCGGGGCCGGAACCTGAGGATTCCTCTCCAGTGCTGACATGGATCTTGGGGTACTTCTGGAGTCTCCCCAGGGGAGTCAGTCCTCGTCTCGAATGCGGGCATGCACTTGCGCTTTCCTCCAGAGCGGTAGCAGCAGTGTCACGCAGTCCGCCGCGTGGATCAAAGGATCTATGGTTTTCCCTCGAGTCTTTCCCACGAGGTTTTCCCACGAGGCTTTCCCACAGGGCTGTCCCACGTGCGCACGTGGTGGGAGTCGATCCTCGGCTTGAACGTCAAGGCAGTGCAGGGAAAACAGGTTTCTCTGGAATGGACTGACACATCTGGGGGACTCTTGGAATGGTGTCTCGACCCTGGAGTTCCTCTCGCCTTTCCTGTGGAGAGCGCCTCCTCTTGAGATGCGACGGGAACGCCGGGAATTCTTTCCCTACGAAACAGGGAAAGGATCCCTCATCTCGAGCTAGGAGGCGGAAACGGGGCTCCCCTGGATGTGTGCGGGACCTCACGTGCTTCCTCTCGAGTGGAGACGGGTATGTCGGGGAACTTCTTGAGTTGCAGCAATGGTGTGAAGGACCCTTTGGAAGTTCCAGTGGTTAGATGTGATTGGCCTCGAGAAGCCTCAGCGGAAATGGGCCTCATCTCGCCTGGAGGGCAAAACCTCCTGGATTTTCTCGAGTTGCGGCAGGTGCTCTCGACTTACGACGGGGACCACAGGGACCCGCTCTGGTGGCCTCAGGAAAGGCCAGTCCCCATGCGAGTTCCTCGGGGGCCTCTCGGGATTCCTCTCCCGTCGATGCCGGGGCCTAAGACCTTGTGTGGAGTCGGGGCCGGAACCTGAGGATTCCTCTCCAGTGCTGACATGGATCTTGGGGTACTTCTGGAGTCTCCCCAGGGGAGTCAGTCCTCGTCTCGAATGCGGGCATGCACTTGCGCTTTCCTCCAGAGCGGTAGCAGCAGTGTCACGCAGTCCGCCGCGTGGATCAAAGGATCTATGGTTTTCCCTCGAGTCTTTCCCACGAGGCTTTCCCACGAGGCTTTCCCACAGGGCTGTCCCACGTGCACACGTGGTGGGAGTCGACCCTCGGTTTGAACGTCAAGGCAGTGCAGGGAAAACAGTTTCCTCTGGAATGGACTGACCCATCTCGGGGACTCTTGGAATGGTGGCACGACCCTGGAGTTCCTCTCGCCTTTCCTGTGGAGAGCGCCTCCTCTTGAGATGCGACGGGAACGCCGGGAATTCTTTCCCTACGAAACAGGGAAAGGATCCCTCATCTCGAGCTAGGAGGCGGAAACGGGGCTCCCCTGGATGTGTGCGTGACCCACGTGCTTCCTCTCGAGTGGAGACGGGTATGTCGGGGAACTTCTTGAGTTGCAGCAAGGGTGTGAAGGACCCTTTGGAAGTTCCAGTGGTTAGATGTGATTGGCCTCGAGAAGACTCAGCGGAAATGGGCCTCATCTCGCCTGGAGGGCAAAACCTCCTGGATTTTCTCGAGTTGCGGCAGGTGCTCTAGACTTACGACGGGGACCTCAGGGACCCGCTCTGGTGGCCTCAGGAAAGGCCAGTCCCCATGCGAGTTCCTCGGGGCCCTCTCGGGATTCCTCTCCCGTCGATGCTGGGGCCTAAGACCTTGTGTGGAGTCGGGGCCGGAACCTGAGGATTCCTCTCCAGTGCTGACATGGATCTTGGGGTACTTCTGGAGTCTCCCCAGGGGAGTCAGTCCTCGTCTCGAATGCGGGCATGCACTTGCGCTTTCCTCCAGAGCGGTAGCAGCAGTTTCACGCAGTCCGCCGCGTGGATCAAAGGATCTATGGTTTTCCCTCGAGTCTTTCCCACGAGACTTTCCCACGAGGCTTTCCCACAGGGCTGTCCCACGTGCACACGTGGTGGGAGTCGATCCTCGGCTTGAACGTCAAGGCAGTGCAGGGAAAACAGGTTCCTCTGGAATGGACTGACACATCTGGGGGACTCTTGGAATGGTGGCATGACCCTGGAGTTCTTCTCGCCTTTCCTGTGGAGAGCGCCTCCTCTTGAGATGCGACGGGAAGGCCAGGAATTCTTTCCCTACGAAACAGGGAAAGGATCCCTCATCTCGAGCTAGGAGGCGGAAACGGGGCTCCCCTGGATGTGTGCGGACACCGCGTGCTTCCTCTCGAGTGGAGACGGGTATGTCGGGGAACTTCTTGAGTTGCAGCAAGGGTGTGAAGGACCCTTTGGAAGTTCCAGTGGTTAGATGTGATTGGCCTCGAGAAGCCTCAGGGGAAATGGGCCTCATCTCGCCTGGAGGGCAAAACCTCCTGGATTTTCTCCAGTTGCGGCAGGTGCTCTCGACTTACGACGGGGACCTCAGGGACCGCTCTGGTGGCCTCAAGAAAGGCCAGTCCCCATGCGAGTTCCTCGGGGGCCTCTCGGGATTCCTCTCCCGTCAATGCCAGGGCCTAAGACCTTGTGTGGAGTCGGGGCCGGAACCTGAAGATTCCTCTCCAGTGCTGACATGGATCTTGGGGTACTTCTGGAGTCTCCCCAGGGGAGTCAGTCCTCGTCTCTAATGCGGGCATGCAGTTGCGCTTTCCTCCAGAGCGGTAGCAGCAGTGTCACGCAGTCCGCCGCGTGGATCAAAGGATCTATGGTTTTCCCTCGAGTCTTTCCCACGAGGCTTTCCCACGAGGCTTTCCCACAGGGCTGTCCCACGTGCACACGTGGTGGGAGTCGATCCTCGGCTTGAACGTCAAGGCAGTGCAGGGAAACAGGATCCTCTGGAATGGACTGACACATCTGGGGGACTCTTGGAATGGTGGCACGACCCTGGAGTTCCTATCGTCTTTCCTGTGGAGAGCGCCTCCTCTTGAGATGCGACGGGAACTCCGGTAATTCTTTCCTTACGAAACAGTGAAAGGATCCCTCATTTCGAGCTAGGAGGCGGAAACGGTGCTCCCCTGGATGTGTGCCGGACCCCACGTGCTTCCTCTCGAGTGGAGATGGGTATGTCGCGGAACTGCTTGATTTGCAGCAAGGGTGTGAAGGCCCCTTTGGAAGTTCCAGTGGTTAGATGTGATTAGCCTCGAGAAGCCTCAGCGGAAATGGGCCTCATCTCGCCTCGAGGGCAAAACCTCCTGGATTTTCTCGAGTTGCGGCAGGTGCTCTCGACTTACGACGGGGACCTCAGGGACCCGCTCTGGTGGCCTCAGGAAAGGCCAGTCCCCAAACGAGTTCCTCGCGTCCTCTCGGGATTCCTCTCCCGTCGATGCTGGGGCCTAAGACCTTGTGTGGAGTCGGGGCCGGAACCTGAGGATTCCTCTCCAGTGCTGACATGGATCTTGGGGTACTTCTGGAGTCTCCCCAGGGGATTTAGTCCTCGTCTCGAATGCGGGCATGCACTTGCGCTTTCCTCCAGAGCGGTAACAGCTGTGTCACGCAGTCCGCCGCGTGGATCAAAGGATCTATGGATTTCCCTCGAGTATTTCCCCCGAGGCTTTCCCACGAGGCTTTCCCACAGGGCTGTCCCACGTGCACACGTGGTGGGAGTCGATCCTCGGCTTGAACGTCAAGGCAGTGGAGGGAAAACAGTTTCCTCTGGAATGGACTGACACATCTGGGGGTCTCTTGGAATGGTGCCACGACCCTGGAGTTCCTCTCGCCTTTCCTGTGGAGATCGCCTCCTCTTGAGATGCGACGGGAACGCCGGGAATTCTTTCCCTAAGAAACAGGGAAAGGATCCCTCATCTCGAGCTAGGAGGCGGAAACGGGGCTCCCCTGGATGTGTGCGGGACACCACGTGCTTCCTCTCGAGTGCAGACGGGTATGTCGGGGAACTTCTTGAGTTGCAGCAAGGGTGTGAAGGACCCTTTGGAAGTTCCAGTGGTTAGATGTTATTGGCCTCGAGAAGCCTCAGCGGAAATGGGCCTCATCTCGCCTGGAGGGCAAAACCTCCTGGATTTTCTCGAGTTGCGGCAGGTGCTCTCGACTTACGACGGGGACCTCAGGGACCCGCTCTGGTGGCCTCAGGAAAGGCCAGTCGCCATGCGAGTTCCTCGGGGCCCTCTCGGGATTCCTCTCCCGTCGATGCTGCGGCCTAAGACCTTGTGTGGAGTCGGGGCCGGAACCTGAGGATTCCTCTCCAGTGCTGACATGGATCTTGGGGTACTTCTGGAGTCTCCCCAGGGGAGTCAGTCCTCGTCTCGAATGCGGGCATGCACTTGCGCTTTCCTCCAGAGCGGTAGCAGCAGTGTCACGCAGTCCGCCGCGTGGATCAAAGGATCTATGGTTTTCCCTCGAGTCTTTCCCACGAGGTTTTCCCACGAGGCTTTCCCACAGGGCTGTCCCACGTGCGCACGTGGTGGGAGTCGATCCTCGGCTTGAACGTCAAGGCAGTGCAGGGAAAACAGGTTTCTCTGGAATGGACTGACACATCTGGGGGACTCTTGGAATGGTGTCTCGACCCTGGAGTTCCTCTCGCCTTTCCTGTGGAGAGCGCCTCCTCTTGAGATGCGACGGGAACGCCGGGAATTCTTTCCCTACGAAACAGGGAAAGGATCCCTCATCTCGAGCTAGGAGGCGGAAACGGGGCTCCCCTGGATGTGTGCGGGACCTCACGTGCTTCCTCTCGAGTGGAGACGGGTATGTCGGGGAACTTCTTGAGTTGCAGCAATGGTGTGAAGGACCCTTTGGAAGTTCCAGTGGTTAGATGTGATTGGCCTCGAGAAGCCTCAGCGGAAATGGGCCTCATCTCGCCTGGAGGGCAAAACCTCCTGGATTTTCTCGAGTTGCGGCAGGTGCTCTCGACTTACGACGGGGACCACAGGGACCCGCTCTGGTGGCCTCAGGAAAGGCCAGTCCCCATGCGAGTTCCTCGGGGGCCTCTCGGGATTCCTCTCCCGTCGATGCCGGGGCCTAAGACCTTGTGTGGAGTCGGGGCCGGAACCTGAGGATTCCTCTCCAGTGCTGACATGGATCTTGGGGTACTTCTGGAGTCTCCCCAGGGGAGTCAGTCCTCGTCTCGAATGCGGGCATGCACTTGCGCTTTCCTCCAGAGCGGTAGCAGCAGTGTCACGCAGTCCGCCGCGTGGATCAAAGGATCTATGGTTTTCCCTCGAGTCTTTCCCACGAGGCTTTCCCACGAGGCTTTCCCACAGGGCTGTCCCACGTGCACACGTGGTGGGAGTCGACCCTCGGTTTGAACGTCAAGGCAGTGCAGGGAAAACAGTTTCCTCTGGAATGGACTGACCCATCTCGGGGACTCTTGGAATGGTGGCACGACCCTGGAGTTCCTCTCGCCTTTCCTGTGGAGAGCGCCTCCTCTTGAGATGCGACGGGAACGCCGGGAATTCTTTCCCTACGAAACAGGGAAAGGATCCCTCATCTCGAGCTAGGAGGCGGAAACGGGGCTCCCCTGGATGTGTGCGTGACCCACGTGCTTCCTCTCGAGTGGAGACGGGTATGTCGGGGAACTTCTTGAGTTGCAGCAAGGGTGTGAAGGACCCTTTGGAAGTTCCAGTGGTTAGATGTGATTGGCCTCGAGAAGACTCAGCGGAAATGGGCCTCATCTCGCCTGGAGGGCAAAACCTCCTGGATTTTCTCGAGTTGCGGCAGGTGCTCTAGACTTACGACGGGGACCTCAGGGACCCGCTCTGGTGGCCTCAGGAAAGGCCAGTCCCCATGCGAGTTCCTCGGGGCCCTCTCGGGATTCCTCTCCCGTCGATGCTGGGGCCTAAGACCTTGTGTGGAGTCGGGGCCGGAACCTGAGGATTCCTCTCCAGTGCTGACATGGATCTTGTGGTACTTCTGGAGTCTCCCCAGGGGAGTCAGTCCTCGTCTCGAATGCGGGCATGCACTTGCGCTTTCCTCCAGAGCGGTAGCAGCAGTGTCACGCAGTCCGCCGCGTGGATCAAAGGATCTATGGTTTTCCCTTGAGTCTTTCCCACGAGGCTTTCCCACGAGGCTTTCCCACAGGGCTGTCCCACGTGCACACGTGGTGGGAGTCGATCCTCGGCTTGAACGTCAAGGTAGTGCAGGGAAAACAGCTTCCTCTGGAATGGACTGACACATCTGGGGGACTCTTGGAATGGTGTCTCGACCCTGGAGTTCCTCTCGCCTTTCCTGTGGAGAGCGCCTCCTCTTGAGATGCGACGGGAACGCCGGGAATTCTTTCCCTACGAAACAGGGAAAGGATCCCTCATCTCGAGCTAGGAGGCGGAAACGGGGCTCCCCTGGATGTGTGCGGGACCAAACGTGCTTCCTCTCGAGTGGAGACGTGTATGTCGGGGAACTTCTTGAGTTGCAGCAGTGGTGTGAAGGACCCTTTGGAAGTTCCAGTCTTTAGATGTGATTGGCCTCGAGAAGCCTCAGCGGAAATGGGCCTCATCTCGCATGGAGGGCAAAACCTCCTGGATTTTCTCGAGTTGCGGCAGGTGCTCTCGACTTACGACGGGGACCTCAGGGACCCGCTCTGGTGGCCTCAGGAAAGGCCAGTCCCCATGCGAGTTCCTCGGGGGCCTCTCGGGATTCCTCTCCCGTCGATGCCGGGGCCTAAGACCTTGTGTGGAGTCGGGGCCGGAACCTGAGGATTCCTCTCCAGTGCTGACATGGATCTTGGGGTACTTCTGGAGTCTCCCCAGGGGAGTCAGTCCTCGTCTCGAATGCGGGCATGCACTTGCGCTTTCCTCCAGAGCGGTAGCAGCAGTTTCACGCAGTCCGCCGCGTGGATCAAAGGATCTATGGTTTTCCCTCGAGTCTTTCCCACGAGACTTTCCCACGAGGCTTTCCCACAGGGCTGTCCCACGTGCACACGTGGTGGGAGTCGATCCTCGGCTTGAACGTCAAGGCAGTGCAGGGAAAACAGGTTCCTCTGGAATGGACTGACAAATCTGGGGGACTCTTGGAATGGTGGCATGACCCTGGAGTTCTTCTCGCCTTTCCTGTGGAGAGCGCCTCCTCTTGAGATGCGACGGGAAGGCCAGGAATTCTTTCCCTACGAAACAGGGAAAGGATCCCTCATCTCGAGCTAGGAGGCGGAAACGGGGCTCCCCTGGATGTGTGCGGACACCGCGTGCTTCCTCTCGAGTGGAGACGGGTATGTCGGGGAACTTCTTGAGTTGCAGCAAGGGTGTGAAGGACCCTTTGGAAGTTCCAGTGGTTAGATGTGATTGGCCTCGAGAAGCCTCAGGGGAAATGGGCCTCATCTCGCCTGGAGGGCAAAACCTCCTGGATTTTCTCCAGTTGCGGCAGGTGCTCTCGACTTACGACGGGGACCTCAGGGACCGCTCTGGTGGCCTCAAGAAAGGCCAGTCCCCATGCGAGTTCCTCGGGGGCCTCTCGGGATTCCTCTCCCGTCAATGCCAGGGCCTAAGACCTTGTGTGGAGTCGGGGCCGGAACCTGAAGATTCCTCTCCAGTGCTGACATGGATCTTGGGGTACTTCTGGAGTCTCCCCAGGGGAGTCAGTCCTCGTCTCTAATGCGGGCATGCAGTTGCGCTTTCCTCCAGAGCGGTAGCAGCAGTGTCACGCAGTCCGCCGCGTGGATCAAAGGATCTATGGTTTTCCCTCGAGTCTTTCCCACGAGGCTTTCCCACGAGGCTTTCCCACAGGGCTGTCCCACGTGCACACGTGGTGGGAGTCGATCCTCGGCTTGAACGTCAAGGCAGTGCAGGGAAACAGGATCCTCTGGAATGGACTGACACATCTGGGGGACTCTTGGAATGGTGGCACGACCCTGGAGTTCCTATCGTCTTTCCTGTGGAGAGCGCCTCCTCTTGAGATGCGACGGGAACTCCGGTAATTCTTTCCTTACGAAACAGTGAAAGGATCCCTCATTTCGAGCTAGGAGGCGGAAACGGTGCTCCCCTGGATGTGTGCCGGACCCCACGTGCTTCCTCTCGAGTGGAGATGGGTATGTCGCGGAACTGCTTGATTTGCAGCAAGGGTGTGAAGGCCCCTTTGGAAGTTCCAGTGGTTAGATGTGATTAGCCTCGAGAAGCCTCAGCGGAAATGGGCCTCATCTCGCCTCGAGGGCAAAACCTCCTGGATTTTCTCGAGTTGCGGCAGGTGCTCTCGACTTACGACGGGGACCTCAGGGACCCGCTCTGGTGGCCTCAGGAAAGGCCAGTCCCCAAACGAGTTCCTCGCGTCCTCTCGGGATTCCTCTCCCGTCGATGCTGGGGCCTAAGACCTTGTGTGGAGTCGGGGCCGGAACCTGAGGATTCCTCTCCAGTGCTGACATGGATCTTGGGGTACTTCTGGAGTCTCCCCAGGGGATTTAGTCCTCGTCTCGAATGCGGGCATGCACTTGCGCTTTCCTCCAGAGCGGTAACAGCTGTGTCACGCAGTCCGCCGCGTGGATCAAAGGATCTATGGATTTCCCTCGAGTATTTCCCCCGAGGCTTTCCCACGAGGCTTTCCCACAGGGCTGTCCCACGTGCACACGTGGTGGGAGTCGATCCTCGGCTTGAACGTCAAGGCAGTGGAGGGAAAACAGTTTCCTCTGGAATGGACTGACACATCTGGGGGTCTCTTGGAATGGTGCCACGACCCTGGAGTTCCTCTCGCCTTTCCTGTGGAGATCGCCTCCTCTTGAGATGCGACGGGAACGCCGGGAATTCTTTCCCTAAGAAACAGGGAAAGGATCCCTCATCTGGAGCTAGGAGGCGGAAACGGGGCTCCCCTGGATGTGTGCGGGACCCCACGTGCTTCCTCTCGAGTGGAGACGGGTATGTCGCGGAACTTCTTGAGTTGCAGCAAGGGTGTGAAGGACCCTTTGAAAGTTCCAGTGGTTAGATGTGATTAGCCTCGAGAAGCCTCAGCGGAAATGGGCCTCATCTCGCCTGGAGGGCAAAACCTCCTGGATTTTCTCGAGTTGCGGCCGGTGCTCTCGACTTACGACGGGGACCTCAGGGACCCGCTCTGGTGGCCTCAGGAAAGGCCAGTCCCCATGGGAGTTCCTCGGGGGCCTCTCGGGATTCCTCTCCCGTCGATGCCGGGGCCTAAGACCTTGTGTGGAGTCGGGGCCGGAACCTGAGGATTCCTCTCCAGTGCTGACATGGATCTTGGGGTACTTCTGGAGTCTCCCCAGGGGAGTCAGTCCTCGTCTCGAATGCGGGCATGCACTTGCGCTTTCCTCCAGAGCGGTAGCAGCAGTGTCACGCAGTCCGCCGCGTGGATCAAAGGATCTATGGTTTTCCCTCGAGTCTTTCCCACGAGGCTTTCCCACGAGGCTTTCCCACAGGGCTGTCCCACGTGCACACGTGGTGGGAGTCGAACCTCGTCTTGAACGTCAAGGCAGTGCAGGGAAAACAGGTTCCTCTGGAATGGACTGACACATCTAGGGGTCTCTTGGAATGGTGGCACGACCCTGGAGTTCCTCTCGGCTCTCCTGTGGAGAGCGTCTCCTCTTGAGATGCGACGGGAACGCCGGGAATTCTTTCCCTACGAAACAGGGAAAGGATCCCTCATCTCGAGCTAGGAGGCGGAAACGGGGCTCCCCTGGATGTGTGCGGGACCCCACGTGCTTCCTCTCGAGTGGAGACGGGTATGTCGGGGAACTTCTTGAGTTGCAGCAAGGGCGTGAAGGACCCTTTGGAAGTTCCAGTGGTTAGATGTGATTGGCCTCGAGAAGCCTCAGGGGAAATGGGCCTCATCTCGCCTGGAGGGCAAAACCTCCTGGATTTTCTCCAGTTGCGGCAGGTGCTCTCGACTTAAGATGGGGACCTCAGGGACCCGCTCTGGTTGCCTCAGGAAAGGCCAGTCCCCATGCGAGTTCCTCGGGGGCCTCTCGGGATTCCTCTCCCGTCAATGCCTGGGCCTAAGACCTTGTGTGGAGTCGGGGCCGGAACCTGAGGATTCCTCTCCAGTGCTGACATGGATCTTGGGGTACTTCTGGAGTCTCCCCAGGGGAGTCAGTCCTCGTCTCGAATGCGGGCATGCACTTGCGCTTTCCTCCAGAGCGGTAGCAGCAGTGTCACGCAGTCCGCCGCGTGGATCAAAGGATCTATGGTTTTCCCTCGAGTCTTTCCCACGAGGCTTTCCCTCGAGGCTTTCCCACAGGGCTGTCCCACGTGCACACGTGGTGGGAGTCGATCCTCGGCTTGAACGTCAAGGCAGTGCAGGGAAACAGGATCCTCTGGAATGGACTGACACATCTGGGGGACTCTTGGAATGGTGGCACGACCCTGGAGTTCCTATCGTCTTTCCTGTGGAGAGCGCCTCCTCTTGAGATGCGACGGGAACTCCGGTAATTCTTTCCTTACGAAACAGTGAAAGGATCCCTCATTTCGAGCTAGGAGGCGGAAACGGTGCTCCCCTGGATGTGTGCCGGACCCCACGTGCTTCCTCTCGAGTGGAGATGGGTATGTCGCGGAACTGCTTGATTTGCAGCAAGGGTGTGAAGGCCCCTTTGGAAGTTCCAGTGGTTAGATGTGATTAGCCTCGAGAAGCCTCAGCGGAAATGGGCCTCATCTCGCCTCGAGGGCAAAACCTCCTGGATTTTCTCGAGTTGCGGCAGGTGCTCTCGACTTACGACGGGGACCTCAGGGACCCGCTCTGGTGGCCTCAGGAAAGGCCAGTCCCCAAACGAGTTCCTCGCGTCCTCTCGGGATTCCTCTCCCGTCGATGCTGGGGCCTAAGACCTTGTGTGGAGTCGGGGCCGGAACCTGAGGATTCCTCTCCAGTGCTGACATGGATCTTGGGGTACTTCTGGAGTCTCCCCAGGGGATTTAGTCCTCGTCTCGAATGCGGGCATGCACTTGCGCTTTCCTCCAGAGCGGTAACAGCTGTGTCACGCAGTCCGCCGCGTGGATCAAAGGATCTATGGATTTCCCTCGAGTATTTCCCCCGAGGCTTTCCCACGAGGCTTTCCCACAGGGCTGTCCCACGTGCACACGTGGTGGGAGTCGATCCTCGGCTTGAACGTCAAGGCAGTGGAGGGAAAACAGTTTCCTCTGGAATGGACTGACACATCTGGGGGTCTCTTGGAATGGTGCCACGACCCTGGAGTTCCTCTCGCCTTTCCTGTGGAGATCGCCTCCTCTTGAGATGCGACGGGAACGCCGGGAATTCTTTCCCTAAGAAACAGGGAAAGGATCCCTCATCTGGAGCTAGGAGGCGGAAACGGGGCTCCCCTGGATGTGTGCGGGACCCCACGTGCTTCCTCTCGAGTGGAGACGGGTATGTCGCGGAACTTCTTGAGTTGCAGCAAGGGTGTGAAGGACCCTTTGAAAGTTCCAGTGGTTAGATGTGATTAGCCTCGAGAAGCCTCAGCGGAAATGGGCCTCATCTCGCCTGGAGGGCAAAACCTCCTGGATTTTCTCGAGTTGCGGCCGGTGCTCTCGACTTACGACGGGGACCTCAGGGACCCGCTCTGGTGGCCTCAGGAAAGGCCAGTCCCCATGGGAGTTCCTCGGGGGCCTCTCGGGATTCCTCTCCCGTCGATGCCGGGGCCTAAGACCTTGTGTGGAGTCGGGGCCGGAACCTGAGGATTCCTCTCCAGTGCTGACATGGATCTTGGGGTACTTCTGGAGTCTCCCCAGGGGAGTCAGTCCTCGTCTCGAATGCGGGCATGCACTTGCGCTTTCCTCCAGAGCGGTAGCAGCAGTGTCACGCAGTCCGCCGCGTGGATCAAAGGATCTATGGTTTTCCCTCGAGTCTTTCCCACGAGGCTTTCCCACGAGGCTTTCCCACAGGGCTGTCCCACGTGCACACGTGGTGGGAGTCGAACCTCGTCTTGAACGTCAAGGCAGTGCAGGGAAAACAGGTTCCTCTGGAATGGACTGACACATCTAGGGGTCTCTTGGAATGGTGGCACGACCCTGGAGTTCCTCTCGGCTCTCCTGTGGAGAGCGTCTCCTCTTGAGATGCGACGGGAACGCCGGGAATTCTTTCCCTACGAAACAGGGAAAGGATCCCTCATCTCGAGCTAGGAGGCGGAAACGGGGCTCCCCTGGATGTGTGCGGGACCCCACGTGCTTCCTCTCGAGTGGAGACGGGTATGTCGGGGAACTTCTTGAGTTGCAGCAAGGGCGTGAAGGACCCTTTGGAAGTTCCAGTGGTTAGATGTGATTGGCCTCGAGAAGCCTCAGGGGAAATGGGCCTCATCTCGCCTGGAGGGCAAAACCTCCTGGATTTTCTCCAGTTGCGGCAGGTGCTCTCGACTTAAGATGGGGACCTCAGGGACCCGCTCTGGTTGCCTCAGGAAAGGCCAGTCCCCATGCGAGTTCCTCGGGGGCCTCTCGGGATTCCTCTCCCGTCAATGCCTGGGCCTAAGACCTTGTGTGGAGTCGGGGCCGGAACCTGAGGATTCCTCTCCAGTGCTGACATGGATCTTGGGGTACTTCTGGAGTCTCCCCAGGGGAGTCAGTCCTCGTCTCGAATGCGGGCATGCACTTGCGCTTTCCTCCAGAGCGGTAGCAGCAGTGTCACGCAGTCCGCCGCGTGGATCAAAGGATCTATGGTTTTCCCTCGAGTCTTTCCCACGAGGCTTTCCCTCGAGGCTTTCCCACAGGGCTGTCCCACGTGCACACGTGGTGGGAGTCGATCCTCGGCTTGAACGTCAAGGCAGTGCAGGGAAAAAAGGTTCCTCTGGAATGGACTGACACATCTGGGGGAATCTTGGAATGGTGGCATGACCCTGGAGTTCCTCTCGCCTTTCCTGTGGAGAGCGCCTCCTCTTGAGATGCGACGGGAACGCCGGGAATTCTTTCCCTACGAAACAGGGAAAGGATCCCTCATCTCGAGCTAGGAGGCAGAAACGGGGCTCCCCTGGATGTGTGCGGGACACCACGTGCTTCCTCTCGAGTGGAGACGGGTATGTCGGGGAACTTCTTGAGTTGCAGCAAGGGTGTGAAGGACCCTTTGGAAGTTCCAGTGGTTAGAAGGGATTAGCCTCGAGAAGCCTCAGCGGAAATGGGCCTCATCTCGCCTGGAGGGCAAAACCTCCTGGATTTTCTCGAGTTGCGGCAGGTGCTCTCGACTTACGACGGGGACCTCAGGGACCCGCTCTGGTGGCCTCAGGAAAGGCCAGTCCCCATGCGAGTTCCTCGGGGGCCTCTCGGGATTCCTCTCCCGTCGATGCCGGGGCCTAAGACCTTGTGTGGAGTCGGGGCCGGAACCTGAGGATTCCTCTCCAGTGCTGACATGGATCTTGGGGTACTTCTGGAGTCTCCCCAGGGGAGTCAGTCCTCGTCTCGAATGCGGGCATGCACTTGCGCTTTCCTCCAGAGCGGTAGCAGCAGTGTCACGCAGTCCGCCGCGTGGATCAAAGGATCTATGGTTTACCCTCGAGTCTTTCCCACGAGGCTTTCCCACGAGGCTTTCCCACAGGGCTGTCCCACGTGCACACGTGGTGGGAGTCGATCCTCGGCTTGAACGTCAAGGCAGTGCAGGGAAAACAGGTTCCTCTGGAATGGACTGACACATCTGGGGGACTCTTGGAATGGTGGCATGACCCTGGAGTTCCTCTCGCCTCTCCTGTGGAGAGCGCCTCCTCTTGAGATGTGACGGGAACGCCGGGAATTCTTTCCCTACGAAACAGGGAAAGGATCCCTCAACTCGAGCTGGGAGGCGGAAACGGGGCTCCCCTGGATGTGTGCGGGACCCTCGTGCTTCCTCTTGAGTGGAGACGGGTATGTCGGGGAACTTCTTGAGTTGCAGCAAGGGTGTGAAGGACCCTTTGGAAGTTCCAGTGGTTAGATGTGATTGGCCTCGAGAAGCCTCAGCGGAAATGGGCCTCATCTCGCCTGGAGGGCAAAACCTCCTGGATTTTCTCCAGTTGCGGCAGGTGCTCTCGACTTATGACGGGGACCTCAGGGACCCGCTCTGGTGGCCTCAGGAAAGGCCGGTCCCCATGCGAGTTCCTCGGGGGCCTCTCGGGATTCCTCTCCCGTCGATGCCAGGGCCTAAGACCTTGTTTGGAGTCGGGGCCGGAACCTGAGGATTCCTCTCAAGTGCTGACATGGATCTTGGGGTACTTCTGGAGTCTCCCCAGGGGAGTCAGTCCTCGTCTCGAATGCGGGCATGCACTTGCGCTTTCCTCCAGAGCGGTAGCAGCAGTGTCACGCAGTCCGCCGCGTGGAACAAAGGATCTATGGTTTTCCCTCGAGTCTTTCCCACGAGGCTTTCCCACGAGGCTTTCCCACAGGGCTGTCCCACGTGCACACGTGTTGGGAGTCGATCCTCGGCTGGAACGTCAAGGCAGTGCAGGGAAAACAGGTTCCTCTGGAATGGACTGACACATCTGGGGGTCTCTTGGAATGGTGCAACGACCCTGGAGATCCTCTCGCCTTTCCTGTGGAGAGCGCCTCCTCTTGAGATGCGACGGGAACGCCGGGAATTCTTTCCCTACGAAACAGGGAAAGGATCCCTCATCTCGAGCTAGGAGGCGGAAACGGGGCTCCCCTGGATGTGTGCGGGACCCCACGTGCTTCCTCTCGAGTGGAGACGGGTATGTCGCGGAACTGCTTGAGTTGCAGCAAGGGTGTGAAGGACCCTTTGGAAGTTCCAGTGGTTAGATGAGATTAGCCTCGAGAAGCCTCAGCGGAAATGGGCCTCATCTCCCCTGGAGGGCAAAACCTCCTGGATTTTCTCGAGTTGCGGCAGGTTCTCTCGACTTACGACGGGGACCTCAGGGACCCGCTCTGGTGGCCTCAGGAAAGGCCAGTCCCCATGCGAGTTCCTCGGGGGCCTCTCGGGATTCCTCTCCCGTCAATGCCAGGGCCTAAGACCTTGTGTGGAGTCGGGGCCAGAACCTGAGGATTCCTCTCCAGTGCTGACATGGATCTTGGGGTACTTCTGGAGTCTCCCCAGGGGAGTCAGTGCTCTTCTCGAATGCGGGCATCCACTTGCGCTTTCCTCCACAGCGGTAGCAGCAGTGTCACGCAGTCCGCCGCGTGGACCAAAGGATCTATGGTTCTCCCTCGAGTCTTTCCCACGAGTCTTTCCCACGAGGCTTTCCCACAGGGCTGTCCCACGTGCACACGTGGTGGGAGTCGATCCTCGGCTTGAACGTCAAGGCAGTGCAGGGAAAACAGGATCCTCTGGAATGGACTGACACATCTGTGGGTCTCTTGGAATGGTGCCACGACCCTGGAGTTCCTCTCGCCTTTCCTGTGGAGAGCGCCTCCTCTTGAGATGCGACGGGAACGCCGGGAATTCTTTCCCTACGAAACAGGTAAAGGATACCTCATCTCGAGCTGGGAGGCGGAAACGGGACTCCCCTGGATGTGTGCGGGACCCTCGTGCTTCCTCTCGAGTGGAGACGGGTATGTCGGGGAACTTCTTGAGTTGCAGCAAGGGTGTGAAGGACCCTTTGGAAGTTCCAGTGGTTAGATGTGATTAGCCTCGAGAAGCCTCAGCGGAAATGGGCCTCATCTCGCCTGGAGGGCAAAACCTCCTGGATTTTCTCGAGTTGCGGCAGGTGCTCTCGACTTACGACGGGGACCTCAGGGACCCGCTCTGGTGGCCTCAGGAAAGGCCAGTCCCCATGCGAGTTCCTTGGGGGCCTCTCGGGATTCCTCTCCCGTCGATGTTGGGGCCGAAGACCTTGTGTGGAGTCGGGGCCGGAACCTGAGGATTCCTCTCCAGTGCTGACATGGATCTTGGGGTACATCTGGAGTCTCCCCAGGGGAGTCAGTCCTCGTCTCGAATGCGGGCATGCACTTGCGCTTTCCTCCAGAGCGGTAGCAGCAGTGTCACGCAGTCCGCCGCGTGGATCAAAGGATCTATGGTTTTCCCTCGAGTCTTTCCCACGAGGCTTTCCCACGAGGTTTTCCCACAGGGCTGTCCCACGTGCACACGTGGTGGGAGTCGATCCTCGGCTTGAACGTCAAGGCAGTGCAGGAAAAACAGGTTCCTCTGGAATGGACTGACACATCTGGGGGACTCTTGGAATGGTGGCACGACCCTGGAGTTCCTCTCGCCTTTCCTGTGGAGAGCGCCTCCTCTTGAGATGCGACGGGAACGCCGGGAATTCTTTCCCTACGAAACAGGGAAAGGATCCCTCATCTCGAGCTAGGAGGGGGAAACGGGGCTCCCCTGGATGTGTGCGGGACCCTCGTGCTTCCTCTCGAGTGGAGACGGGTATGTCGGGGAACTTCTTGAGTTGCAGCAAGGGTGTGAAGGACCCTTTGGAAGTTCCAGTGGTTAGATGTGATTAGCCTCGAGAAGCCTCAGCGGAAATGGGCCTCATCTCGCCTGGAGGGCAAAACCTCCTGGATTTTCTCGAATTGCGGCAGGTGCTCTCGACTTAAGACGGTGACCTAAGGGACGCGCTCTGGTGGCCTCAGGACTGGCTAGTCCCCATTCCAGTGGCTCGGGAGCCTCTCGGGATTCCGCTCCCTTCGATGCCAGAGCCTAAGACCTTGTGTGGAGTCGTGTCTGGAACATGAGGTTTCCTCTCCAGTGCTGACATGGATCGTGGAGTACTTCTGGTGTTTCCCCAGGGGAGTAAGTCCCCGTCTCGAATGGGGGCATGCACGTTCGCTTTCCTCCAGAGCTGTAACAACACTGTCATGCCTCCCGGCGCGCCGAACATGGGATCTGTGGCTTTCCCACGAGGCTTTCCCACGAGGCTTTCCCACAGGACTGTCCCACGTGTCACCGTGGTGTGAGTCGATGCTCGGCGTGAAACTCGAGGCAGTGCAGGGATAACAGGTTCCTCTGGAATGGACTGAGATATCTGGGGGACTCTGGGAACGGTGGCACGACCCTGGAGTTCCTCTCGCCTTTCCTGTGAGGAGCGCCTCCACTAGAGATGCAACGGGAACTCCCAGAATTATTTCCCGAAAAAGCTGTGAAAGGATCCCACATCTCGAGCTAGGAGGCGGAAACGGGGCTCCCCTGGATGTGTGCGGGACCCTCGTGCTTCCTCTCGAGTGGAGACGGGTATGTCGGGGAACTTCTTGAGTTGCAGCAAGGGTCTGAAGGACCCTTTGGAAGTTCCAGTGGTTAGATGTGATTAGCCTCGAGAAGCCTCAGCGGAAATGGGCCTCACCTCGCCTGGAGGGCAAAACCTCCTGGATTTTCTCGAGTTGCGGCAGGTGCTCTCAACTTACGGCGGGGACCTCAGGGACCCGCTCTGGTGGCATCCGGAAAGGCCAGTCCCCATGCGAGTTCTTCAGGGGCCTCTCGGGATTTCTCTCCCGTCGATACCGGTTCCTAAGACCTTTTGAGGAGTCGGGGCCGGAACCTGAGGATTCCTCTCCAGTGCTGACATGGATCTTGGGGTACTTCTGGAGTCTCCCCAGGGGAGTCAGTCCTCGTCTCGAATGCAGGCATGCACTTGCGCTTTCCTCCAGAGGGGTAGCAGCAGTGTCACGCAGTCCGCCGCGTGGATCAAAGGATCTATGGTTTTCCCTCGAGCCTTTCCCACGAGGCTTTCCCACGAGGCTTTCCCACAGGGCTGCCCCACGTGCACACGTGGTGGGAGTCGATCCTCGGCTTGAACGTCAAGGCAGTGCAGGGAAAACAGGTTCCTCTGGAATGGACTGACACATCTGGGGGACTCTTGGAATGGTGGCACGACCCTGGAGTTCCTCTCGCCTTTCCTGTGGAGAGCGCCTCCTCTTGAGATGCGACGGGAACGCCGGGAATTCTTTCCCTACGAAACAGGGAAAGGATCCCTCATCTCGAGCTAGGAGGGGGAAACGGGGCTCCCCTGGATGTGTGCGGGACCCTCGTGCTTCCTCTCGAGTGGAGACGGGTATGTCGGGGAACTTCTTGAGTTGCAGCAAGTTTGTGAAGGACCCTTTGGAAGTTCCAGTGGTTAGATGTGATTAGCCTCGAGAAGCCTCAGCGGAAATGGGCCTCATCTCGCCTGGAGGACAAAACTTCCTGGATTTTCTCGAGTTGCGGCAGGTGCTCTCGACTTACGACGGGGACCTCAGGGACCCGCTCTGGTGGCCTCAGGAAAGGCCAGTCCCCATGCGAGTTCCTCGGGGGCCTCTCGGGATTCCTCTCCCGTCGATGCCGGGGCCTACGACCTTGTGTGGAATCGGGGCCAGAACCTGAGGATTCCTCTCCAGTGCTGACATGGATCTTGGGGTACTTCTGGAGTCTCCCCAGGGGTTCAGTCCTGGCCTCTAATGCGGGCATGCACTTGCGCTTTCCTCCAGAGCAGTAGCAACAGTGTCACGCAGTCCGCCGCGTGTATCAAAGGATCTATGGTTTTCCCTCGAGTCTTTCCCACGAAGCTTTCCCGCGAGGCTTTCCCACAGGGCTGTCCCACGTGCACACGTGGTGGGAGTCGATCCTCGGCTTGAACGTCAAGGCAGTGCAGGGAAAACAGGTTCCTCTGGAATGGACTGAGATATCTGGGGGACTCTGGGAACGGTGGCACGACCCTGGAGTTCCTCTCGCCTTTCCTGTGAGGAGCGCCTCCACTTGAGATGCAACGGGAACTCCCAGAATTATTTCCCGAAAAAGCTGTGAAAGGATCCCACATCTCGAGCTAGGAGGCGGAAACGGGGCTCCCCTGGATGTGTGCGGGAGCCTCGTGCTTCCTCTCGAGTGGAGACGGGTATGTGGGGGAACTTCTTGAGTTGCAGCAAGGGTGTGAAGGACCCTTTGGAAGTTCCAGTGGTTAGATGTGATTAGCCTCGAGAAGCCCCAGCGGAAATGGGCCTCATCTCGCCTGGAGTGCAAAACCTCCTGGATTTTCTCGAGTTGCGGCAGGTGCTCTCGACTTACGACGGGGACCTCAGGGACCCGCTCTGGTGGCCTCAGGAAAGGCCAGTCCCCATGCGAGTTCCTCGGGGTCCTCTAGGGATTCCTCTCCCGTCCATGCCGGGGCCTAAGACGTTGTGTGGAGTCGGGAACGGAACCTGAGGATTCCTCTCCAGTGCTGATATGGATCATGGGGTACTTCTGGAGTCTCCCCAGGGGAGTCAGTCCTCGTCTCGAATGCGGGCATGCACTTGCGCTTTCCTCCAGAGCGGTAGCAGCAGTGTCACGCAGTCCGCCGCGTGGATCAAAGGATCTATGGTTTTCCCTCGAGTCTATCCCATGAGGCTTTCCCACGAGGCTTTCCCACAGGACTGTCCCACAGGGCTGTCCCACGTGCCAGCGTGGTGGGAGTCGATCCTCGGCGTGGGAGTCGATCCTCGGCGTGAAAGCCGAGGTAGTGCAGGGCAAACAGGTTCCTCTGAATGGACTGAGACATCTGGGGGACTCTTGGAATGGTGGCACGATGCTGGAGTTCCTCTCGCCTTTCCTTTGGAGAGCGTCTCCTCTTGAGTTGAGAGGGAAACGTCGGGATTTCTTTCCGGACAAAGCTGTGAAAGGATCCCACATCTCGAGCTAGGAGGCGGAAACGGGGCTCCCCTGGATGTGGATGGGACCCTCGTGCTTCTTCTAGAGTGGAGACGGGTATGTCGGGGAACTTCTTGAGTTGCAGCAAGGGTCTGAAGGACCCTTTGGAAATTCCCAGAGGCTAGACGTTATTAGCCTCGAGAAGCCTCAGCGGAAATGGGCCTCACCTCGCCTGGAGGGCAAAACCTCCTGGATTTTCTCGAGTTGCGGCAGGTGCTCTCGACTTACGGCGGGGACCTCAGGGACCCGCTCTGGTGGCCTCAGGAAAGGCCAGTCCCCATGCGAGTTCTTCAGGGGCCTCTCGGGATTTCTCTCCCGTCGATGCCGGGGCCTAAGACCTTTTGAGGAGTCGGGGCCGGAACCTGAGGATTCCTCTCCAGTGCTGACATGGATCTTGGGGTACTTCTGGAGTCTCCCCAGGGGAGTCAGTCCTCGTCTCGAATGCGGGCATGCACTTGCGCTTTCCTCCAGAGCGGTAGCAGCAGTGTCACGCAGTCCGCCGCGTGGATCAAAGGATCTATGTTTTTCCCTCGAGTCTATCCCATGAGGCTTTCCCACGAGGCTTTCCCACAGTGCTGTCCCACAGGGCTGTCCCACGTGCCAGCGTGGTGGGAGTCGATCCTCGGCGTGGGAGTCGATCCTCGGCGTGAAAGCCGAGGTAGTGCAGGGCAAACAGGTTCCTCTGAATGGACTGAGACATCTGGGGGACTCTTGGAATGGTGGCACGATGCTGGAGTTCCTCTCACCTTTCCTGTGGAGAGCGCCTCCTCTTGAGTTGAGAGGGAAACGTCGGGATTTCTTTCCGGACAAAGCAGCGACGTGTCCCTCATCTCGAGCTACGAGGCGGAAACGGGGCTCCTCTGGATGTGGAAGGGATCCTCGTGCTTCTTCTAGAGTGGAGACGGGTATGTCAGGCAACTTCTTGAGTTGCAGCAAGGGTGTGAAGGACCTTTTGGAAGTTCCAGAGGTTAGGTGTGATTAGCTTCGAGAAGCCTCAGCGGAAATGGGCCTCATCTCGCCTGGAGGGCAAAACCTCCTGGATTTTCTCGAGTAGCGGCACGTGCTCTTGACTTATGACGGGGACCTCAGGGACCCGCTCTGGTGGCCTCAGGAAAGGCCAGTCCGCATGCGAGTTGCTCGGGGTCCTCTCGGGATTCCTCTCTCTTCGATGCCCGGCCCTAAGACCTTGTGTGGAGTCGGGCCCAGAACCTGAGGATTCCTCTGCAGTGCTGACATGGACCTTGGGGTACGTCTGGAGTCTCCCCAGGGGTTAAGTCCTCGTGTCGAATGGGGGCATGCACGTGCACTTTCCTCAGGAGCTTTAGCAGCAGTGTCAGGCTTCCCATCGCCTGGATCAAGGGATCTGTGGCTTATCCTCGAGGCTTCCCACGAGGCTTTCCCACAGGGCTGTCCCACGTGCCACCATGGTGTGAGTTGATCCTCGACGTGAAAGTCGAGGCAGTGCAGGGAAAACAGGTTCCTCTGGAAAGGACTGAAACATCTGGGGGACTCCTGGAATATTGGTACGACGCTGGAGTTCCTCTCGCCTTTCCTGTGGAGAGCGCCTCCTCTTGAAATGAGACGGGAACGCGGGAAATTCTTTCCCGACCAAGCAGGGAAAGGATCCCTCATCTCGAGCTACGAGTTGGAAACGGGGCTCCTCTCGATGTGGGCGGGACCCTCGTGTTTCCTCTAGAGTGGAGACGGGGATGTTGGGGTACTTCTTCAGTTGCAGCAAGGGTGTGAAGGACCTTTTGGAAATTCCAGAGGTTAGGTGTGAATAGTCTCGAGACGCCTCAGTGGAAATGGGCCTGATCTCGCCTGGAGGGCAAAATCTCCTGGATTTTCTCGAGTTGCAGCAGGTGCTCTCAACTTACGACGGGGACCGCAGGGACCCGCTCTGGTGGCCTCAGGAAAAGACAGTCCACATGCGAATTACTCGCGGGCCTCTCTGGATTCCTCTCCCTTCAATGCCAGGACCAAAGACCTTGTGTGGATGCGGCACCGGAAACTGAGGATTCCTCTCCAGTGCTGACATGGATCTTGGGCTAATTCTGGAGTCTCCCCAGGGGAGTAAGTCCTCCTCTCGAAGGGGGCATGCACGTGCGCTTTCCTCCATAGCGGTAGCAGCAGTGTCACGCTTCCCGATGCGTGGATCAAGGGATCTGTGGCTTTCCCTCGAGGCTTTCCCACTGGGCTTTCCCACGTGCCACCGTTGTGGGAGTCGATCCTCGGGTGAAAGTCGAGGCAGTGCAGAGAATACATGTTTCTCTGGAATGGACTAAGGCATCTGGGGTCTCATGGAATGGTGGCACGACGCTGGAGTTCCACTCGCCTTTCCTGTGGAGAGCGGCTCCTCTTGAGATGCGACGGGAATGCCCAGAACTCTTTCCCGACCAAGCAGCGAAAGGATCCCTTATCTCGAGTTACGAGGCGGAAACGGGGCTCCAATGGATGTGTGCGGGACCCTCGTGCTTCCTCTAGAGTGGAGACGGGTATGTGAGGGAACTTCTTGAGTTGCAGCAAGGGTGTGAAGAACCTTTTGGAAATTCCAGAGGTTAGGTGTGATTAGCCTCGAGAAGCCTCAGTGGAAATGGGCCTGATCTCGCCTGGAGAGTAAAACCTCCTGGATTTTCTCGAGTTGCGGCAGGTGCACTCGACTTCCGACGGGGACCGCAGGGACCCACTCTGGTGGCCTCAGGAAAGGACAGTCCGCATGCGAGTTGCTCGGGGGCCTCTCGGGATTCCTTTCCCGTCGATGCCGGGGCCTAAGACCTTGTGTGGAGTCGGGCCCGGAACCTGAGGATTCCTCTCCAGTACTGCCATGGATCTTGGGGTACTTCTTGAGTCTCCCCAGGGGAGTAAGTCCTCGTCTGGAATGGGCGCATGCACGTGATCTTTCCTCAAGACTGTAGCAGCAGTGTCACGTTTCCCATCGCCTGGATCAAGGGATCTGTAGCTTTCCCTCGAGGCTTTCCCACGAGGCTTTCCCACAGGGCTTTCCCACAGGGCTGTCCCACGTGCCACCTTGGTGTGAGTCGATCCTCTGCATGAAAGTCGAGGCAGTGCAGGGAAAACAGGTTCCGTTGGAACGAACTGAGACTTCTGGGGGACTCTTGGAATGGTGGCACGACCCTGGAGTTCCTCTCGCCTTTCCTGTGGAGAGCGCCTCCTCTTGAGATGCGAGGGGAATGCCCAGAATTCTTTCCCGACCAAGCAGGGAAAGAATCCCTCATCTCAAGCTACGAGGCGGAAACGGGGCTCCTCTCGATGTGGGCGGGACCCTCGTGCTTCCTCTATAGTGGAGACGGGTATGTCAGGGAACTTCTTGATTTGCAGCAAGGGTGTGATGGACCTTTTGGAATTCCAGAGCTTAGATGTGATTAGCATTGTGAAGCCTCTGCAAAAATGGGCCTCATCTCGCCTGGAGGGCAAAACCTCCTGGATCTTCTCGAGTTGCGGCAGGTGCTCTCGACTTACGACGGGGAACTCAGGGACACGCTCTGGTGGCCTCAGGCAAGGCCAGTTCCCATGTGAGTTCCTCCGGGCCTCTCGGGATTCCTCTTCCTTCGATGCCGGCGCCAAAGAACTTGAGTGGTGGCGGCGCCGGCAACTGAGGATTCCTCTCCAGTGCTGACATGGATCTTGGGGTACTTCTGGAGTCTCCCCAGGGGAGTAAGTCCTCGTCTCGAATTGGGGCATGCACGTGCACTTTCCTGCCAATCTGTAGCAGCAGTGTCACGCTTCCTGTCGCGTGGATCAAGGGATCTGTGGCTTTCCCTCGCTGCTTTCCCACGCGGCTTTCCCACAGGGCTGTCCCACGTGCCACCTTGATGGGAGTGGATCCTCGGCGCGAAAGTCGAGACAGTGCAGGGAAAACAGGTTCTTTTGGAATAGAGTGAGATATCTGGGGGACTCTTGGCATGGTGGCATGACGCCTGAGTTCCTCTCGACTTTCCTGTCGAGAGCGGCTTCTCTTGAGATGGGACGGGAATGCCCAGAATTCTTTCCCGACAAAGCAGCGAAAGGAATCCTCATCTTGAGCTACGAGGCGGAAACGGCGCTACTTTGGATGTGGGCGGGACCCTCGTGCTTCCTCTAAAGCGGAGACAGGGATGTCGGGGAACTTCTTGAGTTGCAGCAAGGGTGTGAAGGACCTTTTGGAAGTTCCAGATGTTAGGTGTGATTAGCCTCGAGAAGCCTCAGCGGAAATGGGCCTCATCCCGCCTGGAGGGCAAAACCTCGTGGATTATCTCGAGTTGTGGCAGGTGCTCTCGACTTATGACGGGGACCTCAGAGACCCGCTCTGGTGGTCTCAGGAAAGGCCAGTCCCCAGGCGAGTTGCTCGGGGGCCTCTTGGGATTCTTCTCCCTTTGATGCCGGGGCCTAAGACCTTGTGTGCAGGCGGGACTGGAACCTGAGGATTCCTCTCCAGTGCTGACATGGACCTTGGGGATACTTCTGGAGTCTCCCCAGGGGAGTAAGTCCTCATCTCGAATGGGGGCATGCACGTGCGCTTTCCTCCAGAGTGGCAGCAGCAATGTCACGCTTCCCGTCGCGTGGATCAAGGGATCTGTGGCTTTGCCTCGAGGCTTTCCCACGAGGCTTTCCCACAGGTCTGTCCCACGTGCCACCGTGGTGGGAGTCGATCCTCGGCGTGAAAGTCGAGGCAGTGCAGGGAAAACAGGTTCCGCTGGAATGGACTGAGACATCTGGGGGACTCCGGAATGGCGCAACGACCCTGGAGTTCCTCTCACCTTTCCTGTGGAGAGCGCCTCCTCTTGAGATGCGCCAGGAACGCCCAGAAATCTTTCCCGGGCAAGCAGCGAAAGGATCCCTCATCTCGAGCTACGAGGCGGAAACGGGGCTCCTCTGGATGTGTGCGGGACCCTCGTGCTTCCTCTAGAGTGGAGACGGGTATGTGAGGGAACTTCTTGAGTTGCAGCAAGGGTGTGAAGAACCTTTTGGAAATTCCAGAGGTTAGGTGTGATTAGCCTCGAGAAGCCTCAGTGGAAATGGGCCTGATCTCGCCTGGAGAGTAAAACCTCCTGGATTTTCTCGAGTTGCGGCAGGTGCACTCGACTTCCGACGGGGACCGCAGGGACCCACTCTGGTGGCCTCAGGAAAGGACAGTCCGCATGCGAGTTGCTCGGGGGCCTCTCGGGATTCCTTTCCCGTCGATGCCGGGGCCTAAGACCTTGTGTGGAGTCGGGCCCGGAACCTGAGGATTCCTCTCCAGTACTGCCATGGATCTTGGGGTACTTCTTGAGTCTCCCCAGGGGAGTAAGTCCTCGTCTGGAATGGGCGCATGCACGTGATCTTTCCTCAAGACTGTAGCAGCAGTGTCACGTTTCCCATCGCCTGGATCAAGGGATCTGTAGCTTTCCCTCGAGGCTTTCCCACGAGGCTTTCCCACAGGGCTTTCCCACAGGGCTGTCCCACGTGCCACCTTGGTGTGAGTCGATCCTCTGCATGAAAGTCGAGGCAGTGCAGGGAAAACAGGTTCCGTTGGAACGAACTGAGACTTCTGGGGGACTCTTGGAATGGTGGCACGACCCTGGAGTTCCTCTCGCCTTTCCTGTGGAGAGCGCCTCCTCTTGAGATGCGAGGGGAATGCCCAGAATTCTTTCCCGACCAAGCAGGGAAAGAATCCCTCATCTCAAGCTACGAGGCGGAAACGGGGCTCCTCTCGATGTGGGCGGGACCCTCGTGCTTCCTCTATAGTGGAGACGGGTATGTCAGGGAACTTCTTGATTTGCAGCAAGGGTGTGATGGACCTTTTGGAATTCCAGAGCTTAGATGTGATTAGCATTGTGAAGCCTCTGCAAAAATGGGCCTCATCTCGCCTGGAGGGCAAAACCTCCTGGATCTTCTCGAGTTGCGGCAGGTGCTCTCGACTTACGACGGGGAACTCAGGGACACGCTCTGGTGGCCTCAGGCAAGGCCAGTTCCCATGTGAGTTCCTCCGGGCCTCTCGGGATTCCTCTTCCTTCGATGCCGGCGCCAAAGAACTTGAGTGGTGGCGGCGCCGGCAACTGAGGATTCCTCTCCAGTGCTGACATGGATCTTGGGGTACTTCTGGAGTCTCCCCAGGGGAGTAAGTCCTCGTCTCGAATTGGGGCATGCACGTGCACTTTCCTGCCAATCTGTAGCAGCAGTGTCACGCTTCCTGTCGCGTGGATCAAGGGATCTGTGGCTTTCCCTCGCTGCTTTCCCACGCGGCTTTCCCACAGGGCTGTCCCACGTGCCACCTTGATGGGAGTGGATCCTCGGCGCGAAAGTCGAGACAGTGCAGGGAAAACAGGTTCTTTTGGAATAGAGTGAGATATCTGGGGGACTCTTGGCATGGTGGCATGACGCCTGAGTTCCTCTCGACTTTCCTGTCGAGAGCGGCTTCTCTTGAGATGGGACGGGAATGCCCAGAATTCTTTCCCGACAAAGCAGCGAAAGGAATCCTCATCTTGAGCTACGAGGCGGAAACGGCGCTACTTTGGATGTGGGCGGGACCCTCGTGCTTCCTCTAAAGCGGAGACAGGGATGTCGGGGAACTTCTTGAGTTGCAGCAAGGGTGTGAAGGACCTTTTGGAAGTTCCAGATGTTAGGTGTGATTAGCCTCGAGAAGCCTCAGCGGAAATGGGCCTCATCCCGCCTGGAGGGCAAAACCTCGTGGATTATCTCGAGTTGTGGCAGGTGCTCTCGACTTATGACGGGGACCTCAGAGACCCGCTCTGGTGGTCTCAGGAAAGGCCAGTCCCCAGGCGAGTTGCTCGGGGGCCTCTTGGGATTCTTCTCCCTTTGATGCCGGGGCCTAAGACCTTGTGTGCAGGCGGGACTGGAACCTGAGGATTCCTCTCCAGTGCTGACATGGACCTTGGGGATACTTCTGGAGTCTCCCCAGGGGAGTAAGTCCTCATCTCGAATGGGGGCATGCACGTGCGCTTTCCTCCAGAGTGGCAGCAGCAATGTCACGCTTCCCGTCGCGTGGATCAAGGGATCTGTGGCTTTGCCTCGAGGCTTTCCCACGAGGCTTTCCCACAGGTCTGTCCCACGTGCCACCGTGGTGGGAGTCGATCCTCGGCGTGAAAGTCGAGGCAGTGCAGGGAAAACAGGTTCCGCTGGAATGGACTGAGACATCTGGGGGACTCCGGAATGGCGCAACGACCCTGGAGTTCCTCTCACCTTTCCTGTGGAGAGCGCCTCCTCTTGAGATGCGCCAGGAACGCCCAGAAATCTTTCCCGGGCAAGCAGCGAAAGGATCCCTCATCTCGAGCTACGAGGCGGAAACGGGGCTCCTCTGGATGTGTGCGGGACCCTCGTGCTTCCTCTAGAGTGGAGACGGGTATGTGAGGGAACTTCTTGAGTTGCAGCAAGGGTGTGAAGAACCTTTTGGAAATTCCAGAGGTTAGGTGTGATTAGCCTCGAGAAGCCTCAGTGGAAATGGGCCTGATCTCGCCTGGAGAGTAAAACCTCCTGGATTTTCTCGAGTTGCGGCAGGTGCACTCGACTTCCGACGGGGACCGCAGGGACCCACTCTGGTGGCCTCAGGAAAGGACAGTCCGCATGCGAGTTGCTCGGGGGCCTCTCGGGATTCCTTTCCCGTCGATGCCGGGGCCTAAGACCTTGTGTGGAGTCGGGCCCGGAACCTGAGGATTCCTCTCCAGTACTGCCATGGATCTTGGGGTACTTCTTGAGTCTCCCCAGGGGAGTAAGTCCTCGTCTGGAATGGGCGCATGCACGTGATCTTTCCTCAAGACTGTAGCAGCAGTGTCACGTTTCCCATCGCCTGGATCAAGGGATCTGTAGCTTTCCCTCGAGGCTTTCCCACGAGGCTTTCCCACAGGGCTTTCCCACAGGGCTGTCCCACGTGCCACCTTGGTGTGAGTCGATCCTCTGCATGAAAGTCGAGGCAGTGCAGGGAAAACAGGTTCCGTTGGAACGAACTGAGACTTCTGGGGGACTCTTGGAATGGTGGCACGACCCTGGAGTTCCTCTCGCCTTTCCTGTGGAGAGCGCCTCCTCTTGAGATGCGAGGGGAATGCCCAGAATTCTTTCCCGACCAAGCAGGGAAAGAATCCCTCATCTCAAGCTACGAGGCGGAAACGGGGCTCCTCTCGATGTGGGCGGGACCCTCGTGCTTCCTCTATAGTGGAGACGGGTATGTCAGGGAACTTCTTGATTTGCAGCAAGGGTGTGATGGACCTTTTGGAATTCCAGAGCTTAGATGTGATTAGCATTGTGAAGCCTCTGCAAAAATGGGCCTCATCTCGCCTGGAGGGCAAAACCTCCTGGATCTTCTCGAGTTGCGGCAGGTGCTCTCGACTTACGACGGGGAACTCAGGGACACGCTCTGGTGGCCTCAGGCAAGGCCAGTTCCCATGTGAGTTCCTCCGGGCCTCTCGGGATTCCTCTTCCTTCGATGCCGGCGCCAAAGAACTTGAGTGGTGGCGGCGCCGGCAACTGAGGATTCCTCTCCAGTGCTGACATGGATCTTGGGGTACTTCTGGAGTCTCCCCAGGGGAGTAAGTCCTCGTCTCGAATTGGGGCATGCACGTGCACTTTCCTGCCAATCTGTAGCAGCAGTGTCACGCTTCCTGTCGCGTGGATCAAGGGATCTGTGGCTTTCCCTCGCTGCTTTCCCACGCGGCTTTCCCACAGGGCTGTCCCACGTGCCACCTTGATGGGAGTGGATCCTCGGCGCGAAAGTCGAGACAGTGCAGGGAAAACAGGTTCTTTTGGAATAGAGTGAGATATCTGGGGGACTCTTGGCATGGTGGCATGACGCCTGAGTTCCTCTCGACTTTCCTGTCGAGAGCGGCTTCTCTTGAGATGGGACGGGAATGCCCAGAATTCTTTCCCGACAAAGCAGCGAAAGGAATCCTCATCTTGAGCTACGAGGCGGAAACGGCGCTACTTTGGATGTGGGCGGGACCCTCGTGCTTCCTCTAAAGCGGAGACAGGGATGTCGGGGAACTTCTTGAGTTGCAGCAAGGGTGTGAAGGACCTTTTGGAAGTTCCAGATGTTAGGTGTGATTAGCCTCGAGAAGCCTCAGCGGAAATGGGCCTCATCCCGCCTGGAGGGCAAAACCTCGTGGATTATCTCGAGTTGTGGCAGGTGCTCTCGACTTATGACGGGGACCTCAGAGACCCGCTCTGGTGGTCTCAGGAAAGGCCAGTCCCCAGGCGAGTTGCTCGGGGGCCTCTTGGGATTCTTCTCCCTTTGATGCCGGGGCCTAAGACCTTGTGTGCAGGCGGGACTGGAACCTGAGGATTCCTCTCCAGTGCTGACATGGACCTTGGGGATACTTCTGGAGTCTCCCCAGGGGAGTAAGTCCTCATCTCGAATGGGGGCATGCACGTGCGCTTTCCTCCAGAGTGGCAGCAGCAATGTCACGCTTCCCGTCGCGTGGATCAAGGGATCTGTGGCTTTGCCTCGAGGCTTTCCCACGAGGCTTTCCCACAGGTCTGTCCCACGTGCCACCGTGGTGGGAGTCGATCCTCGGCGTGAAAGTCGAGGCAGTGCAGGGAAAACAGGTTCCGCTGGAATGGACTGAGACATCTGGGGGACTCCGGAATGGCGCAACGACCCTGGAGTTCCTCTCACCTTTCCTGTGGAGAGCGCCTCCTCTTGAGATGCGCCAGGAACGCCCAGAAATCTTTCCCGGGCAAGCAGCGAAAGGATCCCTCATCTCGAGCTACGAGGCGGAAACGGGGCTCCTCTGGATGTGTGCGGGACCCTCGTGCTTCCTCTAGAGTGGAGACGGGTATGTGAGGGAACTTCTTGAGTTGCAGCAAGGGTGTGAAGAACCTTTTGGAAATTCCAGAGGTTAGGTGTGATTAGCCTCGAGAAGCCTCAGTGGAAATGGGCCTGATCTCGCCTGGAGAGTAAAACCTCCTGGATTTTCTCGAGTTGCGGCAGGTGCACTCGACTTCCGACGGGGACCGCAGGGACCCACTCTGGTGGCCTCAGGAAAGGACAGTCCGCATGCGAGTTGCTCGGGGGCCTCTCGGGATTCCTTTCCCGTCGATGCCGGGGCCTAAGACCTTGTGTGGAGTCGGGCCCGGAACCTGAGGATTCCTCTCCAGTACTGCCATGGATCTTGGGGTACTTCTTGAGTCTCCCCAGGGGAGTAAGTCCTCGTCTGGAATGGGCGCATGCACGTGATCTTTCCTCAAGACTGTAGCAGCAGTGTCACGTTTCCCATCGCCTGGATCAAGGGATCTGTAGCTTTCCCTCGAGGCTTTCCCACGAGGCTTTCCCACAGGGCTTTCCCACAGGGCTGTCCCACGTGCCACCTTGGTGTGAGTCGATCCTCTGCATGAAAGTCGAGGCAGTGCAGGGAAAACAGGTTCCGTTGGAACGAACTGAGACATCTAGGGGACTCTGGGAATGTTGGCACGACCCTGGAGTTCCTCTCCCATTTCCTGTGGAGAGCACCTCCACTTGAGATGCGACGGGAACGCCGGGAAATCTTTCCCGACCACGCAGGGAAAGGATCCCTCATCTCGAGCTGCGAGGCGGCAACGGGGCTCCTCTGGATGTTCGCGGGACCATCGTGCTTCCTCTCGAATGGAGACTGTATGTCGGGGAACTCTTGAGTGGCAGCAAGGGTGTGAAGGACTTTTTGGAGATTCCAGAGGCTAGGTGTGATTAGACTCGAGAAGCCTCAGCGGAAATGGGCCTCATCTGGCCTGGAGGGCAAATCCTCCGGAATTTCTCGTGTTGCGGTAGGTGCTCTAGACTTTGGTCGGGGACTTCAGGGACCCGCTCTGGTGGCCTCAGGAAAGGCCAGTCCCATTGCGAGTTGTTCGCGGGCCTCTCGGGATTCCTCTCCCTTCGATGCCAGAGCCTAAGACTTTGTGTGGAGTCGGGGCCCGAACCTGAGGATTCCTCTCCAGTGCTCTCATGGAACTTGCGGTACTTCGGGAGTCTCCCCAGGAGAGTAAGTTCTCGTTTCGAGAGGGTGCATGCACGTGTGCTTTCCTCCCGAGCTGTAGCACCAGTATCATGCTTTCCGTCGCGTCAGTCATGGGATCTGTGTCTTTTCCTCAAGGATTTTCCACGAAGCTTTCCCACGAGGCTTTCCCACAGGGCTGTCCCACGTGCCACTGTGGTGTGAGTCGATCCTCGGCGTGAAAGTAAAGGCAGTGCAGGGAAAACAGGTTCCTCTGGAATGGACTGAGACATCTGGGGGACTCTGGGAATGGTGGCACGACCTTGGAGTTCCTGTCGCCTTTCCTGTGGAGAGTGCCTCCTCTTGAGATACGCCGGGAAACCCAGGAATTATTTCCCGACCAAGCAGGGAAAGGATCCCCCATGTCCAGTTACAAGGCGGAAACTGGGCTCCTCTGGATGTGGGCGGGACCCTCTTGCTTCCTCTCGAGTGGAGACGGAGATGTAGGAGAACTTCTTGAGTTGCAGCAAGGGTGTGAATGACCTTTTGGAAGTTCCAGAGCTTAGATTTGATTAGCCTCGAGAAGCCTCAGCGGAAATGGGACTCATCTCGCCTGCAGGGCAAAACCTCGTGGATTTTCTCGAGTTTTGGCAGGTGCTCTCGACTTACGACGGGGACCTCAGGGACCTGCTCTGGTGGCCTCACGAAATGCCAGTCCCCATGCAAGTGGCTCGCGGGCCTCTCGGGATTCCTCTCCCTTCGATGCCCGCGCTTGGGGGTTGCCACGGATGTTGGCCTCAGGCTCCACATGAGAAAAGCCCCTAATGGCATTTGCTGCCGGTCCAGACGCTGGCCCCTCAGGTCTCTGGCCGGAGCCTTGGGCTCCAGGCAACTCAAAGCCCTCGGGGCTGGTGCTCTGGGACTGCTGTAGGGAAAGGACGCCAGGAGCCCACGGAGGAGTTGGGGAGGCGCAGGTGGCATATGGAGGCGAGGACAGCGTGGGATCTAGGTGGAGGCGCTGGAGAGAGCGTCCGTTGTCCCGGAATGCCTCGGAGGAGCCAGCGGGGGACAGTCCAGGCCCAGGGACCTGTGGTATGTGAAAAGGTGGGAAACCCCAGAACAAGGCAGGCTGGGAAAGGGGGCGTGGGCGGCCAATTCAAAGGGACCTAGGGGGCGTTTCCTGGGCGGTGAGCTCCCTTGGCACTGCTGAGGGCCCCTGATTGATCCACCCGGGGTTGATCCCACCATCCGCTGCGAGGGAGGGCCACAAACCAAAGCCCCCGAACTGCCCACCCACCCCAACGGGGATCTTGGCGGTCCGGGGCACAGCTGTGCCCGGGAAAAGCCCACTCACTCCACGGGACTCCGTCCAGGGTCTCTGCTTGGAAAGAGGCCAGGGGCGGCCCCCTCCATCTACGCACCCAAACCCTATTGACGTCAATGGGGGCGGAGACGCCTCTCGCTCTCCAGAGTCCTGGGCTGCTGGGTCCCCGCCCACTCGGCCAGCATTCTGCAGCGCTCCTGTGTGCCTCTCCCACCATGGCTTCGTCCAGCTCCTCCAGCACCTCAAGCGGTACGTTTGCCCTCGGTCCCTGGGGTCGGATCACGTCTCAGGGGATTTGCGGGTGGCCCACACAAGGGCTCTCGGCCCACGTGTCGACCCCCGCTCCCGCCCGAGAACGGCGGGGACCCATCGGCCGGGCCCGGGGTTCCCAGGCGTCAGGTGTGCCCAAAGTTGGAGGGCGTTGCATCGTTCGTTCATCTTGCTCCTTTGGCACACACATGGCTTCTCCGTTCTCTTTTCTGGGAAGACAGTGTTGTTTTAGGGGGCGTGCTGCGGGGGTCAGGGACCGGTGGGAGCGGGTGCTGTGCTGGGATGAGGCCCTTTATCCTCACATCTTCCTGTGGGAACGGGAGTCGGGGAGCTCTGTGGCCTTGCCGCCTTCAGTGGCTTCCTCTGCACAGGGGCCTAGTGCCTTCTGCCTTCTGTCAGTCGTTACGGGGTTTGGGCTTCGCTTTGGCGGCCTTGGCCTTGGCCCTGGCCTGGGCCTTGGCCTTACCCTTGGTGTTGCCCTTGCCCTTTCCCTTGGCCTTCGGCATGGCCTTCCCTAGGCCTTGTCCTTGGCCTTACCTTGTCCTTGCCCTTACCTTGTCCTTGCCCTTAAACTTAAACTTGACCTTGACTTTGACCTTGAACTTGAACTTGACCTTGAACTTGACCTTGAACTTGAACTTGAACTTGACTTTGACCTTGAACTTGAACTTGACCAACAACGGGAGACCAGATTTGCTCAGAGCACCGGAGGTCCAGAGGCAGGGCCGTGTATCTCCCCTTCCCTTTGTGATCATTGCAAAGACATTCCTAGCTGATAGCGGGAGTGCCCATGAAGAAGCAAGCAGTGGGAGTGTGTTTGACACGACTGTGTGCCTCAACTCCACAAGGGGCCTTTCCTCTCGAAGTAGGCCCCATGTCCCCTTGGGGAGGGTGTCATGCCTCTTTTCTCCACACTGCCAAAGGGTGGAGCAAAGCTCGCTCTGTCAGAGGTACAAAAACAGCAATTGAATGGATTTTCAAGCTCTTGCTAGGCTGCACCCTTTCAGGGCCCACTTTACTGAAACAGGTGCTCTGTGGCCCCCGGTTGGGTATGCAGGTTCACAAACAGGGTGAGATCCTGTCCAAGCCAACAATTTTCCTGAAAGACCTAGGCTCACTAAAGCTCTCCTCCAGAGCAAAGGGGATAGAGGAGATGTATGGAGGAGTCTTTGCCTTTCCCTGTGAGTGTGGGGCTACTCCCTACAGCCCCAAGCTCAGGGATAACTGCCTCTAAGAAAGGAATGGCAAGAAGCGCTAATCTTGGAGGTTGGGACAGGGAGTTCGCAGCATGTGGGGAAAGAAAGACTTCTTCGGGGAAGAAGAGGCAACCACCGGGGGTGTGTTCGCAAGCCTCTATTTGGAAGGAACACGTTTGCTTATACAACTCAAGACCTCCAGATCTGCTCAGAGGACTGAAGTTCCAGAGACAGGGCCATGTATCTCCCCTTCCCTTTGAGATCCTTGCCAAGACATTCCTAGCAGATTGTCGGAGTGCCCATGAAGAAGCAAGCAGCGGGAGTGTGCTTGACATCACTGGCTGCCTACCTGGGCTCAGCTCCTCAAGGGGCCTTTCTCTCCTGGTAGGCCCTATGTCCCCTTTGGGAGAGGGTTGTGCCCTCTTCCCTCCACACTGCCAAAGGGTGGAGGTGGAGCAAACTCGTTCTCTCCGAGGTAAAAGAAAGACAAATTGGATGGATCTTTAAGCTCTTGCTATGCTGCACCCCTCCAGGACCCACTCGAGCAAAACAGGTGCCCTGTGGCCCCTAGGTTGGGTATGCAGGTTCACACACCGGGTGTGATCCCGTCAAAGCCAAGAATTTTCCTGACAGACCTAGGCTCACTAGAGCTCTCCTCCAGAGGAAAGGGGACAGAAAAGATGTGTGTGTGGAGGTGGCTCTGCCTTTCCAGGTCCCAATCTCAGGGATAACTGCCCCTAAGAAAGGAACTGCTGCTGCTGCTGCTGCTGCTGCTGCTGCTGCTGCTGCTGCTGCTGCTGCTGCTGCTGCTGCTAAGTTGGTTCAGTCGTGTTCGACTCTGTGCGACGCCATAGACGGTAGCCCACTAGGCTCCCCCGTCCCTGGGATTCTCCAGGCAAGAACAGTAAGTGGGTTGCCATTGCCTTCTCCAATGCATGAAAGTGAAAATGAAAGTGCAGTCGCTCAGTCGTGTCCGACCCTCAGCGACCCCATGGACTGCAGCCTACCAGGCTTCTCTGTCCATAGGATTTTCTGAAAGGAACTGCAAGAAGCACTTTTCCAGGAGGCTGGGAAAGGGAGTTTGCAGGATGTGGGGAAAGAGAGCCTCCTTCGGGGAAGAATAGGCGGCCACTTGTTTTGTGTTGCAAACCTCTATTTGGAAGGAACAGGTTAGCTTATACAAAGGGAGACCTCCAGATCTGCTCAGAGGACCGAAGTTGCAGAGGCAGGTCGGTGTATCTTCCCTTCACTTTGCGATCCTTGCAAAGACATTCCTTGCTGCTAGATGACTCAGCAAGGGCCTTTGAGACTGTTGTTTTCTTTCCTAGGTTCAAAGATTCCTTCAGTTCCTAATATAGATATCCTAGAAATGATATGACATCCGTGAAAATCTGATATGTCCTGGTCAAATGCTGTCAGTTATCATTCTAGTTATCATATTAAAGCATTTCAAGTCGCAGCAGTGACCAGATGACATTGTCAATTTCTATTTCATCAGGTTTTAACCATGTCCTCTGTGGTTTCACACTGATGCCTTTGCAGAAATACTGCTACTTCAAGATATATGGAAAATACTTTTTTTAAGCTTACTGATAATTTGTTTGTTTGTTTGCTTGTCTTCTGGTAAGCTGCTACCAGATGGAATTTAGTCTCCTCTCTAGGTTAAGAGAACTAAGTTTTCTTAGAATGCAATTTTTGATCACAGACTATGAGTTTCTCTACCTTTCATTGATTTATAATTGTTTTCATCATCTGTTTTTTTACTTCGGTAAGGTAAATAAGCCTTATTTAAGATTTTGGTACATGTAGGATGGACTAAGCTTTCCCCACTCTTGCAAGTTCCCTTAACCCTTCAGATTCTTCTCGTGGGACCAAGATCTCACTTTCCTCCAGAGGGACAATCCAAGCTTTTTATCAGTTGATCTGCCCCTGACATCAGAGTCAAGTTGAGCACGAGTTGGCCTATAATTTAGGCATGAAACTATGACTACATAAAGAAAAGGTGACTTTATGATTCAGGGATGGCCATGATATGCCTTGCACTTCAGAGAAAATGGGTTAAAATGATTTTTTTTTCCTTCAAAACTGCACACCCAGTTCTTTCAGCATATGCAATTGAAAACATCTAGTCATTAGGTCAGTTTTCATTCCAATCCCAAAGAAAGGCAATGACAAAGACTATTCAAGCTGCTGCACAATTGCACTCATCTCACACACTAGTAAAGTAATGCTCAAAATTCTCCAAGTTCACATGAACTGTGAACTTCCAGATGTTCAAGAGGGATTTAAAAAATGCAGAGAAACCAGAGATCAAATTGCCAACATCCACTGGATCATTGAAAAAGCAAGAGAGTTCCGGAAAAAAAAAAAACCATCTATTTCTGCTTTATTGACAATGCCAAAGCCTTTGACTGTGTGGATCACAAGAAACTGGGAAAAATTCTGAAAGAGATGGGAATACCAGACCACCTGACCTGTCTCTTGAGAAACCTGTATGCAGGTCAGGAAGAAACAGTTCGAACTGGACATGGAACAACAGACTGGTTCTACATAGGAAAAGGAACATGTCAAGGCTGTATATTGTCACCCTGCTTATTTAACTTATATGCAGAGTACAGCATGAGAAACACTGGGCTGGAGGAAGCACACGCTGGAATCAAGGTTGCTGGGAGAAATATCAATAATCTCAGATATTCAGATGACACCACCCTTATGGCAGAAAGTGAAGAAGAGTTAAAGAGTCTCCTGATGAAAGTGAAAGAGGAGAGTGAAAAAGTTAGCTTAAAGCTCAGCATTCAGAAAACTACAATCATTGCATCCAGTCTCATCACTTCATGGCAAATAGATGGGAAAACATTGGAAACAGCAGCAGACTATTTTGGGGGGCTTGGGAATCACTGCAGGTGATGGCTGCCTCCATGAACTTAAAACATATTTATGACTTGGAAGAAAAGTGATGACCAAACTAGACAGCATATTAAAAAGCCGAGACGTTGCTTTGCCAACAAAGATCCATCCGGTCAAGGCTATGGTTTTTCCATATGTCATGGATGGATATGAAAGATGTACTATAAAGAAAGTGACAGCTGAAAATTTGATGCTTTTGAACAGTGGTGTTGGAGAAGATGCTTGTAGGTCGCTTAGACTACAAGGAGACGCAACCACTCCATCCTAAAGGAAATCAGGTCTGAATATCCATTGGAAGGACTAATACTGAACCTGAAACTCCAATACTTTGGCCACTTGATGTGAAGAGCTGACTCACTTGGAAGTTGCTTTGATTTGCCTATGAGTGTGGGAGCCCTCCCTGGGCAAAGGGCCTCAGGGGTCATTGCCACTGAATCATGACATCCAAGCAAGCGCATTCCAGCTGTGTGACATGCAGGAAGCAGGAGACTGGGACATCTGTCTTCCTTAGAGGAAGGAAAGTCATCCACAGAGAGTGTGTTTTCAGGCCTCTCTTTGCAGCAAGTGTTTTGCTTCTCAGACATCAGAGCTGCAGGCTTGCTCTGAGGGCCTCAATTCCAGAGTCAGGGCTGTGTGTCTCACTGCACTTTCCAAGCATTGCAGACACATTCCTAGGTTGGAGCAGTGCTTCCCATGAGAAAGAAGCCTCGGGAGTGTGTCTGAGCGGGCTGAGTGCCATGCTAGGGTCACCTAGTCGAGGGCACCTTGCACATCCAATGGGCCCCAGGCGAGTAGCTATGGACCGGCCCCTCGGTTGAGATATCCCAAAGCAGGGAACAAAGCTAGCTCTGTCTGTCAGAAGGAGGAAAACAGCAATGGGATGGATTTTCAAGCAGTTGCTAAGTCACACCACGTGAGGGCTCCGCGGGAAAGAAATGCGAATTTTGGCCTCTAGGCCCAGTATCCAGATGTGTGCACAGGATATTTTCCCCACAGGATCCAAGAATGTTCCAGACAGACCTAAGCTCACTAGCTCTCTCCTGCAGAGGAAATGAAATATTGTTGCTGAACCACGAAAAGATGCTGGGATTCTTGGCTTATGGAGGAGAAGAATTCAATCCAGGGCCCAAGACAAGGCTTGATTGCTCAGAGCTTTTGTGCAATCGAGTCTTATTCAAGTAGAAAGGAGATAGAGAAAGCTTCTGACAGAGACATCACAAGGGGCAGAAAGTGTACCCCCTTGCTAGTGTTAGTAATGGAGTTATATACTCTCCAATAAGTTATTACAACGAACAAAAGAATGTCTGGAGGTTGTAAAGACTCACTAGACCTACTCCCATCATTTACATTTTAAGATAACAGGATTAGCCAGAAGGTTTTTCCAGAGACCGTCCTCAAGAAGGATGCATGATTGTTATATAATCCGAAGGAATGTAGAGGGAAAAAAGTGTGCCCTTTCTTCCTCCTTGAGAATTCTAGACCCCTCTCTCCTTGGGGACCCTCGAACTTCTTATAAACCTGCCTTGGCAATGACTCTCTCCGAAACATGATTGAACAGCCGTTTGGAGCTTCCTTTGACTTTCCCTGGGAGGGAGGGAGCCCTCCCTGAGCACAGGGCCTCAGGGGCCATGGCCAATGAAAACTAATCTCCCAGTAAGTGCTTTTCAGCCCTGTGTGACTCTCAGCCCACAGGAGGCTGAGAAAACTCTCTTCCTTGGAGGAAGGAAAGGCAGCCCAAGAGTGTGTTTTCAGGCCTGTATCTTGCAGCAAGTGTTTGGCTTGTTAGACATAAGACCTGCAGGCCTGCTCCAACAGACTCCATTCCAGAATCAGGGCCTTGTGTCTCCCTGCAGTTTCCTGGCCTCGCAAACACATTCCTAGGGGAGAGCAGTCCTGCCCATGGGGAAGCAGGCTGCGGGAGTGTGTCTGAGGGGGCCAGGTGCCATGCTGGGGTCACCTGGTCGAGGGCACCTTGCACCTCCAATGGACCCCAGGCAAGGAGTTGCAGGCCACCACCTTGCTTCTGAAATCCCAAAGTGGGGAGCAAAGCTCGCTCTGTCAGAGGGAAGAAAACAGCAACAGGATGGATTTTCAAGCAGTTGCTAGGCTGTACTGCGTTAGGGCTCCAAGGAAGAAAAATGCAGATGTTAGCCCCTACGACTGGTATCCAGGTGGGCTCCCAGGATGATTTCCCCGCAGGATCCAAGAACGTTCCAGACAGACCTGGGCTCACTAGCTCCCTCCTGCAGAGGAAACATGATAGAACAGCTGTTTGGAGGTTGCTTTGACTTCCCCTGGGAGGGTAGGATCCCTCCCTGGGTGCAGGGCCTCAGGGGCCATTGCCGCTGAGAAATGCCCTCTAAGCCAGACCTTTCCAGCCTTGTATGACTCAGCACGGAGGAGACTGGAAAAGCTATCTTCCTTGGAGGAAGGAAAGGCAGCCCCAGAGAGTGTGTTTTCACACCTGTATCTCGCAGCAAGCGTTTGCCGTCTCAGACGTCAGACCTCCAGGCCTGCTCCAACGGCCTCAGTTCCAGAGTCAGGGCCGTGTGTCTCCCTGCATTTTCTGAGCCTTGGGAACACATTCCTAGGTCAGAACAGTCCTGCCCATGGGGAAGGAGGCTGCGGGAGTGTGTCTGAGGGGGTCGGGTGCCATGCTGGGGTCCAATAGACCTGGTACCTCCAATAGACCCCAGGACAACAGCGGTGGGGCTCCCCCTGGCTTCCGAAATGCCAAAGCGAGAAGCAAAGCTAGCTCTATCAGAAGGAAGAAAAGAGCAATTAGATGGATGTTCAGGCTGTTGCTGGGCCGCACCACTTCAGGTTACCCCCCGAGAGGAGCAGGCGCCCTGTGGCCCCTCGGTCCCATATGCAGGTTAACACACAGGATGTGTCCCCATAGGAGCCAAGAATTTTCCTGACAGACCTAGGCTCACTAGAGCTCTCCTACAGGGCAAAAGGGATAGAACAGACTGTGGATGTGACTCTGCCTTTCCCAGCGAGCATGGGGCCCTCCCTACGGCCCCGGGCTCCAGGGAAAATTGTCCCTGAAAAATGACCTCCAAGAAGCGCTTTTCCAGCAGGCTGGGATGCAGAGTTCACAGGATGTGGGGAAAGTGATCGTCCTTCAGGGAAGAAGAGGCAGCCACCCAGTGTGTGTTTGCAAGCCTGTATTTGGAAGAAACTGGTTTGCTTCTTCAAGGGGAGACCTCCAGGTCTGCTCAGAGGACCGAAATTCCAGAGGCAGCACCATGCATCTCCCCTGTCCTTTCTGAGCCTTGGAAAGACATTCCTAGCTTATAGCGGTATTGCTCATGAAGAAGCAGGATGCAGGAATGTGTCAGACATGACTGGGTGCCTTCCTGGGTTCAGCTCCGTGAGGGGCCTTTCCACTCAAAGTAGGTCCCATGCCTCCTTGGGGAGGAAGTGGGGCCCGCTTGCCTCCAAATTGCCAAAGGCTGGAACAAAGCTAGTTCTATCAGAGGTAAGAAAAGAGCAATTGGATGGATGTGGAAGCTGTTGCTGGGCCGCACTGCTTCAGGCCCCCCACCCCTCCGGCCCCGAGAGAAACAGGCGCCCTGTGGCCCCTCGGTCCTGTATGCAGTTTCACACATAGAATGTGTCCCCATAGGAGCCAAGAATTTTCCTGACAGACCTAGGCTCACTAGAGCTCTCCTACAGAGCAAAGGGGATGGGACAGATGTGTGGCTGTGGCTCTGCCTTTCCCTGGGAGTGTGGAGCCACTCCCTATGGCCCCGGGCTCCAGGGGAAATTGCCCCTGAATAATGACCTCCAAGAAGCGCTTTTCCAACTGGCTGAGACGTGGAGTTCTCAGGATGCAGGGAAAGCGAGTGTCCCTTCGGGGAAGCAAAGGCAGTCACCTGTTATCATTACTTACTAGAATAGTAGGTACCTTCTCTGGTTGGGCAGAGGCCTTCCCTACCTGATCTGAAAAAGAAAATGAAGTAGCTCGCTGATTTGAGAAATAATTCCCAGACTTGGGTTTCCAACCAGTATAGAATCCGACAATGGCCCTGTCTTTGTAGCCGCGTTAATTAACAGGTATGTGAAGCTCTAAATATCAGTGGAAATTACATACAGCATATAGGCCCCAGTGTTCTGGAATGGTGGAAAGAAACAACCAAACTCTTGAAGAGACTCTTTCAAAATGGATCATAGAGACTGACTGTACATGGATGGGCTTACTTCTGGCAGACTTGCTCATATTACGGGTAACTGCACGTTCCCATTGTTGTTGTCCTTATGAAATTTTCTATGGGAGAACCCCCCACCCCAAATGAGGCAGGTGTTAGCAGATTTGCCACAAGTAAGGAGGTGGGATTTCACAGCAGCTGGAACAATTAGGTAAGGTAATAAATCAGGTAACTAAGTTTGTGTAAAAAAAAATATCATTCCCCCTTGAGGAACAGATTCATGAATTTGTGCTCAGTGATCAGGTGTGGCTCAATGACTGGAAACACAATTCCTTGGCCTGACATCGGAAAGGTCCTTATACTGTTGTTTTAGCCACAATTCTGAAAGAGAAGGGAATACTAGACCACCTAACCTGCCTCTTGAGAAATCTGTATGAAGGTCAGGAAGCAATAGTTAGAGCAGGACATGGAACAACATACTGGTTCCAAAAAGGAAAAGGAGTATGTCAAGGCTGTATATTGTCACCCTGTTTATTTAGCTTATATGCAGACTACATCATGAAAAATGCTGGGATGGAAGATACCTGAGCTGGAATCAAGATTGCCGGAAGAAATAGCAATAAACTTAGATATGCAGATGTCACCACCATTATGGCAGAATGGGAAGAGGAACGCGTATGTCGGGGAACTTCTTGAGTTGCAGCAAAGGTGTGAAGGACCCTTTCGAAGTTCCAGAGGTTAGGTGTGGTTAGTCTCGAGATGCCTCAGCAGAAATGGGCCTCATGGCGCCTGGAATGGAGAGGCTTCTAGATATTCCCCAGTTTCAGCAGGTGCTCTCAAGTTACCACGGGGACTTCAGGGACCCGCTCTGGCGGCCTCAGGAAAGGCCAGTCATCATGCGTGTTGCTAGGGGGCCTCTCGTGATTCCTCTCCCGTCGGTGCCGGGGCCTAAGACGTTGTGTGGAGTCGGGGCCGGAACCTGAGGATTCCTCACCAATGCCGACATGGATCTTGGGGTAATTATGGAGTCTCCCCAGGGGAGTCAGTCCTCGTCTCGAGAGGGGGCATGCAGGTGCGCTTTCCTCCTGATCTGTAGCAGCAGTGTCACGCTTCCCATCTCGTGAGCCATGGGATCTGTGGCTTTCCCTCCAGGATTTTCCACGAGGCTTTCCCACGAGGCTTTCCCACAGGGCTGTCCCACGAGGCTTTCGCACAGGGCTGTCTCACGTGCCACCTTGGTGGCAGTCGATCCTCGGCGTGAAAGTCGAGGCAGTGCAGGGAAAACAGGTTCCTCTGGAATGGACTGAGACATCTGGGGGACTCTTGGAATGGTGGAACGACGCTGGCGTACCTCTCGCCTTTCCTGTGGAGAGCGCCTCCTCTTGAGATGCGACGGGAACGCCCAGAATTCTTTCCCGGCCACCAGCGAAAGGATCCCTCATCACGAGCTACGAGCGGAAACGGGGCTCTTCTGGATGTGGGCCGGACCCTCGTGCTTCCTCTCGAGTGGAGACGGGTATGTCAGGCAACTTCTTGAGTTGCAGCAAGGGTGTGAAGGACCTTTTGGAAGTTACAGACTTTAGGTTTGATTAGCTTCGAGAAGCCTCAACGGAAATGGGCCTCATCTCGCCTGGAGGGCAAAACCTCCTGGATTTTCTGGAGTTGCGGCAGGTGCTCTCGACTTACGACGGGGACCTCAGGGACCCTCTCTGGTGGCCTCAGGAAAGGCCAATCCCCATGCGAGTTGCTCGGGGGCCTCTCGGCATTCCTCTCCTTTCGATGCCGGGGCCTAAGACCTTGTGTGGAGTCGGGGCCAGAACCTGAGGATTCCTCTCCAGGGCTGACATGGATCTTGGGGTACTTCTGGAGTCTCCCCAGGGGAGTATGTCCTCGTCTCGAATGGGGGCATGCACGTGCGCTTTCCTCCAGAGCAGTAGCAGCAGTGTCACCCTTCCTGTCGCGTGGATCAAGGAATCTGTGGCTTTCCCACGAGGCTTTCCCACAGGGCTGTCCCACGTGCCACCGTGTTGGGAGTCGATCCTCGGCGTGAAACTCGAGGCAGTGCAGGGAAAACAGGTTCCGCTGGAATGGACTGAGACATCTGGGGGACTCTGGGAATGGCGCAACGACCCTGGAGTTCCTCTCGCCTTTCCTGTGGAGTGCGCCTCCTCTTGAGATGCGCCAGGAACGCCCAGAAATCTTTCCCGGGCAAGCAGCGAAAGGATCCCTCATCTCGAGCTACGAGGCGGAAACGGGACTCCTCTGGATGTGTGCAGGACCCGCGTGCTGCCTCTCGAGTGGAGATGGGTATGTCGGGGAGCTTCTTGAGTTGCAGCAAGGGTGTGAAGGACCTTTTGGAAGTTCCAGAGGTTAGGTGTGACTAGCCTTCAAAAGGAACAGCGGAAATGGGCCTCCTCTTGCCTGGAGGGCAAAACCTCCTGGATTTTCTCGAGTTGCGGCAGGTGCTCTCTACTTATGACAGGGACCTCAGGGACCCGCTCTGGTGGCCTCAGGAAAGGCCAGTCCCCATGTGAGTTGGTCGCGGGCCTCTCGGGATTCCTCTCCCTTGGATGCTGGAGCCTAAGACCTTGTGTGGAGTCGGGCCCGGAACCTGAGGATTCCTCTCCAGTGCTGACATGGATCTTGGGGTACTTCTGGAGTCTCCCCAGGGAAGTAAGTCCTCGTTTCGAATGGGGGCATGCAAGTGCCCTTTCCTCCAGAGCTGTAGCAGCAGTGTCACGCTTCCTATCAACTGCATCATGGTATCTGTGGCTTTCCCTCGAGGTTTTCCCACAAGGCTTTCCCATGAGGCTTTCCCACAGGGCTGTCCCATGTGCCACCGTGGTGTGAGTCGATCTGCGGCGTGAAAGTCGAGGCAGTGGAGGGAAAACACCTTCCTCTGGAATGGACTGGGACTTCTGGGGGACTCTGAGAATGGTGGCACGACCCTGGAGTTCCTCTCGCCTTTCCTGTGGAGAGCGCCTCCTCTTGAGATGCGACAGGAACGCCCAGAATTCTTTCCCGACCAAGCAGGGAAATGATCCCTCATCTGGAACTACAATGCGGAAACGGGGCTCCTCTTGATGTGGGCGGGACCATTGTGCTTCCTCTAGAGTGGACAGGGGTAGTCGGGGAACTTCTTGAGTTGCAGCAAGGGTGTGAAGGACCTTTTGGAAGTTCCAGAGGTTAGTTGTGATTAGTGTCGAGAAGAATCGGCGGAAATGGGCCTCATTTCGCCTGGAGGGGAGTACCTCCTGGATTTTCTCGAGTTGCGGCAGGTGCTCTCGTCTTACGACGGTGACTTAAGGCACCCGCTCTGGTGGCCTCAGGACTGGCCAGTCCCCATTCGACTTGCTCGGGGGCCGCTCGGGATTCCTCTCCCTTCGATGCCGGGGCCTAAGACCTTGTGTGGAGTCGGAGGCGGAACCTGAGGATTCCTCTCCAGTGCTGACATGGATCTTGCGGTACTTCTGGAGTCTGCCCAGGAGAGTCAGTCCTCGTCTCGAGAGGGGGCATGCACGTGCGCTTTCCTCCCGAGCTGTAGTAGCAGTGTCACGCTTCCCGTCGTGTCGATCATGGGATCTGTGGCTTTCCCTCGAGGCTTTCCCACGAGGCTTTCCCACGAGGCTTTCCCACAGGGCTGTCTCACGTGCCACCCTGGTGTGAGTCGATCCTCGGCGTGAAAGTCGAGGCAGTGCAGGGAAAGGAGGTTCCTCTGGAATGGACTGGGACATCTGGGGGACTCTGGGAATGGTGGCACGACCCTGGAGTTCCTCTCGCCTTTCCTTTGGAGAGCGCCTGCTCTTGAGATGCGACGGGAACGCCGGGAATTCTTTCCCGACCAAGCAGGGAAAGGATCCCTCATCTCGAGCTACGAGGTGGAAACGGGGCTCCTCTGGATGTGGGCCAAACCCCGTGCTTTCTTTCGACTGGAGACGGGTATGTCGGGGAACTTCTTGAGTTGCAGTAAGGGTGTCAAGGACCCTTTGGAAGTTCCAGAGGTTAGATGTGATTAGCCTCGAGACGCCTCAGCCAAAATGGGCCACATCTCGCCTGGAGGGGGGAACCTCCTGGTTTTCTCGAGTTGCGGCTTGTGCTCTCGACTTACGACGGGGACCTCATGGACCCGCTCTGTTGGCCTCAGGAAAGGTCATTCCCCATGCGAGTTGCTCGGTGGCCTCTCAGGATTCCTCGCCCGTCGATGCCGGCGCCTAAGACCTTGTGTGGAGTCGGACCAGAACCTGAGGATTCCTCTCCCGTGCTCACATGGATCTTGGCGTACTTCTGGAGTCTCCCAAGGGGCGTCAGTCCTCGTCTCGAGTGGGGTCATGCAGGTGTGCTTTCCTCCTGAGCAGTAGCAGCAGTGTCTCGCTTCCCGTCTTGTGGATCAAGGGATCTGTGTCTTTCCCTCGAGGCTTTTCCATGGGCTTTCCCACAGGGCTATTCCACGTGCCACCATGCAGTGCTGGGAAAACAGGAACCCTCTTCCCCACATAGGGGGTACACTGTCCCCTTGGGCGTGTATCTCCGGGGCATTCGCGCTTGGGGGTTGCCACGGATGTTGGCCTCAGGCTCCACATGAGAAAAGCCCCTAATGGCATTAGCTGCCGGTCCAGACGCTGGCCCCTCAGGTCTCTGGCCGGAGCCTTGGGCTCCAGGCAACTCAAAGCCCTCGGGGCTGGTGCTCTGGGACTGCTGTAGGGAAAGGACGCCAGGAGCCCACGGAGGAGTTGGGGAGGCGCAGGTGGCATATGGAGGCGAGGACAGCGTGGGATCTAGGTGGAGGCGCTGGAGAGAGCGTCCGTTGTCCCGGAATGCCTCGGAGGAGCCAGCGGGGGACAGTCCAGGCCCAGGGACCTGTGGTATGTGAAAAGGTGGGAAACCCCAGAACAAGGCAGGCTGGGAAAGGGGGCGTGGGCGGCCAATTCAAAGGGACCTAGGGGGCGTTTCCTGGGCGGTGAGCTCCCTTGGCACTGCTGAGGGCCCCTGATTGATCCACCCGGGGTTGATCCCACCATCCGCTGCGAGGGAGGGCCACAAACCAAAGCCCCCGAACTGCCCACCCACCCCAACGGGGATCTTGGCGGTCCGGGGCACAGCTGTGCCCGGGAAAAGCCCACTCACTCCACGGGACTCCGTCCAGGGTCTCTGCTTGGAAAGAGGCCAGGGGCGGCCCCCTCCATCTACGCACCCAAACCCTATTGACGTCAATGGGGGCGGAGACGCCTCCCGCTCTCCAGAGTCCTGGGCTGCTGGGTCCCCGCCCACTCGGCCAGCATTCTGCAGCGCTCCTGTGTGCCTCTCCCACCATGGCTTCGTCCAGCTCCTCCAGCACCTCAAGCGGTACGTTTGCCCTCGGTCCCTGGGGTCGGATCACGTCTCAGGGGATTTGCGGGTGGCCCACACAAGGGCTCTCGGCCCACGTGTCGACCCCCGCTCCCGCCCGAGAACGGCGGGGACCCATCGGCCGGGCCCGGGGTTCCCAGGCGTCAGGTGTGCCCAAAGTTGGAGGGCGTTGCATCGTTCGTTCATCTTGCTCCTTTGGCACACACATGGCTTCTCCGTTCTCTTTTCTGGGAAGACAGTGTTGTTTTAGGGGGCGTGCTGCGGGAGTCAGGGGCCGGTGGGAGCGGGTGCTGTGCTTGGATGAGGCTCTTTATCCTCACATCTTCCTGTGGGAACGGGAGTCGGGGAGCTCTGTGGCCTTGCCGCCTTCAGTGGCTTCCTCTGCACACGGGCTTAGTGCCTTCTGCCTTCTGTCAGTCGTTACGGGGTTTGGGCTTCGCTTTGGCGGCCTTGGCCTTGGCCCTGGCCTGGGCCTTGGCCTTACCCTTGGCGTTGCCCTTGCCCTTGCCCTTGGCCTTCGGCTTGGCCTTCCCTAGGCCTTGTCCTTGGCCTTACCTTGTCCTTGCCCTTACCTTTTCCTTGCCCTTAAACTTAAACTTGACCTTGACTTTGACCTTGAACTTGAACTTGACCTTGAACTTGACCTTGACCTTGACCTTGAACTTGAACTTGAACTTGACTTTGACCTTGACCTTGAACTTGACCTTGATCTTGAACTTGACCTTGAACTTGAACTTGACCTTGACTTTGACCTTGAACTTGAACTTGAACTTGACCTTGACCTTGAACTTGAACTTGACCAACAACGGGAGACCAGATTTGCTCAGAGCACCGGAGGTCCAGAGGCAGGGCCGTGTATCTCCCCTTCCCTTTGTGATCATTGCAAAGACATTCCTAGCTGATAGCGGGAGTGCCCATGAAGAAGCAAGCAGTGGGAGTGTGTTTGACACGACTGTGTGCCTCAACTCCACAAGGGGCCTTTCCTCTCGAAGTAGGCCCCATGTCCCCTTGGGGAGGGTGTCATGCCTCTTTTCTCCACACTGCCAAAGGGTGGAGCAAAGCTCGCTCTGTCAGAGGTACAAAAACAGCAATTGAATGGATTTTCAAGCTCTTGCTAGGCTGCACCCTTTCAGGGCCCACTTTACTGAAACAGGTGCTCTGTGGCCCCCGGTTGGGTATGCAGGTTCACAAACAGGGTGAGATCCTGTCCAAGCCAACAATTTTCCTGAAAGACCTAGGCTCACTAAAGCTCTCCTGCAGAGCAAAGGGGATAGAGGAGATGTATGGAGGAGTCTTTGCCTTTCCCTGTGAGTGTGGGGCTACTCCCTACGGCCCCAAGCTCAGGGATAACTGCCTCTAAGAAAGGAATGGCAAGAAGCGCTAATCTTGGAGGCTGGGACAGGGAGTTCGCAGCATGTGGGGAAAGAAAGACTTCTTCGGGGAAGAAGAGGCAACCACCGGGGGTGTGTTCGCAAGCCTCTATTTGGAAGGAACACGTTTGCTTATACAACTCAAGACCTCCAGATCTGCTCAGAGGACTGAAGTTCCAGAGACAGGGCCATGTATCTCCCCTTCCCTTTGAGATCCTTGCCAAGACATTCCTAGCAGATTGTCGGAGTGCCCATGAAGAAGCAAGCAGCGGGAGTGTGCTTGACATCACTGGCTGCCTACCTGGGCTCAGCTCCTCAAGGGGCCTTTCTCTCCTGGTAGGCCCTATGTCCCCTTTGGGAGAGGGTTGTGCCCTCTTCCCTCCACACTGCCAAAGGGTGGAGGTGGAGCAAACTCGTTCTCTCCGAGGTAAAAGAAAGACAAATTGGATGGATCTTTAAGCTCTTGCTATGCTGCACCCCTCCAGGACCCACTCGAGCAAAACAGGTGCCCTGTGGCCCCTAGGTCGGGTATGCAGGTTCACACACCGGGTGTGATCCCGTCAAAGCCAAGAATTTTCCTGACAGACCTAGGCTCACTAGAGCTCTCCTCCAGAGGAAAGGGGACAGAAAAGATGTGTGTGTGGAGGTGGCTCTGCCTTTCCAGGTCCCAATCTCAGGGATAACTGCCCCTAAGAAAGGAACTGCTGCTGCTGCTGCTGCTGCTGCTGCTGCTGCTGCTGCTGCTGCTGCTGCTGCTGCTGCTAAGTTGGTTCAGTCGTGTTTGACTCTGTGCGACGCCATAGACGGTAGCCCACTAGGCTCCCCCGTCCCTGGGATTCTCCAGGCAAGAACAGTAAGTGGGTTGCCATTGCCTTCTCCAATGCATGAAAGTGAAAATGAAAGTGCAGTCGCTCAGTCGTGTCCGACCCTCAGCGACCCCATGGACTGCAGCCTACCAGGCTTCTCTGTCCATAGGATTTTCTGAAAGGAACTGCAAGAAGCACTTTTCCAGGAGGCTGGGAAAGGGAGTTTGCAGGATGTGGGGAAAGAGAGCCTCCTTCGGGGAAGAATAGGCGGCCACTTGTTTTGTGTTGCAAACCTCTATTTGGAAGGAACAGGTTAGCTTATACAAAGGGAGACCTCCAGATCTGCTCAGAGGACCGAAGTTGCAGAGGCAGGTCGGTGTATCTTCCCTTCACTTTGCGATCCTTGCAAAGACATTCCTTGCTGCTAGATGACTCAGCAAGGGCCTTTGAGACTGTTGTTTTCTTTCCTAGGTTCAAAGATTCCTTCAGTTCCTAATATAGATATCCTAGAAATGATATGACATCCGTGAAAATCTGATATGTCCTGGTCAAATGCTGTCAGTTATCATTCTAGTTATCATATTAAAGCATTTCAAGTCGCAGCAGTGACCAGATGACATTGTCAATTTCTATTTCATCAGGTTTTAACCATGTCCTCTGTGGTTTCACACTGATGCCTTTGCAGAAATACTGCTACTTCAAGATATATGGAAAATACTTTTTTTAAGCTTACTGATAATTTGTTTGTTTGTTTGCTTGTCTTCTGGTAAGCTGCTACCAGATGGAATTTAGTCTCCTCTCTAGGTTAAGAGAACTAAGTTTTCTTAGAATGCAATTTTTGATCACAGACTATGAGTTTCTCTACCTTTCATTGATTTATAATTGTTTTCATCATCTGTTTTTTTACTTCGGTAAGGTAAATAAGCCTTATTTAAGATTTTGGTACATGTAGGATGGACTAAGCTTTCCCCACTCTTGCAAGGTCCCTTAACCCTTCAGATTCTTCTCGTGGGACCAAGATCTCACTTTCCTCCAGAGGGACAATCCAAGCTTTTTATCAGTTGATCTGCCCCTGACATCAGAGTCAAGTTGAGCACGAGTTGGCCTATAATTTAGGCATGAAACTATGACTACATAAAGAAAAGGTGACTTTATGATTCAGGGATGGCCATGATATGCCTTGCACTTCAGAGAAAATGGGTTAAAATGATTTTTTTTTCCTTCAAAACTGCACACCCAGTTCTTTCAGCATATGCAATTGAAAACATCTAGTCATTAGGTCAGTTTTCATTCCAATCCCAAAGAAAGGCAATGACAAAGACTATTCAAGCTGCTGCACAATTGCACTCATCTCACACACTAGTAAAGTAATGCTCAAAATTCTCCAAGTTCACATGAACTGTGAACTTCCAGATGTTCAAGAGGGATTTAAAAAATGCAGAGAAACCAGAGATCAAATTGCCAACATCCACTGGATCATTGAAAAAGCAAGAGAGTTCCGGAAAAAAAAAAAAAAAAAACATCTATTTCTGCTTTATTGACAATGCCAAAGCCTTTGACTGTGTGGATCACAAGAAACTGGGAAAAATTCTGAAAGAGATGGGAATACCAGACCACCTGACCTGTCTCTTGAGAAACCTGTATGCAGGTCAGGAAGAAACAGTTCGAACTGGACATGGAACAACAGACTGGTTCTACATAGGAAAAGGAACATGTCAAGGCTGTATATTGTCACCCTGCTTATTTAACTTATATGCAGAGTACAGCATGAGAAACACTGGGCTGGAGGAAGCACACGCTGGAATCAAGGTTGCTGGGAGAAATATCAATAATCTCAGATATTCAGATGACACCACCCTTATGGCAGAAAGTGAAGAAGAGCTAAAGAGTCTCCTGATGAAAGTGAAAGAGGAGAGTGAAAAAGTTAGCTTAAAGCTCAGCATTCAGAAAACTACAATCATTGCATCCAGTCTCATCACTTCATGGCAAATAGATGGGAAAACATTGGAAACAGCAGCAGACTATTTTGGGGGGCTTGGGAATCACTGCAGGTGATGGCTGCCTCCATGAACTTAAAACATATTTATGACTTGGAAGAAAAGTGATGACCAAACTAGACAGCATATTAAAAAGCCGAGACGTTGCTTTGCCAACAAAGATCCATCCGGTCAAGGCTATGGTTTTTCCATATGTCATGGATGGATATGAAAGATGTACTATAAAGAAAGTGACAGCTGAAAATTTGATGCTTTTGAACAGTGGTGTTGGAGAAGATGCTTGTAGGTCGCTTAGACTACAAGGAGACGCAACCACTCCATCCTAAAGGAAATCAGGTCTGAATATCCATTGGAAGGACTAATACTGAACCTGAAACTCCAATACTTTGGCCACTTGATGTGAAGAGCTGACTCACTTGGAAGTTGCTTTGATTTGCCTATGAGTGTGGGAGCCCTCCCTGGGCAAAGGGCCTCAGGGGTCATTGCCACTGAATCATGACATCCAAGCAAGCGCATTCCAGCTGTGTGACATGCAGGAAGCAGGAGACTGGGACATCTGTCTTCCTTAGAGGAAGGAAAGTCATCCACAGAGAGTGTGTTTTCAGGCCTCTCTTTGCAGCAAGTGTTTTGCTTCTCAGACATCAGAGCTGCAGGCTTGCTCTGAGGGCCTCAATTCCAGAGTCAGGGCTGTGTGTCTCACTGCACTTTCCAAGCATTGCAGACACATTCCTAGGTTGGAGCAGTGCTTCCCATGAGAAAGAAGCCTCGGGAGTGTGTCTGAGCGGGCTGAGTGCCATGCTAGGGTCACCTAGTCGAGGGCACCTTGCACATCCAATGGGCCCCAGGCGAGTAGCTATGGACCGGCCCCTCGGTTGAGATATCCCAAAGCAGGGAACAAAGCTAGCTCTGTCTGTCAGAAGGAGGAAAACAGCAATGGGATGGATTTTCAAGCAGTTGCTAAGTCACACCACGTGAGGGCTCCGCGGGAAAGAAATGCGAATTTTGGCCTCTAGGCCCAGTATCCAGATGTGTGCACAGGATATTTTCCCCACAGGATCCAAGAATGTTCCAGACAGACCTAAGCTCACTAGCTCTCTCCTGCAGAGGAAATGAAATATTGTTGCTGAACCACGAAAAGATGCTGGGATTCTTGGCTTATGGAGGAGAAGAATTCAATCCAGGGCCCAAGACAAGGCTTGATTGCTCAGAGCTTTTGTGCAATCGAGTCTTATTCAAGTAGAAAGGAGATAGAGAAAGCTTCTGACAGAGACATCACAAGGGGCAGAAAGTGTACCCCCTTGCTAGTGTTAGTAATGGAGTTATATACTCTCCAATAAGTTATTACAACGAACAAAAGAATGTCTGGAGGTTGTAAAGACTCACTAGACCTACTCCCATCATTTACATTTTAAGATAACAGGATTAGCCAGAAGGTTTTTCCAGAGACCGTCCTCAAGAAGGATGCATGATTGTTATATAATCCGAAGGAATGTAGAGGGAAAAAAGTGTGCCCTTTCTTCCTCCTTGAGAATTCTAGACCCCTCTCTCCTTGGGGACCCTCGAACTTCTTATAAACCTGCCTTGGCAATGACTCTCTCCGAAACATGATTGAACAGCCGTTTGGAGCTTCCTTTGACTTTCCCTGGGAGGGAGGGAGCCCTCCCTGAGCACAGGGCCTCAGGGGCCATGGCCAATGAAAACTAATCTCCCAGTAAGTGCTTTTCAGCCCTGTGTGACTCTCAGCCCACAGGAGGCTGAGAAAACTCTCTTCCTTGGAGGAAGGAAAGGCAGCCCAAGAGTGTGTTTTCAGGCCTGTATCTTGCAGCAAGTGTTTGGCTTGTTAGACATAAGACCTGCAGGCCTGCTCCAACAGACTCCATTCCAGAATCAGGGCCTTGTGTCTCCCTGCAGTTTCCTGGCCTCGCAAACACATTCCTAGGGGAGAGCAGTCCTGCCCATGGGGAAGCAGGCTGCGGGAGTGTGTCTGAGGGGGCCAGGTGCCATGCTGGGGTCACCTGGTCGAGGGCACCTTGCACCTCCAATGGACCCCAGGCAAGGAGTTGCAGGCCACCACCTTGCTTCTGAAATCCCAAAGTGGGGAGCAAAGCTCGCTCTGTCAGAGGGAAGAAAACAGCAACAGGATGGATTTTCAAGCAGTTGCTAGGCTGTACTGCGTTAGGGCTCCAAGGAAGAAAAATGCAGATGTTAGCCCCTACGACTGGTATCCAGGTGGGCTCCCAGGATGATTTCCCCGCAGGATCCAAGAACGTTCCAGACAGACCTGGGCTCACTAGCTCCCTCCTGCAGAGGAAACATGATAGAACAGCTGTTTGGAGGTTGCTTTGACTTCCCCTGGGAGGGTAGGATCCCTCCCTGGGTGCAGGGCCTCAGGGGCCATTGCCGCTGAGAAATGCCCTCTAAGCCAGACCTTTCCAGCCTTGTATGACTCAGCACGGAGGAGACTGGAAAAGCTATCTTCCTTGGAGGAAGGAAAGGCAGCCCCAGAGAGTGTGTTTTCACACCTGTATCTCGCAGCAAGCGTTTGCCGTCTCAGACGTCAGACCTCCAGGCCTGCTCCAACGGCCTCAGTTCCAGAGTCAGGGCCGTGTGTCTCCCTGCATTTTCTGAGCCTTGGGAACACATTCCTAGGTCAGAACAGTCCTGCCCATGGGGAAGGAGGCTGCGGGAGTGTGTCTGAGGGGGTCGGGTGCCATGCTGGGGTCCAATAGACCTGGTACCTCCAATAGACCCCAGGACAACAGCGGTGGGGCTCCCCCTGGCTTCCGAAATGCCAAAGCGAGAAGCAAAGCTAGCTCTATCAGAAGGAAGAAAAGAGCAATTAGATGGATGTTCAGGCTGTTGCTGGGCCGCACCACTTCAGGTTACCCCCCGAGAGGAGCAGGCGCCCTGTGGCCCCTCGGTCCCATATGCAGGTTAACACACAGGATGTGTCCCCATAGGAGCCAAGAATTTTCCTGACAGACCTAGGCTCACTAGAGCTCTCCTACAGGGCAAAAGGGATAGAACAGACTGTGGATGTGACTCTGCCTTTCCCAGCGAGCATGGGGCCCTCCCTACGGCCCCGGGCTCCAGGGAAAATTGTCCCTGAAAAATGACCTCCAAGAAGCGCTTTTCCAGCAGGCTGGGATGCAGAGTTCACAGGATGTGGGGAAAGTGATCGTCCTTCAGGGAAGAAGAGGCAGCCACCCAGTGTGTGTTTGCAAGCCTGTATTTGGAAGAAACTGGTTTGCTTCTTCAAGGGGAGACCTCCAGGTCTGCTCAGAGGACCGAAATTCCAGAGGCAGCACCATGCATCTCCCCTGTCCTTTCTGAGCCTTGGAAAGACATTCCTAGCTTATAGCGGTATTGCTCATGAAGAAGCAGGATGCAGGAATGTGTCAGACATGACTGGGTGCCTTCCTGGGTTCAGCTCCGTGAGGGGCCTTTCCACTCAAAGTAGGTCCCATGCCTCCTTGGGGAGGAAGTGGGGCCCGCTTGCCTCCAAATTGCCAAAGGCTGGAACAAAGCTAGTTCTATCAGAGGTAAGAAAAGAGCAATTGGATGGATGTGGAAGCTGTTGCTGGGCCGCACTGCTTCAGGCCCCCCACCCCTCCGGCCCCGAGAGAAACAGGCGCCCTGTGGCCCCTCGGTCCTGTATGCAGTTTCACACATAGAATGTGTCCCCATAGGAGCCAAGAATTTTCCTGACAGACCTAGGCTCACTAGAGCTCTCCTACAGAGCAAAGGGGATGGGACAGATGTGTGGCTGTGGCTCTGCCTTTCCCTGGGAGTGTGGAGCCACTCCCTATGGCCCCGGGCTCCAGGGGAAATTGCCCCTGAATAATGACCTCCAAGAAGCGCTTTTCCAACTGGCTGAGACGTGGAGTTCTCAGGATGCAGGGAAAGCGAGTGTCCCTTCGGGGAAGCAAAGGCAGTCACCTGTTATCATTACTTACTAGAATAGTAGGTACCTTCTCTGGTTGGGCAGAGGCCTTCCCTACCTGATCTGAAAAAGAAAATGAAGTAGCTCGCTGATTTGAGAAATAATTCCCAGACTTGGGTTTCCAACCAGTATAGAATCCGACAATGGCCCTGTCTTTGTAGCCGCGTTAATTAACAGGTATGTGAAGCTCTAAATATCAGTGGAAATTACATACAGCATATAGGCCCCAGTGTTCTGGAATGGTGGAAAGAAACAACCAAACTCTTGAAGAGACTCTTTCAAAATGGATCATAGAGACTGACTGTACATGGATGGGCTTACTTCTGGCAGACTTACTCATATTACGGGTAACTGCACGTTCCCATTGTTGTTGTCCTTATGAAATTTTCTATGGGAGAACCCCCCACCCCAAATGAGGCAGGTGTTAGCAGATTTGCCACAAGTAAGGAGGTGGGATTTCACAGCAGCTGGAACAATTAGGTAAGGTAATAAATCAGGTAACTAAGTTTGTGTAAAAAAAAATATCATTCCCCCTTGAGGAACAGATTCATGAATTTGTGCTCAGTGATCAGGTGTGGCTCAATGACTGGAAACACAATTCCTTGGCCTGACATCGGAAAGGTCCTTATACTGTTGTTTTAGCCACAATTCTGAAAGAGAAGGGAATACTAGACCACCTAACCTGCCTCTTGAGAAATCTGTATGAAGGTCAGGAAGCAATAGTTAGAGCAGGACATGGAACAACATACTGGTTCCAAAAAGGAAAAGGAGTATGTCAAGGCTGTATATTGTCACCCTGTTTATTTAGCTTATATGCAGACTACATCATGAAAAATGCTGGGATGGAAGATACCTGAGCTGGAATCAAGATTGCCGGAAGAAATAGCAATAAACTTAGATATGCAGATGTCACCACCATTATGGCAGAATGGGAAGAGGAACGCGTATGTCGGGGAACTTCTTGAGTTGCAGCAAAGGTGTGAAGGACCCTTTCGAAGTTCCAGAGGTTAGGTGTGGTTAGTCTCGAGATGCCTCAGCAGAAATGGGCCTCATGGCGCCTGGAATGGAGAGGCTTCTAGATATTCCCCAGTTTCAGCAGGTGCTCTCAAGTTACCACGGGGACTTCAGGGACCCGCTCTGGCGGCCTCAGGAAAGGCCAGTCATCATGCGTGTTGCTAGGGGGCCTCTCGTGATTCCTCTCCCGTCGGTGCCGGGGCCTAAGACGTTGTGTGGAGTCGGGGCCGGAACCTGAGGATTCCTCACCAATGCCGACATGGATCTTGGGGTAATTATGGAGTCTCCCCAGGGGAGTCAGTCCTCGTCTCGAGAGGGGGCATGCAGGTGCGCTTTCCTCCTGATCTGTAGCAGCAGTGTCACGCTTCCCATCTCGTGAGCCATGGGATCTGTGGCTTTCCCTCCAGGATTTTCCACGAGGCTTTCCCACGAGGCTTTCCCACAGGGCTGTCCCACGAGGCTTTCGCACAGGGCTGTCTCACGTGCCACCTTGGTGGCAGTCGATCCTCGGCGTGAAAGTCGAGGCAGTGCAGGGAAAACAGGTTCCTCTGGAATGGACTGAGACATCTGGGGGACTCTTGGAATGGTGGAACGACGCTGGCGTACCTCTCGCCTTTCCTGTGGAGAGCGCCTCCTCTTGAGATGTGACGGGAACGCCCAGAATTCTTTCCCGGCCACCAGCGAAAGGATCCCTCATCACGAGCTACGAGCGGAAACGGGGCTCTTCTGGATGTGGGCCGGACCCTCGTGCTTCCTCTCGAGTGGAGACGGGTATGTCAGGCAACTTCTTGAGTTGCAGCAAGGGTGTGAAGGACCTTTTGGAAGTTACAGACTTTAGGTTTGATTAGCTTCGAGAAGCCTCAACGGAAATGGGCCTCATCTCGCCTGGAGGGCAAAACCTCCTGGATTTTCTGGAGTTGCGGCAGGTGCTCTCGACTTACGACGGGGACCTCAGGGACCCTCTCTGGTGGCCTCAGGAAAGGCCAATCCCCATGCGAGTTGCTCGGGGGCCTCTCGGCATTCCTCTCCTTTCGATGCCGGGGCCTAAGACCTTGTGTGGAGTCGGGGCCAGAACCTGAGGATTCCTCTCCAGGGCTGACATGGATCTTGGGGTACTTCTGGAGTCTCCCCAGGGGAGTATGTCCTCGTCTCGAATGGGGGCATGCACGTGCGCTTTCCTCCAGAGCAGTAGCAGCAGTGTCACCCTTCCTGTCGCGTGGATCAAGGAATCTGTGGCTTTCCCACGAGGCTTTCCCACAGGGCTGTCCCACGTGCCACCGTGTTGGGAGTCGATCCTCGGCGTGAAACTCGAGGCAGTGCAGGGAAAACAGGTTCCGCTGGAATGGACTGAGACATCTGGGGGACTCTGGGAATGGCGCAACGACCCTGGAGTTCCTCTCGCCTTTCCTGTGGAGTGCGCCTCCTCTTGAGATGCGCCAGGAACGCCCAGAAATCTTTCCCGGGCAAGCAGCGAAAGGATCCCTCATCTCGAGCTACGAGGCGGAAACGGGACTCCTCTGGATGTGTGCAGGACCCGCGTGCTTCCTCTCGAGTGGAGACGGGTATGTCGGGGAGCTTCTTGAGTTGCAGCAAGGGTGTGAAGGACCTTTTGGAAGTTCCAGAGGTTAGGTGTGACTAGCCTTCAAAAGGAACAGCGGAAATGGGCCTCCTCTTGCCTGGAGGGCAAAACCTCCTGGATTTTCTCGAGTTGCGGCAGGTGCTCTCTACTTATGACAGGGACCTCAGGGACCCGCTCTGGTGGCCTCAGGAAAGGCCAGTCCCCATGTGAGTTGGTCGCGGGCCTCTCGGGATTCCTCTCCCTTGGATGCTGGAGCCTAAGACCTTGTGTGGAGTCGGGCCCGGAACCTGAGGATTCCTCTCCAGTGCTGACATGGATCTTGGGGTACTTCTGGAGTCTCCCCAGGGAAGTAAGTCCTCGTTTCGAATGGGGGCATGCAAGTGCCCTTTCCTCCAGAGCTGTAGCAGCAGTGTCACGCTTCCTATCAACTGCATCATGGTATCTGTGGCTTTCCCTCGAGGTTTTCCCACAAGGCTTTCCCATGAGGCTTTCCCACAGGGCTGTCCCATGTGCCACCGTGGTGTGAGTCGATCTGCGGCGTGAAAGTCGAGGCAGTGGAGGGAAAACACCTTCCTCTGGAATGGACTGGGACTTCTGGGGGACTCTGAGAATGGTGGCACGACCCTGGAGTTCCTCTCGCCTTTCCTGTGGAGAGCGCCTCCTCTTGAGATGCGACAGGAACGCCCAGAATTCTTTCCCGACCAAGCAGGGAAAGGATCCCTCATCTGGAACTACAATGCGGAAACGGGGCTCCTCTTGATGTGGGCGGGACCATTGTGCTTCCTCTAGAGTGGACAGGGGTAGTCGGGGAACTTCTTGAGTTGCAGCAAGGGTGTGAAGGACCTTTTGGAAGTTCCAGAGGTTAGTTGTGATTAGTGTCGAGAAGAATCGGCGGAAATGGGCCTCATTTCGCCTGGAGGCGAGTACCTCCTGGATTTTCTCGAGTTGCGGCAGGTGCTCTCGTCTTACGATGGTGACTTAAGGCACCCGCTCTGGTGGCCTCAAGACTGGCCAGTCCCCATTCGACTTGCTCGGGGGCCGCTCGGGATTCCTCTCCCTTCGATGCCGGGGCCTAAGACCTTGTGTGGAGTCGGAGGCGGAACCTGAGGATTCCTCTCCAGTGCTGACATGGATCTTGCGGTACTTCTGGAGTCTGCACAGGAGAGTCAGTCCTCGTCTCGAGAGGGGGCATGCACGTGCGCTTTCCTCCCGAGCTGTAGTAGCAGTGTCACGCTTCCCGTCGTGTCGATCATGGGATCTGTGGCTTTCCCTCGAGGCTTTCCCACGAGGCTTTCCCACGAGGCTTTCCCACAGGGCTGTCTCACGTGCCACCCTGGTGTGAGTCGATTCTCGGCGTGAAAGTCGAGGCAGTGCAGGGAAAGGAGGTTCCTCTAGAATGGACTGGGACATCTGGGGGACTCTGGGAATGGTGGCACGACCCTGGAGTTCCTCTCGCCTTTCCTTTGGAGAGCGCCTGCTCTTGAGATGCGACGGGAACGCCGGGAATTCTTTCCCGACCAAGCAGGGAAAGGATCCCTCATCTCGAGCTACGAGGTGGAAACGGGGCTCCTCTGGATGTGGGCCGAACCCCGTGCTTTCTTTCGACTGGAGACGGGTATGTCGGGGAACTTCTTGAGTTGCAGTAAGGGTGTCAAGGACCCTTTGGAAGTTCCAGAGGTTAGATGTGATTAGCCTCGAGACGCCTCAGCCAAAATGGGCCACATCTCGCCTGGAGGGGGGAACCTCCTGGTTTTCTCGAGTTGCGGCTTGTGCTCTCGACTTACGACGGGGACCTCATGGACCCGCTCTGTTGGCCTCAGGAATGGTCATTCGCCATGCGAGTTGCTCGGTGGCCGCTCGGGATTCCTCTCCCTTCGATGCCGGGGCCTAAGACCTTGTGTGGAGTCGGAGGCGGAACCTGAGGATTCCTCTCCAGTGCTGACATGGATCTTGGGGTACTTCTGGAGTCTCCCCAGGGGAGTCAGTCCTCGTCTCGAATGGGGGAATGCCCTTGCGCTTTCCTCCAGAGCGGTAGCAGCAGTGTCACGCAGTCCGCCGCGTGGATCAAAGGATCTATGGTTTTCCCTCGAGTCTTTCCCACGAGGCTTTCCCACGAGGCTTTCCCACAGGGCTGTCCCACGTGCACACGTGGTGGGAGTCGATCCTCGGCTTGAACGTCAAGGCAGTGCAGGGAAAACAGGTTCCTCGGGAATGGACTGACACATCTGGGGGACTCTTGGAATGGTGGCACGACCCTGGAGTTCCTCTCGCCTTTCCTGTGGAGAGCGCCTCCTCTTGAGATGCGACGGGAACGCCGGGAATTCTTTCCCTACGAAACAGGGAAAGGATCCCTCATCTCGAGCTAGGAGGCGGAAACGGGGCTCCCCTGGATGTGTGCGGGACCCCACGTGCTTCTTCTCGAGTGGAGACGGGTATGTCGGGGAACTTCTTGAGTTGCAGCAATGGTTTGAAGGACCCTTTGGAAGTTCCAGTGGTTAGATGTGATTGGCCTCGAGAAGCCTCAGCGGAAAAGGGCCTCATCTCGCCTGGAGGGCAAAACCTCCTGGATTTTCTCGAGTTGCGGCAGGTGCTCTCGACTTACGACGGGGACCTCAGGGACCCGCTCTGGTGGCCTCAGGAAAGGCCAGTCCCCATGCGAGTTCCTCGGGGGCCTCTCGGGATACCTCTCCCGTCGATGCCAGGGCCTAAGACCTTGTGTGGAGTCGGGGCCGGAACCTGAGGATTCCTCTCCAGTGCTGACATGGATCTTGGGGTACTTCTGGAGTCTCCCCAGGGGAGTCAGTCCTCGTCTCGAATGCGGGCATGCTCTTGCGCTTTCCTCCAGAGCGGTAGCAGCAGTGTCACGCAGTCCGCCGCGTGGATCAAAGGATCTATGGTTTTCCCTCGAGTCTTTCCCACGAGGCTTTCCCACGAGGCTTTCCCACAGGGTTGTCCCACGTGCACACGTGGTGGGAGTCGATCCTCGGCTTGAACGTCAAGGCAGTGCAGGGAAAACAGGTTCCTCTGGAATGGACTGACACATCTGGGGGACTCTTGGAATGGTGGCACGACCCTGGAGTTCCTCTCGCCTTTCCTGTGGAGAGCGCCTCCTCTTGAGATGCAACGGGACGTCGGGAAATCTTTCCCTACGAAACAGGGAAAGGATCCCTCATCTCGAGCTAGGAGGCGGAAACGGGGCTCCCCTGGATGTGTGCGGGACCCCACGTGCTTCCTCTCGAGTGGAGACGGGTATGTCGGGGAACTTCTTGAGTTGCAGCAAGGGTGTGAAGGACCCTTTGGAAGTTCCAGTGGTTAGATGTGATTGGCCTCGAGAAGCCTCAGCGGAAATGAGACTCATCTCGCCTGGAGGGCAAAACCTCCTGGATTTTCTCGAGTTGCGGCAGGTGCTCTCGACTTACGGCGGGGACCTCAGGGACCCGCTCTGGTGGCCTCAGGAAAGGCCAGTCCCCATGCGAGTTCCTCGGGGGCCTCTCGGGATTCCTCTCCCGTCGATGCCGGGGCCTAAGACCTTGTGTGGAGTCGGGGCCGGAACCTGAGGATTCCTCTCCAGTGCTGACATGGATCTTGGGGTACTTCTGGAGTCTCCCCAGGGGAGTCAGTCCTCGTCTCGAATGCGGGCATGCACTTGCGCTTTCCTCCAGAGCGGTAGCAGCAGTGTCACGCAGTCCGCCGCGTGGATCAAAGGATCTATGGTTTTCCCTAGAGTCTTTCCCACGAGGCTTTCCCACGAGGCTTTCCCACAGGGCTGTCCCACGTGCACACGTGGTGGGAGTCGATCCTCGGCTTGAACGTCAAGGCAGTGCAGGGAAAATAGGTTCCTCTGGAATGGACTGACACATCTGGGGGACTCTTGGAATGGTGTCTCGACCCTGGAGTTCCTCTCGCCTTTCCTGTGGAGAGCGCCTCCTCTTGAGATGCGACGGGAACGCCGGGAATTCTTTCCCTACGAAACAGGGAAAGGATCCCTCATCTCGAGCTAGGAGGGGGAAACGGGGCTCCCCTGGATGTGTGCGGGACCCTCGTGCTTCCTCTCGAGTGGAGACGGGTATGTCGGGGAACTTCTTGAGTTGCAGCAAGTTTGTGAAGGACCCTTTGGAAGTTCCAGTGGTTAGATGTGATTAGCCTCGAGAAGCCTCAGCGGAAATGGGCCTCATCTCGCCTGGAGGACAAAACTTCGTGGATTTTCTCGAGTTGCGGCAGGTGCTCTCGACTTACGACGGGGACCTCAGGGACCCGCTCTGGTGGCCTCAGGAAAGGTCAGTCCCCATGCGAGTTCCTCGGGGGCCTCTCGGGATTCCTCTCCCGTCGATGCCGGGGCCTACGACCTTGTGTGGAATCGGGGCCAGAACCTGAGGATTCCTCTCCAGTGCTGACATGGATCTTGGGGTACTTCTGGAGTCTCCCCAGGGGTTCAGTCCTGGCCTCTAATGCGGGCATGCACTTGCGCTTTCCTCCAGAGCAGTAGCAACAGTGTCACGCAGTCCGCCGCGTGTATCAAAGGATCTATGGTTTTCCCTCGAGTCTTTCCCACGAAGCTTTCCCGCGAGGCTTTCCCACAGGGCTGTCCCACGTGCACACGTGGTGGGAGTCGATCCTCGGCTTGAACGTCAAGGCAGTGCAGGGAAAACAGGTTCCTTTGGAATGGACTGAGATATCTGGGGGACTCTGGGAATGGTGGCACGACCCTGGAGTTCCTCTCGCCTTTCCTGTGAGGAGCGCCTCCACTTGAGATGCAACGGGAACTCCCAGAATTATTTCCCGAAAAAGCTGTGAAAGGATCCCACATCTCGAGCTAGGAGGCGGAAACGGGGCTCCCCTGGATGTGTGCGGGAGCCTCGTGCTTCCTCTCGAGTGGAGACGGGTATGTGGGGGAACTTCTTGAGTTGCAGCAAGGGTGTGAAGGACCCTTTGGAAGTTCCAGTGGTTAGATGTGATTAGCCTCGAGAAGCCTCAGCGGAAATGGGCCTCATCTCGCCTGGAGTGCAAAACCTCCTGGATTTTCTCGAGTTGCGGCAGGTGCTCTCGACTTACGACGGGGACCTCAGGGACCCGCTCTGGTGGCCTCAGGAAAGGCCAGTCCCCATGCGAGTTCCTCGGGGTCCTCTAGGGATTCCTCTCCCGTCCATGCCGGGGCCTAAGACGTTGTGTGGAGTCGGGAACGGAACCTGAGGATTCCTCTCCAGTGCTGATATGGATCATGGGGTACTTCTGGAGTCTCCCCAGGGGAGTCAGTCCTCGTCTCGAATGCGGGCATGCACTTCCGCTTTCCTCCAGAGCGGTAGCAGCAGTGTCACGCAGTCCGCCGCGTGGATCAAAGGATCTATGGTTTTCCCTCGAGTCTATCCCATGAGGCTTTCCCACGAGGCTTTCCCACAGGACTGTCCCACAGGGCTGTCCCACGTGCCAGCGTGGTGGGAGTCGATCCTCGGCGTGGGAGTCGATCCTCGGCGTGAAAGCCGAGGTAGTGCAGGGCAAACAGGTTCCTCTGAATGGACTGAGACATCTGGGGGACTCTTGGAATGGTGGCACGATGCTGGAGTTCCTCTCGCCTTTCCTTTGGAGAGCGTCTCCTCTTGAGTTGAGAGGGAAACGTCGGGATTTCTTTCCGGACAAAGCTGTGAAAGGATCCCACATCGCGAGCTAGGAGGCGGAAACGGGGCCCCCCTGGATGTGGATGGGACCCTCGTGCTTCTTCTAGAGTGGAGACGGGTATGTCGGGGAACTTCTTGAGTTGCAGCAAGGGTCTGAAGGACCCTTTGGAAATTCCCAGAGGCTAGACGTTATTAGCCTCGAGAAGCCTCAGCGGAAATGGGCCTCACCTCGCCTGGAGGGCAAAACCTCCTGGATTTTCTCGAGTTGCGGCAGGTGCTCTCGACTTACGGCGGGGACCTCAGGGACCCGCTCTGGTGGCCTCAGGAAAGGCCAGTCCCCATGCGAGTTCTTCAGGGGCCTCTCGGGATTTCTCTCCCGTCGATGCCGGGGCCTAAGACCTTTTGAGGAGTCGGGGCCGGAACCTGAGGATTCCTCTCCAGTGCTGACATGGATCTTGGGGTACTTCTGGAGTCTCCCCAGGGGAGTCAGTCCTCGTCTCGAATGCGGGCATGCACTTGCGCTTTCCTCCAGAGCGGTAGCAGCAGTGTCACGCAGTCCGCCGCGTGGATCAAAGGATCTATGGTTTTCCCTCGAGTCTATCCCATGAGGCTTTCCCACGAGGCTTTCCCACAGTGCTGTCCCACAGGGCTGTCCCACGTGCCAGCGTGGTGGGAGTCGATCCTCGGCGTGGGAGTCGATCCTCGGCGTGAAAGCCGAGGTAGTGCAGGGCAAACAGGTTCCTCTGAATGGACTGAGACATCTGGGGGACTCTTGGAATGGTGGCACGATGCTGGAGTTCCTCTCGCCTTTCCTGTGGAGAGCGCCTCCTCTTGAGTTGAGAGGGAAACGTCGGGATTTCTTTCCGGACAAAGCAGCGACGTGTCCCTCATCTCGAGCTACGAGGCGGAAACGGGGCTCCTCTGGATGTGGAAGGGATCCTCGTGCTTCTTCTAGAGTGGAGACGGGTATGTCAGGCAACTTCTTGAGTTGCAGCAAGGGTGTGAAGGACCTTTTGGAAGTTCCAGAGGTTAGGTGTGATTAGCTTCGAGAAGCCTCAGCGGAAATGGGCCTCATCTCGCCTGGAGGGCAAAACCTCCTGGATTTTCTCGAGTAGCGGCACGTGCTCTTGACTTATGACGGGGACCTCAGGGACCCGCTCTGGTGGCCTCAGGAAAGGCCAGTCCGCATGCGAGTTGCTCGGGGTCCTCTCGGGATTCCTCTCTCTTCGATGCCCGGCCCTAAGACCTTGTGTGGAGTCGGGCCCAGAACCTGAGGATTCCTCTGCAGTGCTGACATGGACCTTGGGGTACGTCTGGAGTCTCCCCAGGGGTTAAGTCCTCGTGTCGAATGGGGGCATGCACGTGCACTTTCCTCAGGAGCTTTAGCAGCAGTGTCAGGCTTCCCATCGCCTGGATCAAGGGATCTGTGGCTTATCCTCGAGGCTTCCCACGAGGCTTTCCCACAGGGCTGTCCCACGTGCCACCATGGTGTGAGTTGATCCTCGACGTGAAAGTCGAGGCAGTGCAGGGAAAACAGGTTCCTCTGGAAAGGACTGAAACATCTGGGGGACTCCTGGAATATTGGTACGACGCTGGAGTTCCTCTCGCCTTTCCTGTGGAGAGCGCCTCCTCTTGAAATGAGACGGGAACGCGGGAAATTCTTTCCCGACCAAGCAGGGAAAGGATCCCTCATCTCGAGCTACGAGTTGGAAACGGGGCTCCTCTCGATGTGGGCGGGACCCTCGTGTTTCCTCTAGAGTGGAGACGGGGATGTTGGGGTACTTCTTCAGTTGCAGCAAGGGTGTGAAGGACCTTTTGGAAATTCCAGAGGTTAGGTGTGAATAGTCTCGAGACGCCTCAGTGGAAATGGGCCTGATCTCGCCTGGAGGGCAAAATCTCCTGGATTTTCTCGAGTTGCAGCAGGTGCTCTCAACTTACGACGGGGACCGCAGGGACCCGCTCTGGTGGCCTCAGGAAAAGACAGTCCACATGCGAATTACTCGCGGGCCTCTCTGGATTCCTCTCCCTTCAATGCCAGGACCAAAGACCTTGTGTGGATGCGGCACCGGAACCTGAGGATTCCTCTCCAGTGCTGACATGGATCTTGGGCTAATTCTGGAGTCTCCCCAGGGGAGTAAGTCCTCCTCTCGAAGGGGGCATGCACGTGCGCTTTCCTCCATAGCGGTAGCAGCAGTGTCACGCTTCCCGATGCATGGATCAAGGGATCTGTGGCTTTCCCTCGAGGCTTTCCCACTGGGCTTTCCCACGTGCCACCGTTGTGGGAGTCGATCCTCGGGTGAAAGTCGAGGCAGTGCAGAGAATACATGTTTCTCTGGAATGGACTAAGGCATCTGGGGTCTCATGGAATGGTGGCACGACGCTGGAGTTCCACTCGCCTTTCCTGTGGAGAGCGGCTCCTCTTGAGATGCGACGGGAATGCCCAGAACTCTTTCCCGACCAAGCAGCGAAAGGATCCCTTATCTCGAGTTACGAGGCGGAAACGGGGCTCCAATGGATGTGTGCGGGACCCTCGTGCTTCCTCTAGAGTGGAGACGGGTATGTGAGGGAACTTCTTGAGTTGCAGCAAGGGTGTGAAGAACCTTTTGGAAATTCCAGAGGTTAGGTGTGATTAGCCTCGAGAAGCCTCAGTGGAAATGGGCCTGATCTCGCCTGGAGAGTAAAACCTCCTGGATTTTCTCGAGTTGCGGCAGGTGCACTCGACTTCCGACGGGGACCGCAGGGACCCACTCTGGTGGCCTCAGGAAAGGACAGTCCGCATGCGAGTTGCTCGGGGGCCTCTCGGGATTCCTTTCCCGTCGATGCCGGGGCCTAAGACCTTGTGTGGAGTCGGGCCCGGAACCTGAGGATTCCTCTCCAGTACTGCCATGGATCTTGGGGTACTTCTTGAGTCTCCCCAGGGGAGTAAGTCCTCGTCTGGAATGGGCGCATGCACGTGATCTTTCCTCAAGACTGTAGCAGCAGTGTCACGTTTCCCATCGCCTGGATCAAGGGATCTGTAGCTTTCCCTCGAGGCTTTCCCACGAGGCTTTCCCACAGGGCTTTCCCACAGGGCTGTCCCACGTGCCACCTTGGTGTGAGTCGATCCTCTGCATGAAAGTCGAGGCAGTGCAGGGAAAACAGGTTCCGTTGGAACGAACTGAGACTTCTGGGGGACTCTTGGAATGGTGGCACGACCCTGGAGTTCCTCTCGCCTTTCCTGTGGAGAGCGCCTCCTCTTGAGATGCGAGGGGAATGCCCAGAATTCTTTCCCGACCAAGCAGGGAAAGAATCCCTCATCTCAAGCTACGAGGCGGAAACGGGGCTCCTCTCGATGTGGGCGGGACCCTCGTGCTTCCTCTATAGTGGAGACGGGTATGTCAGGGAACTTCTTGATTTGCAGCAAGGGTGTGATGGACCTTTTGGAATTCCAGAGCTTAGATGTGATTAGCATTGTGAAGCCTCTGCAAAAATGGGCCTCATCTCGCCTGGAGGGCAAAACCTCCTGGATCTTCTCGAGTTGCGGCAGGTGCTCTCGACTTACGACGGGGAACTCAGGGACACGCTCTGGTGGCCTCAGGCAAGGCCAGTTCCCATGTGAGTTCCTCCGGGCCTCTCGGGATTCCTCTTCCTTCGATGCCGGCGCCAAAGAACTTGAGTGGTGGCGGCGCCGGCAACTGAGGATTCCTCTCCAGTGCTGACATGGATCTTGGGGTACTTCTGGAGTCTCCCCAGGGGAGTAAGTCCTCGTCTCGAATTGGGGCATGCACGTGCACTTTCCTGCCAATCTGTAGCAGCAGTGTCACGCTTCCTGTCGCGTGGATCAAGGGATCTGTGGCTTTCCCTCGCTGCTTTCCCACGCGGCTTTCCCACAGGGCTGTCCCACGTGCCACCTTGATGGGAGTGGATCCTCGGCGCGAAAGTCGAGACAGTGCAGGGAAAACAGGTTCTTTTGGAATAGAGTGAGATATCTGGGGGACTCTTGGCATGGTGGCATGACGCCTGAGTTCCTCTCGACTTTCCTGTCGAGAGCGGCTTCTCTTGAGATGGGACGGGAATGCCCAGAATTCTTTCCCGACAAAGCAGCGAAAGGAATCCTCATCTTGAGCTACGAGGCGGAAACGGCGCTTCTTTGGATGTGGGCGGGACCCTCGTGCTTCCTCTAAAGCGGAGACAGGGATGTCGGGGAACTTCTTGAGTTGCAGCAAGGGTGTGAAGGACCTTTTGGAAGTTCCAGATGTTAGGTGTGATTAGCCTCGAGAAGCCTCAGCGGAAATGGGCCTCATCCCGCCTGGAGGGCAAAACCTCGTGGATTATCTCGAGTTGTGGCAGGTGCTCTCGACTTATGACGGGGACCTCAGAGACCCGCTCTGGTGGTCTCAGGAAAGGCCAGTCCCCAGGCGAGTTGCTCGGGGGCCTCTTGGGATTCTTCTCCCTTTGATGCCGGGGCCTAAGACCTTGTGTGCAGGCGGGACTGGAACCTGAGGATTCCTCTCCAGTGCTGACATGGACCTTGGGGATACTTCTGGAGTCTCCCCAGGGGAGTAAGTCCTCATCTCGAATGGGGGCATGCACGTGCGCTTTCCTCCAGAGTGGCAGCAGCAATGTCACGCTTCCCGTCGCGTGGATCAAGGGATCTGTGGCTTTGCCTCGAGGCTTTCCCACGAGGCTTTCCCACAGGTCTGTCCCACGTGCCACCGTGGTGGGAGTCGATCCTCGGCGTGAAAGTCGAGGCAGTGCAGGGAAAACAGGTTCCGCTGGAATGGACTGAGACATCTGGGGGACTCCGGAATGGCGCAACGACCCTGGAGTTCCTCTCACCTTTCCTGTGGAGAGCGCCTCCTCTTGAGATGCGCCAGGAACGCCCAGAAATCTTTCCCGGGCAAGCAGCGAAAGGATCCCTCATCTCGAGCTACGAGGCGGAAACGGGGCTCCTCTGGATGTGTGCGGGACCCTCGTGCTTCCTCTAGAGTGGAGACGGGTATGTGAGGGAACTTCTTGAGTTGCAGCAAGGGTGTGAAGAACCTTTTGGAAATTCCAGAGGTTAGGTGTGATTAGCCTCGAGAAGCCTCAGTGGAAATGGGCCTGATCTCGCCTGGAGAGTAAAACCTCCTGGATTTTCTCGAGTTGCGGCAGGTGCACTCGACTTCCGACGGGGACCGCAGGGACCCACTCTGGTGGCCTCAGGAAAGGACAGTCCGCATGCGAGTTGCTCGGGGGCCTCTCGGGATTCCTTTCCCGTCGATGCCGGGGCCTAAGACCTTGTGTGGAGTCGGGCCCGGAACCTGAGGATTCCTCTCCAGTACTGCCATGGATCTTGGGGTACTTCTTGAGTCTCCCCAGGGGAGTAAGTCCTCGTCTGGAATGGGCGCATGCACGTGATCTTTCCTCAAGACTGTAGCAGCAGTGTCACGTTTCCCATCGCCTGGATCAAGGGATCTGTAGCTTTCCCTCGAGGCTTTCCCACGAGGCTTTCCCACAGGGCTTTCCCACAGGGCTGTCCCACGTGCCACCTTGGTGTGAGTCGATCCTCTGCATGAAAGTCGAGGCAGTGCAGGGAAAACAGGTTCCGTTGGAACGAACTGAGACATCTAGGGGACTCTGGGAATGTTGGCACGACCCTGGAGTTCCTCTCCCATTTCCTGTGGAGAGCACCTCCACTTGAGATGCGACGGGAACGCCGGGAAATCTTTCCCGACCACGCAGGGAAAGGATCCCTCATCTCGAGCTGCGAGGCGGCAACGGGGCTCCTCTGGATGTTCGCGGGACCATCGTGCTTCCTCTCGAATGGAGACTGTATGTCGGGGAACTCTTGAGTGGCAGCAAGAGTGTGAAGGACTTTTTGGAGATTCCAGAGGCTAGGTGTGATTAGACTCGAGAAGCCTCAGCGGAAATGGGCCTCATCTGGCCTGGAGGGCAAATCCTCCGGAATTTCTCGTGTTGCGGTAGGTGCTCTAGACTTTGGTCGGGGACTTCAGGGACCCGCTCTGGTGGCCTCAGGAAAGGCCAGTCCCATTGCGAGTTGTTCGCGGGCCTCTCGGGATTCCTCTCCCTTCGATGCCAGAGCCTAAGACTTTGTGTGGAGTCGGGGCCCGAACCTGAGGATTCCTCTCCAGTGCTCTCATGGAACTTGCGGTACTTCGGGAGTCTCCCCAGGAGAGTAAGTTCTCGTTTCGAGAGGGTGCATGCACGTGTGCTTTCCTCCCGAGCTGTAGCACCAGTATCATGCTTTCCGTCGCGTCAGTCATGGGATCTGTGTCTTTTCCTCAAGGATTTTCCACGAAGCTTTCCCACGAGGCTTTCCCACAGGGCTGTCCCACGTGCCACTGTGGTGTGAGTCGATCCTCGGCGTGAAAGTAAAGGCAGTGCAGGGAAAACAGGTTCCTCTGGAATGGACTGAGACATCTGGGGGACTCTGGGAATGGTGGCACGACCTTGGAGTTCCTGTCGCCTTTCCTGTGGAGAGTGCCTCCTCTTGAGATACGCCGGGAAACCCAGGAATTATTTCCCGACCAAGCAGGGAAAGGATCCCCCATGTCCAGTTACAAGGCGGAAACTGGGCTCCTCTGGATGTGGGCGGGACCCTCTTGCTTCCTCTCGAGTGGAGACGGAGATGTAGGAGAACTTCTTGAGTTGCAGCAAGGGTGTGAATGACCTTTTGGAAGTTCCAGAGCTTAGATTTGATTAGCCTCGAGAAGCCTCAGCGGAAATGGGACTCATCTCGCCTGCAGGGCAAAACCTCGTGGATTTTCTCGAGTTTTGGCAGGTGCTCTCGACTTACGACGGGGACCTCAGGGACCTGCTCTGGTGGCCTCACGAAATGCCAGTCCCCATGCAAGTGGCTCGCGGGCCTCTCGGGATTCCTCTCCCTTCGATGCCCGCGCTTGGGGGTTGCCACGGATGTTGGCCTCAGGCTCCACATGAGAAAAGCCCCTAATGGCATTTGCTGCCGGTCCAGACGCTGGCCCCTCAGGTCTCTGGCCGGAGCCTTGGGCTCCAGGCAACTCAAAGCCCTCGGGGCTGGTGCTCTGGGACTGCTGTAGGGAAAGGACGCCAGGAGCCCACGGAGGAGTTGGGGAGGCGCAGGTGGCATATGGAGGCGAGGACAGCGTGGGATCTAGGTGGAGGCGCTGGAGAGAGCGTCCGTTGTCCCGGAATGCCTCGGAGGAGCCAGCGGGGGACAGTCCAGGCCCAGGGACCTGTGGTATGTGAAAAGGTGGGAAACCCCAGAACAAGGCAGGCTGGGAAAGGGGGCGTGGGCGGCCAATTCAAAGGGACCTAGGGGGCGTTTCCTGGGCGGTGAGCTCCCTTGGCACTGCTGAGGGCCCCTGATTGATCCACCCGGGGTTGATCCCACCATCTGCTGCGAGGGAGGGCCACAAACCAAAGCCCCCGAACTGCCCACCCACCCCAACGGGGATCTTGGCGGTCCGGGGCACAGCTGTGCCCGGGAAAAGCCCACTCACTCCACGGGACTCCGTCCAGGGTCTCTGCTTGGAAAGAGGCCAGGGGCGGCCCCCTCCATCTACGCACCCAAACCCTATTGACGTCAATGGGGGCGGAGACGCCTCTCGCTCTCCAGAGTCCTGGGCTGCTGGGTCCCCGCCCACTCGGCCAGCATTCTGCAGCGCTCCTGTGTGCCTCTCCCACCATGGCTTCGTCCAGCTCCTCCAGCACCTCAAGCGGTACGTTTGCCCTCGGTCCCTGGGGTCGGATCACGTCTCAGGGGATTTGCGGGTGGCCCACACAAGGGCTCTCGGCCCACGTGTCGACCCCCGCTCCCGCCCGAGAACGGCGGGGACCCATCGGCCGGGCCCGGGGTTCCCAGGCGTCAGGTGTGCCCAAAGTTGGAGGGCGTTGCATCGTTCGTTCATCTTGCTCCTTTGGCACACACATGGCTTCTCCGTTCTCTTTTCTGGGAAGACAGTGTTGTTTTAGGGGGCGTGCTGCGGGGGTCAGGGACCGGTGGGAGCGGGTGCTGTGCTGGGATGAGGCCCTTTATCCTCACATCTTCCTGTGGGAACGGGAGTCGGGGAGCTCTGTGGCCTTGCCGCCTTCAGTGGCTTCCTCTGCACAGGGGCCTAGTGCCTTCTGCCTTCTGTCAGTCGTTACGGGGTTTGGGCTTCGCTTTGGCGGCCTTGGCCTTGGCCCTGGCCTGGGCCTTGGCCTTACCCTTGGTGTTGCCCTTGCCCTTTCCCTTGGCCTTCGGCATGGCCTTCCCTAGGCCTTGTCCTTGGCCTTACCTTGTCCTTGCCCTTACCTTGTCCTTGCCCTTAAACTTAAACTTGACCTTGACTTTGACCTTGAACTTGAACTTGACCTTGACTTTGACCTTGAACTTGACCTTGAACTTGAACTTGAACTTGACTTTGACCTTGAACTTGAACTTGACCAACAACGGGAGACCAGATTTGCTCAGAGCACCGGAGGTCCAGAGGCAGGGCCGTGTATCTCCCCTTCCCTTTGTGATCATTGCAAAGACATTCCTAGCTGATAGCGGGAGTGCCCATGAAGAAGCAAGCAGTGGGAGTGTGTTTGACACGACTGTGTGCCTCAACTCCACAAGGGGCCTTTCCTCTCGAAGTAGGCCCCATGTCCCCTTGGGGAGGGTGTCATGCCTCTTTTCTCCACACTGCCAAAGGGTGGAGCAAAGCTCGCTCTGTCAGAGGTACAAAAACAGCAATTGAATGGATTTTCAAGCTCTTGCTAGGCTGCACCCTTTCAGGGCCCACTTTACTGAAACAGGTGCTCTGTGGCCCCCGGTTGGGTATGCAGGTTCACAAACAGGGTGAGATCCTGTCCAAGCCAACAATTTTCCTGAAAGACCTAGGCTCACTAAAGCTCTCCTCCAGAGCAAAGGGGATAGAGGAGATGTATGGAGGAGTCTTTGCCTTTCCCTGTGAGTGTGGGGCTACTCCCTACAGCCCCAAGCTCAGGGATAACTGCCTCTAAGAAAGGAATGGCAAGAAGCGGTAATCTTGGAGGTTGGGACAGGGAGTTCGCAGCATGTGGGGAAAGAAAGACTTCTTCGGGGAAGAAGAGGCAACCACCGGGGGTGTGTTCGCAAGCCTCTATTTGGAAGGAACACGTTTGCTTATACAACTCAAGACCTCCAGATCTGCTCAGAGGACTGAAGTTCCAGAGACAGGGCCATGTATCTCCCCTTCCCTTTGAGATCCTTGCCAAGACATTCCTAGCAGATTGTCGGAGTGCCCATGAAGAAGCAAGCAGCGGGAGTGTGCTTGACATCACTGGCTGCCTACCTGGGCTCAGCTCCTCAAGGGGCCTTTCTCTCCTGGTAGGCCCTATGTCCCCTTTGGGAGAGGGTTGTGCCCTCTTCCCTCCACACTGCCAAAGGGTGGAGGTGGAGCAAACTCGTTCTCTCCGAGGTAAAAGAAAGACAAATTGGATGGATCTTTAAGCTCTTGCTATGCTGCACCCCTCCAGGACCCACTCGAGCAAAACAGGTGCCCTGTGGCCCCTAGGTTGGGTATGCAGGTTCACACACCGGGTGTGATCCCGTCAAAGCCAAGAATTTTCCTGACAGACCTAGGCTCACTAGAGCTCTCCTCCAGAGGAAAGGGGACAGAAAAGATGTGTGTGTGGAGGTGGCTCTGCCTTTCCAGGTCCCAATCTCAGGGATAACTGCCCCTAAGAAAGGAACTGCTGCTGCTGCTGCTGCTGCTGCTGCTGCTGCTGCTGCTGCTGCTGCTGCTGCTGCTGCTGCTGCTAAGTTGGTTCAGTCGTGTTCGACTCTGTGCGACGCCATAGACGGTAGCCCACTAGGCTCCCCCGTCCCTGGGATTCTCCAGGCAAGAACAGTAAGTGGGTTGCCATTGCCTTCTCCAATGCATGAAAGTGAAAATGAAAGTGCAGTCGCTCAGTCGTGTCCGACCCTCAGCGACCCCATGGACTGCAGCCTACCAGGCTTCTCTGTCCATAGGATTTTCTGAAAGGAACTGCAAGAAGCACTTTTCCAGGAGGCTGGGAAAGGGAGTTTGCAGGATGTGGGGAAAGAGAGCCTCCTTCGGGGAAGAATAGGCGGCCACTTGTTTTGTGTTGCAAACCTCTATTTGGAAGGAACAGGTTAGCTTATACAAAGGGAGACCTCCAGATCTGCTCAGAGGACCGAAGTTGCAGAGGCAGGTCGGTGTATCTTCCCTTCACTTTGCGATCCTTGCAAAGACATTCCTTGCTGCTAGATGACTCAGCAAGGGCCTTTGAGACTGTTGTTTTCTTTCCTAGGTTCAAAGATTCCTTCAGTTCCTAATATAGATATCCTAGAAATGATATGACATCCGTGAAAATCTGATATGTCCTGGTCAAATGCTGTCAGTTATCATTCTAGTTATCATATTAAAGCATTTCAAGTCGCAGCAGTGACCAGATGACATTGTCAATTTCTATTTCATCAGGTTTTAACCATGTCCTCTGTGGTTTCACACTGATGCCTTTGCAGAAATACTGCTACTTCAAGATATATGGAAAATACTTTTTTTAAGCTTACTGATAATTTGTTTGTTTGTTTGCTTGTCTTCTGGTAAGCTGCTACCAGATGGAATTTAGTCTCCTCTCTAGGTTAAGAGAACTAAGTTTTCTTAGAATGCAATTTTTGATCACAGACTATGAGTTTCTCTACCTTTCATTGATTTATAATTGTTTTCATCATCTGTTTTTTTACTTCGGTAAGGTAAATAAGCCTTATTTAAGATTTTGGTACATGTAGGATGGACTAAGCTTTCCCCACTCTTGCAAGTTCCCTTAACCCTTCAGATTCTTCTCGTGGGACCAAGATCTCACTTTCCTCCAGAGGGACAATCCAAGCTTTTTATCAGTTGATCTGCCCCTGACATCAGAGTCAAGTTGAGCACGAGTTGGCCTATAATTTAGGCATGAAACTATGACTACATAAAGAAAAGGTGACTTTATGATTCAGGGATGGCCATGATATGCCTTGCACTTCAGAGAAAATGGGTTAAAATGATTTTTTTTTCCTTCAAAACTGCACACCCAGTTCTTTCAGCATATGCAATTGAAAACATCTAGTCATTAGGTCAGTTTTCATTCCAATCCCAAAGAAAGGCAATGACAAAGACTATTCAAGCTGCTGCACAATTGCACTCATCTCACACACTAGTAAAGTAATGCTCAAAATTCTCCAAGTTCACATGAACTGTGAACTTCCAGATGTTCAAGAGGGATTTAAAAAATGCAGAGAAACCAGAGATCAAATTGCCAACATCCACTGGATCATTGAAAAAGCAAGAGAGTTCCGGAAAAAAAAAAAACCATCTATTTCTGCTTTATTGACAATGCCAAAGCCTTTGACTGTGTGGATCACAAGAAACTGGGAAAAATTCTGAAAGAGATGGGAATACCAGACCACCTGACCTGTCTCTTGAGAAACCTGTATGCAGGTCAGGAAGAAACAGTTCGAACTGGACATGGAACAACAGACTGGTTCTACATAGGAAAAGGAACATGTCAAGGCTGTATATTGTCACCCTGCTTATTTAACTTATATGCAGAGTACAGCATGAGAAACACTGGGCTGGAGGAAGCACACGCTGGAATCAAGGTTGCTGGGAGAAATATCAATAATCTCAGATATTCAGATGACACCACCCTTATGGCAGAAAGTGAAGAAGAGTTAAAGAGTCTCCTGATGAAAGTGAAAGAGGAGAGTGAAAAAGTTAGCTTAAAGCTCAGCATTCAGAAAACTACAATCATTGCATCCAGTCTCATCACTTCATGGCAAATAGATGGGAAAACATTGGAAACAGCAGCAGACTATTTTGGGGGGCTTGGGAATCACTGCAGGTGATGGCTGCCTCCATGAACTTAAAACATATTTATGACTTGGAAGAAAAGTGATGACCAAACTAGACAGCATATTAAAAAGCCGAGACGTTGCTTTGCCAACAAAGATCCATCCGGTCAAGGCTATGGTTTTTCCATATGTCATGGATGGATATGAAAGATGTACTATAAAGAAAGTGACAGCTGAAAATTTGATGCTTTTGAACAGTGGTGTTGGAGAAGATGCTTGTAGGTCGCTTAGACTACAAGGAGACGCAACCACTCCATCCTAAAGGAAATCAGGTCTGAATATCCATTGGAAGGACTAATACTGAACCTGAAACTCCAATACTTTGGCCACTTGATGTGAAGAGCTGACTCACTTGGAAGTTGCTTTGATTTGCCTATGAGTGTGGGAGCCCTCCCTGGGCAAAGGGCCTCAGGGGTCATTGCCACTGAATCATGACATCCAAGCAAGCGCATTCCAGCTGTGTGACATGCAGGAAGCAGGAGACTGGGACATCTGTCTTCCTTAGAGGAAGGAAAGTCATCCACAGAGAGTGTGTTTTCAGGCCTCTCTTTGCAGCAAGTGTTTTGCTTCTCAGACATCAGAGCTGCAGGCTTGCTCTGAGGGCCTCAATTCCAGAGTCAGGGCTGTGTGTCTCACTGCACTTTCCAAGCATTGCAGACACATTCCTAGGTTGGAGCAGTGCTTCCCATGAGAAAGAAGCCTCGGGAGTGTGTCTGAGCGGGCTGAGTGCCATGCTAGGGTCACCTAGTCGAGGGCACCTTGCACATCCAATGGGCCCCAGGCGAGTAGCTATGGACCGGCCCCTCGGTTGAGATATCCCAAAGCAGGGAACAAAGCTAGCTCTGTCTGTCAGAAGGAGGAAAACAGCAATGGGATGGATTTTCAAGCAGTTGCTAAGTCACACCACGTGAGGGCTCCGCGGGAAAGAAATGCGAATTTTGGCCTCTAGGCCCAGTATCCAGATGTGTGCACAGGATATTTTCCCCACAGGATCCAAGAATGTTCCAGACAGACCTAAGCTCACTAGCTCTCTCCTGCAGAGGAAATGAAATATTGTTGCTGAACCACGAAAAGATGCTGGGATTCTTGGCTTATGGAGGAGAAGAATTCAATCCAGGGCCCAAGACAAGGCTTGATTGCTCAGAGCTTTTGTGCAATCGAGTCTTATTCAAGTAGAAAGGAGATAGAGAAAGCTTCTGACAGAGACATCACAAGGGGCAGAAAGTGTACCCCCTTGCTAGTGTTAGTAATGGAGTTATATACTCTCCAATAAGTTATTACAACGAACAAAAGAATGTCTGGAGGTTGTAAAGACTCACTAGACCTACTCCCATCATTTACATTTTAAGATAACAGGATTAGCCAGAAGGTTTTTCCAGAGACCGTCCTCAAGAAGGATGCATGATTGTTATATAATCCGAAGGAATGTAGAGGGAAAAAAGTGTGCCCTTTCTTCCTCCTTGAGAATTCTAGACCCCTCTCTCCTTGGGGACCCTCGAACTTCTTATAAACCTGCCTTGGCAATGACTCTCTCCGAAACATGATTGAACAGCCGTTTGGAGCTTCCTTTGACTTTCCCTGGGAGGGAGGGAGCCCTCCCTGAGCACAGGGCCTCAGGGGCCATGGCCAATGAAAACTAATCTCCCAGTAAGTGCTTTTCAGCCCTGTGTGACTCTCAGCCCACAGGAGGCTGAGAAAACTCTCTTCCTTGGAGGAAGGAAAGGCAGCCCAAGAGTGTGTTTTCAGGCCTGTATCTTGCAGCAAGTGTTTGGCTTGTTAGACATAAGACCTGCAGGCCTGCTCCAACAGACTCCATTCCAGAATCAGGGCCTTGTGTCTCCCTGCAGTTTCCTGGCCTCGCAAACACATTCCTAGGGGAGAGCAGTCCTGCCCATGGGGAAGCAGGCTGCGGGAGTGTGTCTGAGGGGGCCAGGTGCCATGCTGGGGTCACCTGGTCGAGGGCACCTTGCACCTCCAATGGACCCCAGGCAAGGAGTTGCAGGCCACCACCTTGCTTCTGAAATCCCAAAGTGGGGAGCAAAGCTCGCTCTGTCAGAGGGAAGAAAACAGCAACAGGATGGATTTTCAAGCAGTTGCTAGGCTGTACTGCGTTAGGGCTCCAAGGAAGAAAAATGCAGATGTTAGCCCCTACGACTGGTATCCAGGTGGGCTCCCAGGATGATTTCCCCGCAGGATCCAAGAACGTTCCAGACAGACCTGGGCTCACTAGCTCCCTCCTGCAGAGGAAACATGATAGAACAGCTGTTTGGAGGTTGCTTTGACTTCCCCTGGGAGGGTAGGATCCCTCCCTGGGTGCAGGGCCTCAGGGGCCATTGCCGCTGAGAAATGCCCTCTAAGCCAGACCTTTCCAGCCTTGTATGACTCAGCACGGAGGAGACTGGAAAAGCTATCTTCCTTGGAGGAAGGAAAGGCAGCCCCAGAGAGTGTGTTTTCACACCTGTATCTCGCAGCAAGCGTTTGCCGTCTCAGACGTCAGACCTCCAGGCCTGCTCCAACGGCCTCAGTTCCAGAGTCAGGGCCGTGTGTCTCCCTGCATTTTCTGAGCCTTGGGAACACATTCCTAGGTCAGAACAGTCCTGCCCATGGGGAAGGAGGCTGCGGGAGTGTGTCTGAGGGGGTCGGGTGCCATGCTGGGGTCCAATAGACCTGGTACCTCCAATAGACCCCAGGACAACAGCGGTGGGGCTCCCCCTGGCTTCCGAAATGCCAAAGCGAGAAGCAAAGCTAGCTCTATCAGAAGGAAGAAAAGAGCAATTAGATGGATGTTCAGGCTGTTGCTGGGCCGCACCACTTCAGGTTACCCCCCGAGAGGAGCAGGCGCCCTGTGGCCCCTCGGTCCCATATGCAGGTTAACACACAGGATGTGTCCCCATAGGAGCCAAGAATTTTCCTGACAGACCTAGGCTCACTAGAGCTCTCCTACAGGGCAAAAGGGATAGAACAGACTGTGGATGTGACTCTGCCTTTCCCAGCGAGCATGGGGCCCTCCCTACGGCCCCGGGCTCCAGGGAAAATTGTCCCTGAAAAATGACCTCCAAGAAGCGCTTTTCCAGCAGGCTGGGATGCAGAGTTCACAGGATGTGGGGAAAGTGATCGTCCTTCAGGGAAGAAGAGGCAGCCACCCAGTGTGTGTTTGCAAGCCTGTATTTGGAAGAAACTGGTTTGCTTCTTCAAGGGGAGACCTCCAGGTCTGCTCAGAGGACCGAAATTCCAGAGGCAGCACCATGCATCTCCCCTGTCCTTTCTGAGCCTTGGAAAGACATTCCTAGCTTATAGCGGTATTGCTCATGAAGAAGCAGGATGCAGGAATGTGTCAGACATGACTGGGTGCCTTCCTGGGTTCAGCTCCGTGAGGGGCCTTTCCACTCAAAGTAGGTCCCATGCCTCCTTGGGGAGGAAGTGGGGCCCGCTTGCCTCCAAATTGCCAAAGGCTGGAACAAAGCTAGTTCTATCAGAGGTAAGAAAAGAGCAATTGGATGGATGTGGAAGCTGTTGCTGGGCCGCACTGCTTCAGGCCCCCCACCCCTCCGGCCCCGAGAGAAACAGGCGCCCTGTGGCCCCTCGGTCCTGTATGCAGTTTCACACATAGAATGTGTCCCCATAGGAGCCAAGAATTTTCCTGACAGACCTAGGCTCACTAGAGCTCTCCTACAGAGCAAAGGGGATGGGACAGATGTGTGGCTGTGGCTCTGCCTTTCCCTGGGAGTGTGGAGCCACTCCCTATGGCCCCGGGCTCCAGGGGAAATTGCCCCTGAATAATGACCTCCAAGAAGCGCTTTTCCAACTGGCTGAGACGTGGAGTTCTCAGGATGCAGGGAAAGCGAGTGTCCCTTCGGGGAAGCAAAGGCAGTCACCTGTTATCATTACTTACTAGAATAGTAGGTACCTTCTCTGGTTGGGCAGAGGCCTTCCCTACCTGATCTGAAAAAGAAAATGAAGTAGCTCGCTGATTTGAGAAATAATTCCCAGACTTGGGTTTCCAACCAGTATAGAATCCGACAATGGCCCTGTCTTTGTAGCCGCGTTAATTAACAGGTATGTGAAGCTCTAAATATCAGTGGAAATTACATACAGCATATAGGCCCCAGTGTTCTGGAATGGTGGAAAGAAACAACCAAACTCTTGAAGAGACTCTTTCAAAATGGATCATAGAGACTGACTGTACATGGATGGGCTTACTTCTGGCAGACTTACTCATATTACGGGTAACTGCACGTTCCCATTGTTGTTGTCCTTATGAAATTTTCTATGGGAGAACCCCCCACCCCAAATGAGGCAGGTGTTAGCAGATTTGCCACAAGTAAGGAGGTGGGATTTCACAGCAGCTGGAACAATTAGGTAAGGTAATAAATCAGGTAACTAAGTTTGTGTAAAAAAAAATATCATTCCCCCTTGAGGAACAGATTCATGAATTTGTGCTCAGTGATCAGGTGTGGCTCAATGACTGGAAACACAATTCCTTGGCCTGACATCGGAAAGGTCCTTATACTGTTGTTTTAGCCACAATTCTGAAAGAGAAGGGAATACTAGACCACCTAACCTGCCTCTTGAGAAATCTGTATGAAGGTCAGGAAGCAATAGTTAGAGCAGGACATGGAACAACATACTGGTTCCAAAAAGGAAAAGGAGTATGTCAAGGCTGTATATTGTCACCCTGTTTATTTAGCTTATATGCAGACTACATCATGAAAAATGCTGGGATGGAAGATACCTGAGCTGGAATCAAGATTGCCGGAAGAAATAGCAATAAACTTAGATATGCAGATGTCACCACCATTATGGCAGAATGGGAAGAGGAACGCGTATGTCGGGGAACTTCTTGAGTTGCAGCAAAGGTGTGAAGGACCCTTTCGAAGTTCCAGAGGTTAGGTGTGGTTAGTCTCGAGATGCCTCAGCAGAAATGGGCCTCATGGCGCCTGGAATGGAGAGGCTTCTAGATATTCCCCAGTTTCAGCAGGTGCTCTCAAGTTACCACGGGGACTTCAGGGACCCGCTCTGGCGGCCTCAGGAAAGGCCAGTCATCATGCGTGTTGCTAGGGGGCCTCTCGTGATTCCTCTCCCGTCGGTGCCGGGGCCTAAGACGTTGTGTGGAGTCGGGGCCGGAACCTGAGGATTCCTCACCAATGCCGACATGGATCTTGGGGTAATTATGGAGTCTCCCCAGGGGAGTCAGTCCTCGTCTCGAGAGGGGGCATGCAGGTGCGCTTTCCTCCTGATCTGTAGCAGCAGTGTCACGCTTCCCATCTCGTGAGCCATGGGATCTGTGGCTTTCCCTCCAGGATTTTCCACGAGGCTTTCCCACGAGGCTTTCCCACAGGGCTGTCCCACGAGGCTTTCGCACAGGGCTGTCTCACGTGCCACCTTGGTGGCAGTCGATCCTCGGCGTGAAAGTCGAGGCAGTGCAGGGAAAACAGGTTCCTCTGGAATGGACTGAGACATCTGGGGGACTCTTGGAATGGTGGAACGACGCTGGCGTACCTCTCGCCTTTCCTGTGGAGAGCGCCTCCTCTTGAGATGCGACGGGAACGCCCAGAATTCTTTCCTGGCCACCAGCGAAAGGATCCCTCATCACGAGCTACGAGCGGAAATGGGGCTCTTCTGGATGTGGGCCGGACCCTCGTGCTTCCTCTCGAGTGGAGACGGGTATGTCAGGCAACTTCTTGAGTTGCAGCAAGGGTGTGAAGGACCTTTTGGAAGTTACAGACTTTAGGTTTGATTAGCTTCGAGAAGCCTCAACGGAAATGGGCCTCATCTCGCCTGGAGGGCAAAACCTCCTGGATTTTCTGGAGTTGCGGCAGGTGCTCTCGACTTACGACGGGGACCTCAGGGACCCTCTCTGGTGGCCTCAGGAAAGGCCAATCCCCATGCGAGTTGCTCGGGGGCCTCTCGGCATTCCTCTCCTTTCGATGCCGGGGCCTAAGACCTTGTGTGGAGTCGGGGCCAGAACCTGAGGATTCCTCTCCAGGGCTGACATGGATCTTGGGGTACTTCTGGAGTCTCCCCAGGGGAGTATGTCCTCGTCTCGAATGGGGGCATGCACGTGCGCTTTCCTCCAGAGCAGTAGCAGCAGTGTCACCCTTCCTGTCGCGTGGATCAAGGAATCTGTGGCTTTCCCACGAGGCTTTCCCACAGGGCTGTCCCACGTGCCACCGTGTTGGGAGTCGATCCTCGGCGTGAAACTCGAGGCAGTGCAGGGAAAACAGGTTCCGCTGGAATGGACTGAGACATCTGGGGGACTCTGGGAATGGCGCAACGACCCTGGAGTTCCTCTCGCCTTTCCTGTGGAGTGCGCCTCCTCTTGAGATGCGCCAGGAACGCCCAGAAATCTTTCCCGGGCAAGCAGCGAAAGGATCCCTCATCTCGAGCTACGAGGCGGAAACGGGACTCCTCTGGATGTGTGCAGGACCCGCGTGCTGCCTCTCGAGTGGAGACGGGTATGTCGGGGAGCTTCTTGAGTTGCAGCAAGGGTGTGAAGGACCTTTTGGAAGTTCCAGAGGTTAGGTGTGACTAGCCTTCAAAAGGAACAGCGGAAATGGGCCTCCTCTTGCCTGGAGGGCAAAACCTCCTGGATTTTCTCGAGTTGCGGCAGGTGCTCTCTACTTATGACAGGGACCTCAGGGACCCGCTCTGGTGGCCTCAGGAAAGGCCAGTCCCCATGTGAGTTGGTCGCGGGCCTCTCGGGATTCCTCTCCCTTGGATGCTGGAGCCTAAGACCTTGTGTGGAGTCGGGCCCGGAACCTGAGGATTCCTCTCCAGTGCTGACATGGATCTTGGGGTACTTCTGGAGTCTCCCCAGGGAAGTAAGTCCTCGTTTCGAATGGGGGCATGCAAGTGCCCTTTCCTCCAGAGCTGTAGCAGCAGTGTCACGCTTCCTATCAACTGCATCATGGTATCTGTGGCTTTCCCTCGAGGTTTTCCCACAAGGCTTTCCCATGAGGCTTTCCCACAGGGCTGTCCCATGTGCCACCGTGGTGTGAGTCGATCTGCGGCGTGAAAGTCGAGGCAGTGGAGGGAAAACACCTTCCTCTGGAATGGACTGGGACTTCTGGGGGACTCTGAGAATGGTGGCACGACCCTGGAGTTCCTCTCGCCTTTCCTGTGGAGAGCGCCTCCTCTTGAGATGCGACAGGAACGCCCAGAATTCTTTCCCGACCAAGCAGGGAAATGATCCCTCATCTGGAACTACAATGCGGAAACGGGGCTCCTCTTGATGTGGGCGGGACCATTGTGCTTCCTCTAGAGTGGACAGGGGTAGTCGGGGAACTTCTTGAGTTGCAGCAAGGGTGTGAAGGACCTTTTGGAAGTTCCAGAGGTTAGTTGTGATTAGTGTCGAGAAGAATCGGCGGAAATGGGCCTCATTTCGCCTGGAGGCGAGTACCTCCTGGATTTTCTCGAGTTGCGGCAGGTGCTCTCGTCTTACGACGGTGACTTAAGGCACCCGCTCTGGTGGCCTCAGGACTGGCCAGTCCCCATTCGACTTGCTCGGGGGCCGCTCGGGATTCCTCTCCCTTCGATGCCGGGGCCTAAGACCTTGTGTGGAGTCGGAGGCGGAACCTGAGGATTCCTCTCCAGTGCTGACATGGATCTTGCGGTACTTCTGGAGTCTGCCCAGGAGAGTCAGTCCTCGTCTCGAGAGGGGGCATGCACGTGCGCTTTCCTCCCGAGCTGTAGTAGCAGTGTCACGCTTCCCGTCGTGTCGATCATGGGATCTGTGGCTTTCCCTCGAGGCTTTCCCACGAGGCTTTCCCACGAGGCTTTCCCACAGGGCTGTCTCACGTGCCACCCTGGTGTGAGTCGATCCTCGGCGTGAAAGTCGAGGCAGTGCAGGGAAAGGAGGTTCCTCTGGAATGGACTGGGACATCTGGGGGACTCTGGGAATGGTGGCACGACCCTGGAGTTCCTCTCGCCTTTCCTTTGGAGAGCGCCTGCTCTTGAGATGCGACGGGAACGCCGGGAATTCTTTCCCGACCAAGCAGGGAAAGGATCCCTCATCTCGAGCTACGAGGTGGAAACGGGGCTCCTCTGGATGTGGGCCGAACCCCGTGCTTTCTTTCGACTGGAGACGGGTATGTCGGGGAACTTCTTGAGTTGCAGTAAGGGTGTCAAGGACCCTTTGGAAGTTCCAGAGGTTAGATGTGATTAGCCTCGAGACGCCTCAGCCAAAATGGGCCACATCTCGCCTGGAGGGGGGAACCTCCTGGTTTTCTCGAGTTGCGGCTTGTGCTCTCGACTTACGACGGGGACCTCATGGACCCGCTCTGTTGGCCTCAGGAAAGGTCATTCCCCATGCGAGTTGCTCGGTGGCCTCTCAGGATTCCTCGCCCGTCGATGCCGGCGCCTAAGACCTTGTGTGGAGTCGGACCAGAACCTGAGGATTCCTCTCCCGTGCTCACATGGATCTTGGCGTACTTCTGGAGTCTCCCAAGGGGCGTCAGTCCTCGTCTCGAGTGGGGTCATGCAGGTGTGCTTTCCTCCTGAGCAGTAGCAGCAGTGTCTCGCTTCCCGTCTTGTGGATCAAGGGATCTGTGTCTTTCCCTCGAGGCTTTTCCATGGGCTTTCCCACAGGGCTATTCCACGTGCCACCATGCAGTGCTGGGAAAACAGGAACCTCCTTCCCCACATAGGGGGTACACTGTCCCCTTGGGCGTGTATCTCCGGGGCATTCGCGCTTGGGGGTTGCCACGGATGTTGGCCTCAGGCTCCACATGAGAAAAGCCCCTAATGGCATTAGCTGCCGGTCCAGACGCTGGCCCCTCAGGTCTCTGGCCGGAGCCTTGGGCTCCAGGCAACTCAAAGCCCTCGGGGCTGGTGCTCTGGGACTGCTGTAGGGAAAGGACGCCAGGAGCCCACGGAGGAGTTGGGGAGGCGCAGGTGGCATATGGAGGCGAGGACAGCGTGGGATCTAGGTGGAGGCGCTGGAGAGAGCGTCCGTTGTCCCGGAATGCCTCGGAGGAGCCAGCGGGGGACAGTCCAGGCCCAGGGACCTGTGGTATGTGAAAAGGTGGGAAACCCCAGAACAAGGCAGGCTGGGAAAGGGGGCGTGGGCGGCCAATTCAAAGGGACCTAGGGGGCGTTTCCTGGGCGGTGAGCTCCCTTGGCACTGCTGAGGGCCCCTGATTGATCCACCCGGGGTTGATCCCACCATCCGCTGCGAGGGAGGGCCACAAACCAAAGCCCCCGAACTGCCCACCCACCCCAACGGGGATCTTGGCGGTCCGGGGCACAGCTGTGCCCGGGAAAAGCCCACTCACTCCACGGGACTCCGTCCAGGGTCTCTGCTTGGAAAGAGGCCAGGGGCGGCCCCCTCCATCTACGCACCCAAACCCTATTGACGTCAATGGGGGCGGAGACGCCTCCCGCTCTCCAGAGTCCTGGGCTGCTGGGTCCCCGCCCACTCGGCCAGCATTCTGCAGCGCTCCTGTGTGCCTCTCCCACCATGGCTTCGTCCAGCTCCTCCAGCACCTCAAGCGGTACGTTTGCCCTCGGTCCCTGGGGTCGGATCACGTCTCAGGGGATTTGCGGGTGGCCCACACAAGGGCTCTCGGCCCACGTGTCGACCCCCGCTCCCGCCCGAGAACGGCGGGGACCCATCGGCCGGGCCCGGGGTTCCCAGGCGTCAGGTGTGCCCAAAGTTGGAGGGCGTTGCATCGTTCGTTCATCTTGCTCCTTTGGCACACACATGGCTTCTCCGTTCTCTTTTCTGGGAAGACAGTGTTGTTTTAGGGGGCGTGCTGCGGGAGTCAGGGGCCGGTGGGAGCGGGTGCTGTGCTTGGATGAGGCTCTTTATCCTCACATCTTCCTGTGGGAACGGGAGTCGGGGAGCTCTGTGGCCTTGCCGCCTTCAGTGGCTTCCTCTGCACACGGGCTTAGTGCCTTCTGCCTTCTGTCAGTCGTTACGGGGTTTGGGCTTCGCTTTGGCGGCCTTGGCCTTGGCCCTGGCCTGGGCCTTGGCCTTACCCTTGGCGTTGCCCTTGCCCTTGCCCTTGGCCTTCGGCTTGGCCTTCCCTAGGCCTTGTCCTTGGCCTTACCTTGTCCTTGCCCTTACCTTTTCCTTGCCCTTAAACTTAAACTTGACCTTGACTTTGACCTTGAACTTGAACTTGACCTTGACTTTGACCTTGAACTTGACCTTGACCTTGACCTTGAACTTGAACTTGAACTTGACTTTGACCTTGACCTTGAACTTGACCTTGATCTTGAACTTGACCTTGAACTTGAACTTGACCTTGACTTTGACCTTGAACTTGAACTTGAACTTGACCTTGACCTTGAACTTGAACTTGACCAACAACGGGAGACCAGATTTGCTCAGAGCACCGGAGGTCCAGAGGCAGGGCCGTGTATCTCCCCTTCCCTTTGTGATCATTGCAAAGACATTCCTAGCTGATAGCGGGAGTGCCCATGAAGAAGCAAGCAGTGGGAGTGTGTTTGACACGACTGTGTGCCTCAACTCCACAAGGGGCCTTTCCTCTCGAAGTAGGCCCCATGTCCCCTTGGGGAGGGTGTCATGCCTCTTTTCTCCACACTGCCAAAGGGTGGAGCAAAGCTCGCTCTGTCAGAGGTACAAAAACAGCAATTGAATGGATTTTCAAGCTCTTGCTAGGCTGCACCCTTTCAGGGCCCACTTTACTGAAACAGGTGCTCTGTGGCCCCCGGTTGGGTATGCAGGTTCACAAACAGGGTGAGATCCTGTCCAAGCCAACAATTTTCCTGAAAGACCTAGGCTCACTAAAGCTCTCCTGCAGAGCAAAGGGGATAGAGGAGATGTATGGAGGAGTCTTTGCCTTTCCCTGTGAGTGTGGGGCTACTCCCTACGGCCCCAAGCTCAGGGATAACTGCCTCTAAGAAAGGAATGGCAAGAAGCGCTAATCTTGGAGGCTGGGACAGGGAGTTCGCAGCATGTGGGGAAAGAAAGACTTCTTCGGGGAAGAAGAGGCAACCACCGGGGGTGTGTTCGCAAGCCTCTATTTGGAAGGAACACGTTTGCTTATACAACTCAAGACCTCCAGATCTGCTCAGAGGACTGAAGTTCCAGAGACAGGGCCATGTATCTCCCCTTCCCTTTGAGATCCTTGCCAAGACATTCCTAGCAGATTGTCGGAGTGCCCATGAAGAAGCAAGCAGCGGGAGTGTGCTTGACATCACTGGCTGCCTACCTGGGCTCAGCTCCTCAAGGGGCCTTTCTCTCCTGGTAGGCCCTATGTCCCCTTTGGGAGAGGGTTGTGCCCTCTTCCCTCCACACTGCCAAAGGGTGGAGGTGGAGCAAACTCGTTCTCTCCGAGGTAAAAGAAAGACAAATTGGATGGATCTTTAAGCTCTTGCTATGCTGCACCCCTCCAGGACCCACTCGAGCAAAACAGGTGCCCTGTGGCCCCTAGGTCGGGTATGCAGGTTCACACACCGGGTGTGATCCCGTCAAAGCCAAGAATTTTCCTGACAGACCTAGGCTCACTAGAGCTCTCCTCCAGAGGAAAGGGGACAGAAAAGATGTGTGTGTGGAGGTGGCTCTGCCTTTCCAGGTCCCAATCTCAGGGATAACTGCCCCTAAGAAAGGAACTGCTGCTGCTGCTGCTGCTGCTGCTGCTGCTGCTGCTGCTGCTGCTGCTGCTGCTGCTGCTGCTAAGTTGGTTCAGTCGTGTTCGACTCTGTGCGACGCCATAGACGGTAGCCCACTAGGCTCCCCCGTCCCTGGGATTCTCCAGGCAAGAACAGTAAGTGGGTTGCCATTGCCTTCTCCAATGCATGAAAGTGAAAATGAAAGTGCAGTCGCTCAGTCGTGTCCGACCCTCAGCGACCCCATGGACTGCAGCCTACCAGGCTTCTCTGTCCATAGGATTTTCTGAAAGGAACTGCAAGAAGCACTTTTCCAGGAGGCTGGGAAAGGGAGTTTGCAGGATGTGGGGAAAGAGAGCCTCCTTCGGGGAAGAATAGGCGGCCACTTGTTTTGTGTTGCAAACCTCTATTTGGAAGGAACAGGTTAGCTTATACAAAGGGAGACCTCCAGATCTGCTCAGAGGACCGAAGTTGCAGAGGCAGGTCGGTGTATCTTCCCTTCACTTTGCGATCCTTGCAAAGACATTCCTTGCTGCTAGATGACTCAGCAAGGGCCTTTGAGACTGTTGTTTTCTTTCCTAGGTTCAAAGATTCCTTCAGTTCCTAATATAGATATCCTAGAAATGATATGACATCCGTGAAAATCTGATATGTCCTGGTCAAATGCTGTCAGTTATCATTCTAGTTATCATATTAAAGCATTTCAAGTCGCAGCAGTGACCAGATGACATTGTCAATTTCTATTTCATCAGGTTTTAACCATGTCCTCTGTGGTTTCACACTGATGCCTTTGCAGAAATACTGCTACTTCAAGATATATGGAAAATACTTTTTTTAAGCTTACTGATAATTTGTTTGTTTGTTTGCTTGTCTTCTGGTAAGCTGCTACCAGATGGAATTTAGTCTCCTCTCTAGGTTAAGAGAACTAAGTTTTCTTAGAATGCAATTTTTGATCACAGACTATGAGTTTCTCTACCTTTCATTGATTTATAATTGTTTTCATCATCTGTTTTTTTACTTCGGTAAGGTAAATAAGCCTTATTTAAGATTTTGGTACATGTAGGATGGACTAAGCTTTCCCCACTCTTGCAAGTTCCCTTAACCCTTCAGATTCTTCTCGTGGGACCAAGATCTCACTTTCCTCCAGAGGGACAATCCAAGCTTTTTATCAGTTGATCTGCCCCTGACATCAGAGTCAAGTTGAGCACGAGTTGGCCTATAATTTAGGCATGAAACTATGACTACATAAAGAAAAGGTGACTTTATGATTCAGGGATGGCCATGATATGCCTTGCACTTCAGAGAAAATGGGTTAAAATGATTTTTTTTTCCTTCAAAACTGCACACCCAGTTCTTTCAGCATATGCAATTGAAAACATCTAGTCATTAGGTCAGTTTTCATTCCAATCCCAAAGAAAGGCAATGACAAAGACTATTCAAGCTGCTGCACAATTGCACTCATCTCACACACTAGTAAAGTAATGCTCAAAATTCTCCAAGTTCACATGAACTGTGAACTTCCAGATGTTCAAGAGGGATTTAAAAAATGCAGAGAAACCAGAGATCAAATTGCCAACATCCACTGGATCATTGAAAAAGCAAGAGAGTTCCGGAAAAAAAAAAAAAAAAACATCTATTTCTGCTTTATTGACAATGCCAAAGCCTTTGACTGTGTGGATCACAAGAAACTGGGAAAAATTCTGAAAGAGATGGGAATACCAGACCACCTGACCTGTCTCTTGAGAAACCTGTATGCAGGTCAGGAAGAAACAGTTCGAACTGGACATGGAACAACAGACTGGTTCTACATAGGAAAAGGAACATGTCAAGGCTGTATATTGTCACCCTGCTTATTTAACTTATATGCAGAGTACAGCATGAGAAACACTGGGCTGGAGGAAGCACACGCTGGAATCAAGGTTGCTGGGAGAAATATCAATAATCTCAGATATTCAGATGACACCACCCTTATGGCAGAAAGTGAAGAAGAGCTAAAGAGTCTCCTGATGAAAGTGAAAGAGGAGAGTGAAAAAGTTAGCTTAAAGCTCAGCATTCAGAAAACTACAATCATTGCATCCAGTCTCATCACTTCATGGCAAATAGATGGGAAAACATTGGAAACAGCAGCAGACTATTTTGGGGGGCTTGGGAATCACTGCAGGTGATGGCTGCCTCCATGAACTTAAAACATATTTATGACTTGGAAGAAAAGTGATGACCAAACTAGACAGCATATTAAAAAGCCGAGACGTTGCTTTGCCAACAAAGATCCATCCGGTCAAGGCTATGGTTTTTCCATATGTCATGGATGGATATGAAAGATGTACTATAAAGAAAGTGACAGCTGAAAATTTGATGCTTTTGAACAGTGGTGTTGGAGAAGATGCTTGTAGGTCGCTTAGACTACAAGGAGATGCAACCACTCCATCCTAAAGGAAATCAGGTCTGAATATCCATTGGAAGGACTAATACTGAACCTGAAACTCCAATACTTTGGCCACTTGATGTGAAGAGCTGACTCACTTGGAAGTTGCTTTGATTTGCCTATGAGTGTGGGAGCCCTCCCTGGGCAAAGGGCCTCAGGGGTCATTGCCACTGAATCATGACATCCAAGCAAGCGCATTCCAGCTGTGTGACATGCAGGAAGCAGGAGACTGGGACATCTGTCTTCCTTAGAGGAAGGAAAGTCATCCACAGAGAGTGTGTTTTCAGGCCTCTCTTTGCAGCAAGTGTTTTGCTTCTCAGACATCAGAGCTGCAGGCTTGCTCTGAGGGCCTCAATTCCAGAGTCAGGGCTGTGTGTCTCACTGCACTTTCCAAGCATTGCAGACACATTCCTAGGTTGGAGCAGTGCTTCCCATGAGAAAGAAGCCTCGGGAGTGTGTCTGAGCGGGCTGAGTGCCATGCTAGGGTCACCTAGTCGAGGGCACCTTGCACATCCAATGGGCCCCAGGCGAGTAGCTATGGACCGGCCCCTCGGTTGAGATATCCCAAAGCAGGGAACAAAGCTAGCTCTGTCTGTCAGAAGGAGGAAAACAGCAATGGGATGGATTTTCAAGCAGTTGCTAAGTCACACCACGTGAGGGCTCCGCGGGAAAGAAATGCGAATTTTGGCCTCTAGGCCCAGTATCCAGATGTGTGCACAGGATATTTTCCCCACAGGATCCAAGAATGTTCCAGACAGACCTAAGCTCACTAGCTCTCTCCTGCAGAGGAAATGAAATATTGTTGCTGAACCACGAAAAGATGCTGGGATTCTTGGCTTATGGAGGAGAAGAATTCAATCCAGGGCCCAAGACAAGGCTTGATTGCTCAGAGCTTTTGTGCAATCGAGTCTTATTCAAGTAGAAAGGAGATAGAGAAAGCTTCTGACAGAGACATCACAAGGGGCAGAAAGTGTACCCCCTTGCTAGTGTTAGTAATGGAGTTATATACTCTCCAATAAGTTATTACAACGAACAAAAGAATGTCTGGAGGTTGTAAAGACTCACTAGACCTACTCCCATCATTTACATTTTAAGATAACAGGATTAGCCAGAAGGTTTTTCCAGAGACCGTCCTCAAGAAGGATGCATGATTGTTATATAATCCGAAGGAATGTAGAGGGAAAAAAGTGTGCCCTTTCTTCCTCCTTGAGAATTCTAGACCCCTCTCTCCTTGGGGACCCTCGAACTTCTTATAAACCTGCCTTGGCAATGACTCTCTCCGAAACATGATTGAACAGCCGTTTGGAGCTTCCTTTGACTTTCCCTGGGAGGGAGGGAGCCCTCCCTGAGCACAGGGCCTCAGGGGCCATGGCCAATGAAAACTAATCTCCCAGTAAGTGCTTTTCAGCCCTGTGTGACTCTCAGCCCACAGGAGGCTGAGAAAACTCTCTTCCTTGGAGGAAGGAAAGGCAGCCCAAGAGTGTGTTTTCAGGCCTGTATCTTGCAGCAAGTGTTTGGCTTGTTAGACATAAGACCTGCAGGCCTGCTCCAACAGACTCCATTCCAGAATCAGGGCCTTGTGTCTCCCTGCAGTTTCCTGGCCTCGCAAACACATTCCTAGGGGAGAGCAGTCCTGCCCATGGGGAAGCAGGCTGCGGGAGTGTGTCTGAGGGGGCCAGGTGCCATGCTGGGGTCACCTGGTCGAGGGCACCTTGCACCTCCAATGGACCCCAGGCAAGGAGTTGCAGGCCACCACCTTGCTTCTGAAATCCCAAAGTGGGGAGCAAAGCTCGCTCTGTCAGAGGGAAGAAAACAGCAACAGGATGGATTTTCAAGCAGTTGCTAGGCTGTACTGCGTTAGGGCTCCAAGGAAGAAAAATGCAGATGTTAGCCCCTACGACTGGTATCCAGGTGGGCTCCCAGGATGATTTCCCCGCAGGATCCAAGAACGTTCCAGACAGACCTGGGCTCACTAGCTCCCTCCTGCAGAGGAAACATGATAGAACAGCTGTTTGGAGGTTGCTTTGACTTCCCCTGGGAGGGTAGGATCCCTCCCTGGGTGCAGGGCCTCAGGGGCCATTGCCGCTGAGAAATGCCCTCTAAGCCAGACCTTTCCAGCCTTGTATGACTCAGCACGGAGGAGACTGGAAAAGCTATCTTCCTTGGAGGAAGGAAAGGCAGCCCCAGAGAGTGTGTTTTCACACCTGTATCTCGCAGCAAGCGTTTGCCGTCTCAGACGTCAGACCTCCAGGCCTGCTCCAACGGCCTCAGTTCCAGAGTCAGGGCCGTGTGTCTCCCTGCATTTTCTGAGCCTTGGGAACACATTCCTAGGTCAGAACAGTCCTGCCCATGGGGAAGGAGGCTGCGGGAGTGTGTCTGAGGGGGTCGGGTGCCATGCTGGGGTCCAATAGACCTGGTACCTCCAATAGACCCCAGGACAACAGCGGTGGGGCTCCCCCTGGCTTCCGAAATGCCAAAGCGAGAAGCAAAGCTAGCTCTATCAGAAGGAAGAAAAGAGCAATTAGATGGATGTTCAGGCTGTTGCTGGGCCGCACCACTTCAGGTTACCCCCCGAGAGGAGCAGGCGCCCTGTGGCCCCTCGGTCCCATATGCAGGTTAACACACAGGATGTGTCCCCATAGGAGCCAAGAATTTTCCTGACAGACCTAGGCTCACTAGAGCTCTCCTACAGGGCAAAAGGGATAGAACAGACTGTGGATGTGACTCTGCCTTTCCCAGCGAGCATGGGGCCCTCCCTACGGCCCCGGGCTCCAGGGAAAATTGTCCCTGAAAAATGACCTCCAAGAAGCGCTTTTCCAGCAGGCTGGGATGCAGAGTTCACAGGATGTGGGGAAAGTGATCGTCCTTCAGGGAAGAAGAGGCAGCCACCCAGTGTGTGTTTGCAAGCCTGTATTTGGAAGAAACTGGTTTGCTTCTTCAAGGGGAGACCTCCAGGTCTGCTCAGAGGACCGAAATTCCAGAGGCAGCACCATGCATCTCCCCTGTCCTTTCTGAGCCTTGGAAAGACATTCCTAGCTTATAGCGGTATTGCTCATGAAGAAGCAGGATGCAGGAATGTGTCAGACATGACTGGGTGCCTTCCTGGGTTCAGCTCCGTGAGGGGCCTTTCCACTCAAAGTAGGTCCCATGCCTCCTTGGGGAGGACGTGGGGCCCGCTTGCCTCCAAATTGCCAAAGGCTGGAACAAAGCTAGTTCTATCAGAGGTAAGAAAAGAGCAATTGGATGGATGTGGAAGCTGTTGCTGGGCCGCACTGCTTCAGGCCCCCCACCCCTCCGGCCCCGAGAGAAACAGGCGCCCTGTGGCCCCTCGGTCCTGTATGCAGTTTCACACATAGAATGTGTCCCCATAGGAGCCAAGAATTTTCCTGACAGACCTAGGCTCACTAGAGCTCTCCTACAGAGCAAAGGGGATGGGACAGATGTGTGGCTGTGGCTCTGCCTTTCCCTGGGAGTGTGGAGCCACTCCCTATGGCCCCGGGCTCCAGGGGAAATTGCCCCTGAATAATGACCTCCAAGAAGCGCTTTTCCAACTGGCTGAGACGTGGAGTTCTCAGGATGCAGGGAAAGCGAGTGTCCCTTCGGGGAAGCAAAGGCAGTCACCTGTTATCATTACTTACTAGAATAGTAGGTACCTTCTCTGGTTGGGCAGAGGCCTTCCCTACCTGATCTGAAAAAGAAAATGAAGTAGCTCGCTGATTTGAGAAATAATTCCCAGACTTGGGTTTCCAACCAGTATAGAATCCGACAATGGCCCTGTCTTTGTAGCCGCGTTAATTAACAGGTATGTGAAGCTCTAAATATCAGTGGAAATTACATACAGCATATAGGCCCCAGTGTTCTGGAATGGTGGAAAGAAACAACCAAACTCTTGAAGAGACTCTTTCAAAATGGATCATAGAGACTGACTGTACATGGATGGGCTTACTTCTGGCAGACTTACTCATATTACGGGTAACTGCACGTTCCCATTGTTGTTGTCCTTATGAAATTTTCTATGGGAGAACCCCCCACCCCAAATGAGGCAGGTGTTAGCAGATTTGCCACAAGTAAGGAGGTGGGATTTCACAGCAGCTGGAACAATTAGGTAAGGTAATAAATCAGGTAACTAAGTTTGTGTAAAAAAAAATATCATTCCCCCTTGAGGAACAGATTCATGAATTTGTGCTCAGTGATCAGGTGTGGCTCAATGACTGGAAACACAATTCCTTGGCCTGACATCGGAAAGGTCCTTATACTGTTGTTTTAGCCACAATTCTGAAAGAGAAGGGAATACTAGACCACCTAACCTGCCTCTTGAGAAATCTGTATGAAGGTCAGGAAGCAATAGTTAGAGCAGGACATGGAACAACATACTGGTTCCAAAAAGGAAAAGGAGTATGTCAAGGCTGTATATTGTCACCCTGTTTATTTAGCTTATATGCAGACTACATCATGAAAAATGCTGGGATGGAAGATACCTGAGCTGGAATCAAGATTGCCGGAAGAAATAGCAATAAACTTAGATATGCAGATGTCACCACCATTATGGCAGAATGGGAAGAGGAACGCGTATGTCGGGGAACTTCTTGAGTTGCAGCAAAGGTGTGAAGGACCCTTTCGAAGTTCCAGAGGTTAGGTGTGGTTAGTCTCGAGATGCCTCAGCAGAAATGGGCCTCATGGCGCCTGGAATGGAGAGGCTTCTAGATATTCCCCAGTTTCAGCAGGTGCTCTCAAGTTACCACGGGGACTTCAGGGACCCGCTCTGGCGGCCTCAGGAAAGGCCAGTCATCATGCGTGTTGCTAGGGGGCCTCTCGTGATTCCTCTCCCGTCGGTGCCGGGGCCTAAGACGTTGTGTGGAGTCGGGGCCGGAACCTGAGGATTCCTCACCAATGCCGACATGGATCTTGGGGTAATTATGGAGTCTCCCCAGGGGAGTCAGTCCTCGTCTCGAGAGGGGGCATGCAGGTGCGCTTTCCTCCTGATCTGTAGCAGCAGTGTCACGCTTCCCATCTCGTGAGCCATGGGATCTGTGGCTTTCCCTCCAGGATTTTCCACGAGGCTTTCCCACGAGGCTTTCCCACAGGGCTGTCCCACGAGGCTTTCGCACAGGGCTGTCTCACGTGCCACCTTGGTGGCAGTCGATCCTCGGCGTGAAAGTCGAGGCAGTGCAGGGAAAACAGGTTCCTCTGGAATGGACTGAGACATCTGGGGGACTCTTGGAATGGTGGAACGACGCTGGCGTACCTCTCGCCTTTCCTGTGGAGAGCGCCTCCTCTTGAGATGTGACGGGAACGCCCAGAATTCTTTCCCGGCCACCAGCGAAAGGATCCCTCATCACGAGCTACGAGCGGAAACGGGGCTCTTCTGGATGTGGGCCGGACCCTCGTGCTTCCTCTCGAGTGGAGACGGGTATGTCAGGCAACTTCTTGAGTTGCAGCAAGGGTGTGAAGGACCTTTTGGAAGTTACAGACTTTAGGTTTGATTAGCTTCGAGAAGCCTCAACGGAAATGGGCCTCATCTCGCCTGGAGGGCAAAACCTCCTGGATTTTCTGGAGTTGCGGCAGGTGCTCTCGACTTACGACGGGGACCTCAGGGACCCTCTCTGGTGGCCTCAGGAAAGGCCAATCCCCATGCGAGTTGCTCGGGGGCCTCTCGGCATTCCTCTCCTTTCGATGCCGGGGCCTAAGACCTTGTGTGGAGTCGGGGCCAGAACCTGAGGATTCCTCTCCAGGGCTGACATGGATCTTGGGGTACTTCTGGAGTCTCCCCAGGGGAGTATGTCCTCGTCTCGAATGGGGGCATGCACGTGCGCTTTCCTCCAGAGCAGTAGCAGCAGTGTCACCCTTCCTGTCGCGTGGATCAAGGAATCTGTGGCTTTCCCACGAGGCTTTCCCACAGGGCTGTCCCACGTGCCACCGTGTTGGGAGTCGATCCTCGGCGTGAAACTCGAGGCAGTGCAGGGAAAACAGGTTCCGCTGGAATGGACTGAGACATCTGGGGGACTCTGGGAATGGCGCAACGACCCTGGAGTTCCTCTCGCCTTTCCTGTGGAGTGCGCCTCCTCTTGAGATGCGCCAGGAACGCCCAGAAATCTTTCCCGGGCAAGCAGCGAAAGGATCCCTCATCTCGAGCTACGAGGCGGAAACGGGACTCCTCTGGATGTGTGCAGGACCCGCGTGCTTCCTCTCGAGTGGAGACGGGTATGTCGGGGAGCTTCTTGAGTTGCAGCAAGGGTGTGAAGGACCTTTTGGAAGTTCCAGAGGTTAGGTGTGACTAGCCTTCAAAAGGAACAGCGGAAATGGGCCTCCTCTTGCCTGGAGGGCAAAACCTCCTGGATTTTCTCGAGTTGCGGCAGGTGCTCTCTACTTATGACAGGGACCTCAGGGACCCGCTCTGGTGGCCTCAGGAAAGGCCAGTCCCCATGTGAGTTGGTCGCGGGCCTCTCGGGATTCCTCTCCCTTGGATGCTGGAGCCTAAGACCTTGTGTGGAGTCGGGCCCGGAACCTGAGGATTCCTCTCCAGTGCTGACATGGATCTTGGGGTACTTCTGGAGTCTCCCCAGGGAAGTAAGTCCTCGTTTCGAATGGGGGCATGCAAGTGCCCTTTCCTCCAGAGCTGTAGCAGCAGTGTCACGCTTCCTATCAACTGCATCATGGTATCTGTGGCTTTCCCTCGAGGTTTTCCCACAAGGCTTTCCCATGAGGCTTTCCCACAGGGCTGTCCCATGTGCCACCGTGGTGTGAGTCGATCTGCGGCGTGAAAGTCGAGGCAGTGGAGGGAAAACACCTTCCTCTGGAATGGACTGGGACTTCTGGGGGACTCTGAGAATGGTGGCACGACCCTGGAGTTCCTCTCGCCTTTCCTGTGGAGAGCGCCTCCTCTTGAGATGCGACAGGAACGCCCAGAATTCTTTCCCGACCAAGCAGGGAAAGGATCCCTCATCTGGAACTACAATGCGGAAACGGGGCTCCTCTTGATGTGGGCGGGACCATTGTGCTTCCTCTAGAGTGGACAGGGGTAGTCGGGGAACTTCTTGAGTTGCAGCAAGGGTGTGAAGGACCTTTTGGAAGTTCCAGAGGTTAGTTGTGATTAGTGTCGAGAAGAATCGGCGGAAATGGGCCTCATTTCGCCTGGAGGCGAGTACCTCCTGGATTTTCTCGAGTTGCGGCAGGTGCTCTCGTCTTACGACGGTGACTTAAGGCACCCACTCTGGTGGCCTCAAGACTGGCCAGTCCCCATTCGACTTGCTCGGGGGCCGCTCGGGATTCCTCTCCCTTCGATGCCGGGGCCTAAGACCTTGTGTGGAGTCGGAGGCGGAACCTGAGGATTCCTCTCCAGTGCTGACATGGATCTTGCGGTACTTCTGGAGTCTGCCCAGGAGAGTCAGTCCTCGTCTCGAGAGGGGGCATGCACGTGCGCTTTCCTCCCGAGCTGTAGTAGCAGTGTCACGCTTCCCGTCGTGTCGATCATGGGATCTGTGGCTTTCCCTCGAGGCTTTCCCACGAGGCTTTCCCACGAGGCTTTCCCACAGGGCTGTCTCACGTGCCACCCTGGTGTGAGTCGATTCTCGGCGTGAAAGTCGAGGCAGTGCAGGGAAAGGAGGTTCCTCTGGAATGGACTGGGACATCTGGGGGACTCTGGGAATGGTGGCACGACCCTGGAGTTCCTCTCGCCTTTCCTTTGGAGAGCGCCTGCTCTTGAGATGCGACGGGAACGCCGGGAATTCTTTCCCGACCAAGCAGGGAAAGGATCCCTCATCTCGAGCTACGAGGTGGAAACGGGGCTCCTCTGGATGTGGGCCGAACCCCGTGCTTTCTTTCGACTGGAGACGGGTATGTCGGGGAACTTCTTGAGTTGCAGTAAGGGTGTCAAGGACCCTTTGGAAGTTCCAGAGGTTAGATGTGATTAGCCTCGAGACGCCTCAGCCAAAATGGGCCACATCTCGCCTGGAGGGGGGAACCTCCTGGTTTTCTCGAGTTGCGGCTTGTGCTCTCGACTTACGACGGGGACCTCATGGACCCGCTCTGTTGGCCTCAGGAATGGTCATTCGCCATGCGAGTTGCTCGGTGGCCGCTCGGGATTCCTCTCCCTTCGATGCCGGGGCCTAAGACCTTGTGTGGAGTCGGAGGCGGAACCTGAGGATTCCTCTCCAGTGCTGACATGGATCTTGGGGTACTTCTGGAGTCTCCCCAGGGGAGTCAGTCCTCGTCTCGAATGGGGGAATGCCCTTGCGCTTTCCTCCAGAGCGGTAGCAGCAGTGTCACGCAGTCCGCCGCGTGGATCAAAGGATCTATGGTTTTCCCTCGAGTCTTTCCCACGAGGCTTTCCCACGAGGCTTTCCCACAGGGCTGTCCCACGTGCACACGTGGTGGGAGTCGATCCTCGGCTTGAACGTCAAGGCAGTGCAGGGAAAACAGGTTCCTCGGGAATGGACTGACACATCTGGGGGACTCTTGGAATGGTGGCACGACCCTGGAGTTCCTCTCGCCTTTCCTGTGGAGAGCGCCTCCTCTTGAGATGCGACGGGAACGCCGGGAATTCTTTCCCTACGAAACAGGGAAAGGATCCCTCATCTCGAGCTAGGAGGCGGAAACGGGGCTCCCCTGGATGTGTGCGGGACCCCACGTGCTTCTTCTCGAGTGGAGACGGGTATGTCGGGGAACTTCTTGAGTTGCAGCAATGGTGTGAAGGACCCTTTGGAAGTTCCAGTGGTTAGATGTGATTGGCCTCGAGAAGCCTCAGCGGAAAAGGGCCTCATCTCGCCTGGAGGGCAAAACCTCCTGGATTTTCTCGAGTTGCGGCAGGTGCTCTCGACTTACGACGGGGACCTCAGGGACCCGCTCTGGTGGCCTCAGGAAAGGCCAGTCCCCATGCGAGTTCCTCGGGGGCCTCTCGGGATACCTCTCCCGTCGATGCCAGGGCCTAAGACCTTGTGTGGAGTCGGGGCCGGAACCTGAGGATTCCTCTCCAGTGCTGACATGGATCTTGGGGTACTTCTGGAGTCTCCCCAGGGGAGTCAGTCCTCGTCTCGAATGCGGGCATGCACTTGCGCTTTCCTCCAGAGCGGTAGCAGCAGTGTCACGCAGTCCGCCGCGTGGATCAAAGGATCTATGGTTTTCCCTCGAGTCTTTCCCACGAGGCTTTCCCACGAGGCTTTCCCACAGGGTTGTCCCACGTGCACACGTGGTGGGAGTCGATCCTCGGCTTGAACGTCAAGGCAGTGCAGGGAAAACAGGTTCCTCTGGAATGGACTGACACATCTGGGGGACTCTTGGAATGGTGGCACGACCCTGGAGTTCCTCTCGCCTTTCCTGTGGAGAGCGCCTCCTCTTGAGATGCAACGGGACGTCGGGAAATCTTTCCCTACGAAACAGGGAAAGGATCCCTCATCTCGAGCTAGGAGGCGGAAACGGGGCTCCCCTGGATGTGTGCGGGACCCCACGTGCTTCCTCTCGAGTGGAGACGGGTATGTCGGGGAACTTCTTGAGTTGCAGCAAGGGTGTGAAGGACCCTTTGGAAGTTCCAGTGGTTAGATGTGATTGGCCTCGAGAAGCCTCAGCGGAAATGGGCCTCATCTCGCCTGGAGGGCAAAACCTCCTGGATTTTCTCGAGTTGCGGCAGGTGCTCTCGACTTACGGCGGGGACCTCAGGGACCCGCTCTGGTGGCCTCAGGAAAGGCCAGTCCCCATGCGAGTTCCTCGGGGGCCTCTCGGGATTCCTCTCCCGTCGATGCCGGGGCCTAAGACCTTGTGTGGAGTCGGGGCCGGAACCTGAGGATTCCTCTCCAGTGCTGACATGGATCTTGGGGTACTTCTGGAGTCTCCCCAGGGGAGTCAGTCCTCGTCTCGAATGCGGGCATGCACTTGCGCTTTCCTCCAGAGCGGTAGCAGCAGTGTCACGCAGTCCGCCGCGTGGATCAAAGGATCTATGGTTTTCCCTAGAGTCTTTCCCACGAGGCTTTCCCACGAGGCTTTCCCACAGGGCTGTCCCACGTGCACACGTGGTGGGAGTCGATCCTCGGCTTGAACGTCAAGGCAGTGCAGGGAAAATAGGTTCCTCTGGAATGGACTGACACATCTGGGGGACTCTTGGAATGGTGTCTCGACCCTGGAGTTCCTCTCGCCTTTCCTGTGGAGAGCGCCTCCTCTTGAGATGCGACGGGAACGCCTGGAATTCTTTCCCTACGAAACAGGGAAAGGATCCCTCATCTCGAGCTAGGAGGAGGAAACGGGGCTCCCCTGGATGTGTGCGGGAACCCACGTGCTTCCTCTCGAGTGGAGACGGGTATGTCGGGGAACTTCTTGAGTTGCAGCAATGGTGTGAAGGACCCTTTGGAAGTTCCAGTGGTTAGATGTGATTGGCCTCGAGAAGCCTCAGCGGAAATGGGCCTCATCTCGCCTGGAGGGCAAAACCTCCTGGATTTTCTGGAGTTGCGGCAGGTGCACTCGACTTACGACGGGGACCTCAGGGACCCGCTCTGGTGGCCTTAGGAAAGGCCAGTCCCCATGCGAGTTCCTCGGGGGCCTCTCGGGATAACTCTCCCGTCGATGCCGGGGCCTAAGACCTTGTGTGGAGTCGGGGACGGAACCTGAGGATTCCTCTCCAGTGCTGACATGGATCTTGGGGTACTTCTGGAGTCTCCCCAGGGGAGTCAGTCCTCGTCTCGAATGCGGGCATGTATTTGCGCTTTCCTCCAGAGCGGTAGCAGCAGTGTCAGGCAGTCCGCCTCGTGGATCAAAGGATCTATGGTTTTCCCTCGAGTCTTTCCCACGAGGCTTTCCCACGAGGCTTTCCCACAGGGCTGTCCCACGTGCACACGTGGTGGGAGTCGATCCTCGGCTTGAACGTCAAGGCAGTGCAGGGAAAACAGGTTCCTCTGGAATGGGCTGACACATCTGGGGGACTCTTGGAATGGTGGCACGACCCTGGAGTTCCTCTCGCCTTTCCTGTGGAGAGCGCCTCCTCTTGAGATGCGACGGGAAAGCCGGGAATTCTTTCCCTACGAAACAGGGAAAGGATCCCTCATCTCGAGCTAGGAGGCGAAACGGGGCTCCCCTGGATGTGTGCGGGACCCCACGTGCTTCCTCTCGAGTGGAGACGGGTATGTCGGTTAACTTCTTGAGTTGCAGCAAGGGTGTGAAGGACCCTTTGGAAGTTCCAGTGGTTAGATGTGATTGGCCTCGAGAAGCCTCAGCGGAAATGGGCCTCATCTCGCCTGGAGGGCAAAACCTCCTGGATTTTCTCGAGTTGCGGCAGGTGCTCTCGACTTACGATGGGGACCTCAGGGACCCGCTCTGGTGGGCTCAGGAAAGGCCAGTCCCCATGCGAGTTCCTCGGGGGCCTCTCGGGATTCCTCTCCCGTCGATGCCGGGGCCTAAGACCTTGTGTGGAGTCGGGGCCGGAACCTGAGGATTCCTCTCCTGTGCTGACATGGATCTTGGGGTACTTCTGGAGTCTCCCCAGGGGAGTCAGTCCTCGTCTCGAATGTGGGCATGCACTTGCGCTTTCCTCCAGAGCGGTAGCAGCAGTGTCACGCAGTCCACCGCGTGGATCAGAGGATCTATGGTTTTCCCTCGAGTCTTTCCCACGAGGCTTTCCCACGAGGCTTTCCCACAGGGCTGTCCCACGTGCACACGTGGTGGGAGTCGATCCTCGGCTTGAACGTCAAGGCAGTGCAGGGAAAACAGGTTCCTCTGGAATGGACTGACCCATCTGGGGGACTCTTGGAATGGTGTCTCGACCCTGGAGTTCCTCGCGCCTTTCCTGTGGAGAGCGCCTCCTCTTGAGATGCGACGGGAACGCCGGGAATTCTTTCCCTACGAAACAGGGAAAGGATCCCTCATCTCGAGCTAGGAGGCGGAAACGGGGCTCCCCTGGATGTGTGCGGGAACCCACGTGATTCCTCTCGAGTGGAGACGGGTATGTCGGGGAACTTCTTGAGTTGCAGCAATGGTGTGAAGGACTCTTTGGAAGTTCCAGTGTTTAGATGTGATTGGCCTCGAGAAGCCTCAGCGGAAATGGGCCTCATCTCGCCTGGAGGGCAAAACCTCCTGGATTTTCTCGAGTTGTGGCAGGTGCTCTCGAATTACGATGGGGACCTCAGGGACCCGCTCTGGTGGCCTCAGGAAAGGCCAGTCCCCATGCGAGTTTCTCGGGGGCCTCTCGGGATACCTCTCCCGTCGATGCCGGGGCCTAAGACCTTGTGTAGAGTCGGGGCCGGAACCTGAAGATTCCTCTCCAGTGCTGACATGGATCTTGCGGTATTTCTGCAGTCTCCCCAGGGGAGTCAGTCCTCGTCTCGAATGCGGGCATGCACTTGCGCTTTCCTCCAGAGCGGTAGCAGCAGTGTCACGCACTCCGCCGCGTGGATCAAAGGATCTATGGTTTTCCCTCCCGTCTTTCCCACGAGGCTTTCCCACGAGGCTTTCCCACACGGCTGTCCCACGTGCACACGTGTTGGGAGTCGATCCTCGGCTTGAACGTCAAGGCAGTGCAGGGAAAACAGGTTCCTCTGGAATGGACTGACAAATCTGGGGGACTCTTGGAATGGTGGCATGACCCTGGAGTTCCTCTCGCCTTTCCTGTGAAGAGCGCCTCCTCTTGAGATGCGACGGGAACGCCGGGAATTCTTTCCCTACGAAACAGGGAAAGGATCCCTCATCTCGAGCTAGGAGGCGGAAAAGGGGCTCCCCTGGATGTGTGCGGGACACCACGTGCTTCCTCTCGAGTGCAGATGGGTATGTCGGGGAACTTCTTGAGTTGCAGCAAGGGTGTGAAGGACCCTTTGGAAGTTCCAGTGGTTAGATGTGATTGGCCTCGAGAAGCCTCAGCGGAAATGGGCCTCATCTCGCCTGGAGGGCAAAACCTCCTGGATTTTCTCGAGTTGCGGCAGGTGCTCTCGACTTCCGACGGGGACCTCAGGGACCCGCTCTGGTGGCCTCAGGAAAGGCCAGTCCCCATGCGAGTTCCTCGGGGGCCTCTCGGGATTCCTCTCCCGTCGATGCCGGGGCCTAAGACCTTGTGTGGAGTCCGGGCCGGAACCTCAGGATTCCTCTCCAGTGCTAACATGGATCTTGGGGTACTTCTGGAGTCTCCCCAGGGGAGTCAGTCCTCGTCTCGAATGCGGGCATGCACTTGCGCTTTCCTCCAGAGCGGTAGCAGCAGTGTCACGCAGTCTGCCGCGTTGATCAAAGGATCTATGGTTTTCCCTCGAGTCTTTCCCACGAGGCTTTCCCACGAGGCTTTCCCACAGGGCTGTCCCACGTGCACACGTGGTGGGAGTCGATCCTCGGCTTGAACGTCAAGGCAGTGCAGGGAAAACAGGTTCCTCTGGAATAGACTGACACATCTGGGGGACTCTTGGAATGGTGGCATGACCTTGGAGTTCCTCTCGCCTTTCCTGTGGAGAGCACCTCCTCTTGAGATGCGACGGGAACGCCGGGAATTCTTTCCCTACGAAACAGGGAAAGGATCCCTCATCTCGAGCTAGGAGGCGGAAACGGGGCTCCCCTGGATGTGTGCGGGACACCACGTGCTTCCTCTCGAGTGCAGACGGGTATGTCGGGGAACTTCTTGAGTTGCAGCAAGGGTGTGAAGGACCCTTTGGAAGTTCCAGTGGTTAGATTTGATTGGCCTCGAGAAGCCTCAGCGGAAATGGGCCTCATCTCGCCTGGAGGGCAAAACCTCCTGGATTTTCTCGAGTTGCGGCAGGTGCTCTCGAGTTCCGACGGGGACCTCAGGGACCCGCTCTGGTGGCCTCAGGAAAGGCCAGTCCCCATGCGAGTTCCTCGGGGGCCTCTCGGGATTCCTCTCCCGTCGATGCCGGGGCCTAAGACCTTGTGTGGAGTCGGGGCCGGAACCTGAGGATTCCTCTCCAGTGCTGACATGGATCTTGGGGTACTTCTGGAGTCTCCCCAGGGGAGTCAGTCCTCGTCTCGAATGCGGGCATGCACTTGCGCTTTCCTCCAGAGCGGTAGCAGCAGTGTCACGCAGTCCGCCGCGTGGATCAAAGGATCTATGGTTTTCCCTCGAGTCTTTCCCACGAGGCTTTCCCACGAGGCTTTCCCACACGGCTGTCCCACGTGCACACGTGGTGGGAGTCGATCCTCGGCTTGAACGTCAAGGCAGTGCAGGGAAAACAGTTTCCTCTGGAATGGACTGACCCATCTGGGGGACTCTTGGAATAGTGGCACGACCCTGGAGTTCCTCTCGCCTTTCCTGTGGAGAGCGCCTCCTCTTGAGATGCGACGGGAACGCCGGGAATTCTTTCCCTACGAAACAGGGAAAGGATCCCTCATCTCGAGCTAGGAGGCGGAAACGGGGCTCCCCTGGATGTGTGCGGGACCCACGTGCTTCCTCTCGAGTGGAGACGGGTATGTCGGGGAACTTCTTGAGTTGCAGCAAGGGTGTGAAGGACCCTTTGGAAGTTCCAGTGTTTAGACGTGATTAGCCTCGAGAAACCTCAGCGGAAATGGGCCTCATCTCGCCTGGAGGGCAAAACCTCCTGGATTTTCTGGAGTTGCGGCAGGTGCTCTCGACTTACGACGGGGACCTCAGGGACCCGCTCTGGTGGCCTCAGGAAAGGCCAGTCCCCATGCGAGTTCCTCGGGGGCCTCTCGGGATTCCTCTCCCGTCGATGCCGGGGCCTAAGACCTTGTGTGGAGTCGGGGCCGGAACCTGAGGATTCCTCTCCAGTGCTGACATGGATCTTGGGGTACTTCTGGAGTCTCCCCAGGGGAGTCAGTCCTCGTCTCGAATGCGGGCATGCACTTGCGCTTTCCTCCAGAGCGGTAGCAGCAGTGTCATGCAGTCCGCCGCGTGGATCAAAGGATCTATGTTTTTCCCTCGAGTCTTTCCCACGAGGCTTTCCCCCGAGGCTTTCCCACAGGGCTGTCCCACGTGCACACGTGGTGGGAGTCGATCTTCGGCTTGAACGTCAAGGCAGTGCAGGGAAAACAGGTTCCTCTGGAATGGACTGACACATCTGGGGGACTCTTGGAATGGTGGCACGACCCTGGAGTTCCTCTCGCCTTTCCTGTGGAGAGCGCCTCCTCTTGAGATGCGACGGGAACGCCGGGAATTCTTTCCCTACGAAACAGGGAAAGGATCCCTCATCTCGAGCTAGGAGGCGGAAACGGGGCTCCGCTGGATGTGTGCGGGACCCCACGTGCCCTCTCTCGAGTGTAGACGGGTATGTCGGGGAACTTCTTGAGTTGCAGCAATGGTGTGAAGGACCCTTTGGAAATTCCAGTGGTTAGATGTGATTGGCCTCGAGAAGCCTCAGCGGAAATGGGCCTCATCTCGCCTGGAGGGCAAAACCTCCTGGATTTTCTCGAGTTGCGGCAGGTGCTCTCGACTTACGACGGGGACCTCAGGGACCCGCTCTGGTGGCCTCAGGAAAGGCCAGTCCCCATGCGAGTTCCTCGGGGACCTCTCGGGATTCCTCTCCCGTCGATGCCGGGGCCTAAGACCTTGTGTGGAGTCGGGGCCGGAACCTGAGGATTCCTCTCCAGTGCTGACATGGATCTTGGGGTACTTCTGGAGTCTCCCCAGGGGAGTCAGTCCTCGTCTCGAATGCGGGCATGCACTTGCGCTTTCCTCCAGAGCGGTAGCAGCAGTGTCACGCAGTCCGCCGCGTGGATCAAAGGATCTATGGTTTTCCCTCGAGTCTTTCCCACGAGGCTTTCCCACGAGGCTTTCCCACACGGCTGTCCCACGTGCACACGTGGTGGGAGTCGATCCTCGGCTTGAACGTCAAGGCAGTGCAGGGAAAACAGGTTCCTCTGGAATGGACTGACCCATCTCGGGGACTCTTGGAATGGTGGCACGACACTGGAGTTCCTCTCGCCTTTCCTGTGGAGAGCGCCTCCTCTTGAGATGCGACGGGAACGCCGGGAATTCTTTCCCTACGAAACAGGGAAAGGATCCCTCATCTCGAGCTAGGAGGCGGAAACGGGGCTCCCCTGGATGTGTGCGGGACCCCACGTGCTTCCTCTCGAGTGGAGACGGGTATGTCGGGGAACTTCTTGAGTTGCAGCAAGGGTGTGAAGGACCCTTTGGAAGTTCCAGTGGTTAGACGTGATTAGCCTCGAGAAGCCTCAGCGGAAATGGGCCTCATCTCGCCTGGAGGGCAAAACCTCCTGGATTTTCTCGAGTTGCGGCAGGTGCTCTCGACTTACGACGGGGACCTCAGGGACCCGCTCTGGTGGCCTCAGGAAAGGCCAGTCCCCATGCGAGTTCCTCGGGGGCCTCTCGGGATTCCTCTCCCGTCGATGCCGGGGCCTAAGACCTTGTGTGGAGTCGGGGCCGGAACCTGAGGATTCCTCTCCAGTGCTGACATGGATCTTGGGGTACTTCTGGAGTCTCCCCAGGGGAGTCAGTCCTCGTCTCGAATGCGGGCATGCACTTGCGCTTTCCTCCAGGGCGGTAGCAGCAGTGTCACGCAGTCCGCGGCGTGGATCAAAGGATATATGGTTTTCCCTCGAGTCTTTCCCACGAGGCTTTCCCCCGACTTTCCCACAGGGCTGTCCAACGTGCACACGTGGTGGGAGTCGAACCTCGGCTTGAACGTCAAGGCAGTGCAGGGAAAACAGGTTCCTCTGGAATGGATTGACACATCTGGGGGACTCTTGGAATGGTGTCACGACCCTGGAGTTCCTCTCGCCTTTCCTGTGGAGAGCGCCTCCTCTTGAGATGCGACGGGAACGCCGGGAATTCTTTCCCTTCGAAACAGGGAAAGGATCCCTCATCTCGAGCTAGGAGGCGGAAACGGGGCTCCCCTGGATGTGTGCGGGACACCACGTGCTTCCTCTCGAGTGTAGACGGGTATGTCGGGGAACTTCTTGAGTTGCAGCAATGGTGTGAAGGACCCTTTGGAAGTTCCAGTGGATAGATGTGATTGGCCTCGAGAAGCCTCAGCGGAAATGGGCCTCATCTCGCCTGGAGGGCAAAACCTCCTGGATTTTCTCGAGTTGCGACAGGTGCTCTAGACTTACGACGGGGACCTCAGGGACCCGCTCTGGTGGCCTCAGGAAAGGCCAGTCCCCATGCGAGTTCCTCGGGGCCCTCTCGGGATTCCTCTCCCGTCGATGCTGGGGCCTAAGACCTTGTGTGGAGTCGGAGGCAGAACCTGAGGATTCCTCTCCAGTGCTGACATGGATCTTGGGGTACTTCTGGAGTCTCCCCAGGGGAGTCAGTCCTCGTCTCGAATGCGGGCATGCACTTGCGCTTTCCTCCAGAGCGGTAGCAGCAGTGTCACGCAGTCCGCCGCGTGAATCAAAGGATCTATGGTTTTCCCTCGAGTCTTTCCCACGAGGCTTTCCCACGAGGCTTTCCCACAGGGCTGTCCCACGTGCACACGTGGTGGGAGTCGATCCTCGGCTTGAACGTCAAGGCAGTGCAGGGAAAACAGGTTCCTCTGGAATGGACTGACCCATCTCGGGGACTCTTGGAATGTTGTCTCGACCCTGGAGTTCCTCTCGCCTTTCCTGTGGAGAGCGCCTCCTCTTGAGATGCGACGGGAACGCCGGGAATTCTTTCCCTACGAAACAGGGAAAGGATCCCTCATCTCGAGCTAGGAGGCGGAAACGGGGCTCCCCTGGATGTGTGCGGGAACCCACGTGATTCCTCTCGAGTGGAGACGGGTATGTCGGGGAACTTCTTGAGTTGCAGCAATGGTGTGAAGGACCCTTTGGAAGTTCCAGTGGTTAGACGTGATTAGCCTCGTGAAGCCTCAGTGGAAATGGGCCTCATCTCGCCTGGAGGGCAAAACCTCCTGGATTTTCTCGAGTTGCGGCAGGTGATCTCGACTTACGACGGGGACCTCAGGGACCCGCTCTGGTGGCCTCAGGAAAGGCCAGTCCCCATGCGAGTTCCTCGGGGGCCTCTCGGGATTCCTCTCCCGTCGATGCCGGGGCCTAAGACCTTGTGTGGAGTCGGGGCCGGAACCTGAGGATTCCTCTCCAGTGCTGACATGGATCTTGGGGTACTTCTGGAGTCTCCCCAGGGGAGTCAGTCCTCGTCTCGAATGCGGGCATGCACTTGCGCTTTCCTCCAGAGCGGTAGCAGCAGTGTCACGCAGTCCGCCGCGTGGATCAAAGGATCTATGGTTTTCCCTCGAGTCTTTCCCACGAGGTTTTCCCACGAGGCTTTCCCACAGGGCTGTCCCACGTGCGCACGTGGTGGGAGTCGATCCTCGGCTTGAACGTCAAGGCAGTGCAGGGAAAACAGGTTTCTCTGGAATGGACTGACACATCTGGGGGACTCTTGGAATGGTGTCTCGACCCTGGAGTTCCTCTCGCCTTTCCTGTGGAGAGCGCCTCCTCTTGAGATGCGACGGGAACGCCGGGAATTCTTTCCCTACGAAACAGGGAAAGGATCCCTCATCTCGAGCTAGGAGGCGGAAACGGGGCTCCCCTGGATGTGTGCGGGACCCCACGTGCTTCCTCTCGAGTGGAGACGGGTATGTCGGGGAACTTCTTGAGTTGCAGCAATGGTGTGAAGGACCCTTTGGAAGTTCCAGTGGTTAGATGTGATTGGCCTCGAGAAGCCTCAGCGGAAATGGGCCTCATCTCGCCTGGAGGGCAAAACCTCCTGGATTTTCTCGAGTTGCGGCAGGTGCTCTCGACTTACGACGGGGACCTCAGGGACCCGCTCTGGTGGCCTCAGGAAAGGCCAGTCCCCATGCGAGTTCCTCGGGGGCCTCTCGGGATTCCTCTCCCGTCGATGCCGGGGCCTAAGACCTTGTGTGGAGTCGGGGCCGGAACCTGAGGATTCCTCTCCAGTGCTGACATGGATCTTGGGGTACTTCTGGAGTCTCCCCAGGGGAGTCAGTCCTCGTCTCGAATGCGGGCATGCACTTGCGCTTTCCTCCAGAGTGGTAGCAGCAGTGTCACGCAGTCCGCCGCGTGGATCAAAGGATCTATGGTTTTCCCTCGAGTCTTTCCCACGAGGCTTTCCCACGAGGCTTTCCCACAGGGCTGTCCCACGTGCACACGTGGTGGGAGTCGATCCTCGGCTTGAACGTCAAGGCAGTGCAGGGAAAACAGGTTCCTCTGGAATGGACTGACCCATCTCGGGGACTCTTGGAATGGTGGCACGACCCTGGAGTTCCTCTCGCCTTTCCTGTGGAGAGCGCCTCCTCTTGAGATGCGACGGGAACGCCGGGAATTCTTTCCCTACGAAACAGGGAAAGGATCCCTCATCTCGAGCTAGGAGGCGGAAACGGGGCTCCCCTGGATGTGTGCGTGACCCACGTGCTTCCTCTCGAGTGGAGACGGGTATGTCGGGGAACTTCTTGAGTTGCAGCAAGGGTGTGAAGGACCCTTTGGAAGTTCCAGTGGTTAGACGTGATTAGCCTCGAGAAGCCTCAGCGGAAATGGGCCTCACCTCGCCTGGAGGGCAAAACCTCCTGGATTTTCTCGAGTTGCGGCAGGTGCTCTCGACTTACGACGGGGACCTCAGGGACCCGCTCTGGAGGCCTCAGGAAAGGCCAGTCCCCATGCGAGTTCCTCGGGGGCCTCTCGGGATTCCTCTCCCGTCGATGCCGGGGCCTAAGACCTTGTGTGGAGTCGGGGCCGGAACCTGAGGATTCCTCACCAGTGCTGACATGGATCTTGGGGTACTTCTGGAGTCTCCCCAGGGGAGTCAGTCCTCGTCTCGAATGCGGGCATGCACTTGCGCTTTCCTCCAGAGCCGTATCAGCAGTGTCACGCAGTCCGCCGCGTGGATCAAAGGATCTATGGTTTTCCCTCGAGTCTTTCCCACGAGGCATTCCCACGAGGCTTTCCCACAGGGCTGTCCCACGTGCACACGTGGTGGGAGTCGATCCTCGGCTTGAACGTCAAGGCAGTGCAGGGAAAACAGGTTCCTCTGGAATGGACTGACACATCTGGGGGACTCTTGGAATGGTGGCACGACCCTGGAGTTCCTCTCGCCTTTCCTGTGGAGAGCGCCTCCTCTTGAGATGCGACGGGAACGCCGGGAATTCTTTCCCTACGAAACAGGGAAAGGATCCCTCATCTCGAGCTAGGAGGCGGAAACGGGGCTCCCCTGGATGTGTGCGGGACACCACGTGCTTCCTCTCGAGTGCAGACGGGTATGTCGGGGAACTTCTTGAGTTGCAGCAAGGGTGTGAAGGACCCTTTGAAAGTTCCAGTGGTTAGATGTGATTGGCCTCGAGAAGCCTCAGCGGAAATGGGCCTCATCTCGCCTGGAGGGCAAAACCTCCTGGATTTTCTCGAGTTGCGGCAGGTGCTCTCGACTTACGACGGGGACCTCAGGGACCCGCTCTGGAGGCCTCAGGAAAGGCCAGTCCCCATGCGAGTTCCTCGGGGGCCTCTCGGGATTCCTCTCCCGTCGATGCCGGGGCCTAAGACCTTGTGTGGAGTCGGGGCCGGAACCTGAGGATTCCTCTCCAGTGCTGACATGGATCTTGGGGTACTTCTGGAGTCTCCCCAGGGGAGTCAGTCCTCGTCTCGAATGCGGGCATGTACTTGCGCTTTCCTCCAGAGCGGTAGCAGCAGTGTCACGCAGTCCGCCGCGTGGATCAAAGGATCTATGGTTTTCCCTCGAGTCTTTCCCACGAGGCTTTCCCCCGAGGCTTTCCCACAGGGCTGTCCAACGTGCACACGTGGTGGGAGTCGATCCTCGGCTTGAATGTCAAGGCAGTGCAGGGAAAACAGGTTCCTCTGGAATGGACTGACACATCTGGGGGACTCTTGGAATGGTGTCACGACCCTGGAGTTCCTCTCGCCTTTCCTGTGGAGAGCGCCTCCTCTTGAGATGCGACGGGAACGCCGGGAATTCTTTCCCTACGAAACAGGGAAAGGATCCCTCATCTCGAGCTAGGAGGCGAAACGGGGCTCCCCTGGATGTGTGCGGGACACCACGTGCTTCCTCTCGAGTGGAGACGGGTATGTCGGGGAACTTCTTGAGTTGCAGCAAGGGTGTGAAGGACCCTTTGGAAGTTCCAGTGGTTAGATGTGATTGGCCTCGAGAAGACTCAGCGGAAATGGGCCTCATCTCGCCTGGAGGGCAAAACCTCCTGGATTTTCTCGAGTTGCGGCAGGTGCTCTCGACTTACGACGGGGACCTCAGGGACCCGCTCTGGTGGCCTCAGGAAAGGCCAGTCGCCATGCGAGTTCCTCGGGGCCCTCTCGGGATTCCTCTCCCGTCGATGCTGCGGCCTAAGACCTTGTGTGGAGTCAGGGCCGGAACCTGAGGATTCCTCTCCAGTGCTGACATGGATCTTGGGGTACTTCTGGAGTCTCCCCAGGGGAGTCAGTCCTCGTCTCGAATGCGGGCATGCACTTGCGCTTTCCTCCAGAGCGGTAGCAGCAGTGTCACGCAGTCCGCCGCGTGGATCAAAGGATCTATGGTTTTCCCTCGAGTCTTTCCCACGAGGTTTTCCCACGAGGCTTTCCCACAGGGCTGTCCCACGTGCGCACGTGGTGGGAGTCGATCCTCGGCTTGAACGTCAAGGCAGTGCAGGGAAAACAGGTTTCTCTGGAATGGACTGACACATCTGGGGGACTCTTGGAATGGTGTCTCGACCCTGGAGTTCCTCTCGCCTTTCCTGTGGAGAGCGCCTCCTCTTGAGATGCGACGGGAACGCCGGGAATTCTTTCCCTACGAAACAGGGAAAGGATCCCTCATCTCGAGCTAGGAGGCGGAAACGGGGCTCCCCTGGATGTGTGCGGGACCTCACGTGCTTCCTCTCGAGTGGAGACGGGTATGTCGGGGAACTTCTTGAGTTGCAGCAATGGTGTGAAGGACCCTTTGGAAGTTCCAGTGGTTAGATGTGATTGGCCTCGAGAAGCCTCAGCGGAAATGGGCCTCATCTCGCCTGGAGGGCAAAACCTCCTGGATTTTCTCGAGTTGCGGCAGGTGCTCTCGACTTACGACGGGGACCTCAGGGACCCGCTCTGGTGGCCTCAGGAAAGGCCAGTCCCCATGCGAGTTCCTCGGGGGCCTCTCGGGATTCCTCTCCCGTCGATGCCGGGGCCTAAGACCTTGTGTGGAGTCGGGGCCGGAACCTGAGGATTCCTCTCCAGTGCTGACATGGATCTTGGGGTACTTCTGGAGTCTCCCCAGGGGAGTCAGTCCTCGTCTCGAATGCGGGCATGCACTTGCGCTTTCCTCCAGAGCGGTAGCAGCAGTGTCACGCAGTCCGCCGCGTGGATCAAAGGATCTATGGTTTTCCCTCGAGTCTTTCCCACGAGGCTTTCCCACGAGGCTTTCCCACAGGGCTGTCCCACGTGCACACGTGGTGGGAGTCGACCCTCGGTTTGAACGTCAAGGCAGTGCAGGGAAAACAGCTTCCTCTGGAATGGACTGACACATCTGGGGGACTCTTGGAATGGTGTCTCGACCCTGGAGTTCCTCTCGCCTTTCCTGTGGAGAGCGCCTCCTCTTGAGATGCGACGGGAACGCCGGGAATTCTTTCCCTACGAAACAGGGAAAGGATCCCTCATCTTGAGCTAGGAGGCGGAAACGGGGCTCCCCTGGATGTGTGCGGGACCAAACGTGCTTCCTCTCGAGTGGAGACGGGTATGTCGGGGAACTTCTTGAGTTGCAGCAGTGGTGTGAAGGACCCTTTGGAAGTTCCAGTCTTTAGATGTGATTGGCCTCGAGAAGCCTCAGCGGAAATGGGCCTCATCTCGCCTGGAGGGCAAAACCTCCTGGATTTTCTCGAGTTGCGGCAGGTGCTCTCGACTTCCGACGGGGACCTCAGGGACCCGCTCTGGTGGCCTCAGGAAAGGCCAGTCCCCATGCGAGTTCCTCGGGGGCCTCTCGGGATTCCTCTCCCGTCGATGCCGGGGCCTAAGACCTTGTGTGGAGTCGGGGCCGGAACCTGAGGATTCCTCTCCAGTGCTGACATGGATCTTGGGGTACTTCTGGAGTCTCCCCAGGGGAGTCAGTCCTCGTCTCGAATGCGGGCATGCACTTGCGCTTTCCTCCAGAGCGGTAGCAGCAGTGTCACGCAGTCCGCCGCGAGGATCAAAGGATCTATGGTTTTCCCTCAAGTCTTTCCCTCGAGGCTTTCCCACGAGGCTTTCCCACAGGGCTGTCCCACGTGCACACGTGGTGGGAGTGGATCCTCGGCTTGAACGTCAAGGCAGTGCAGGGAAAACAGGTTCCTCTGGAATGGACTGACACATCTGGGGGACTCTTGGAATGGTGTCACGACCCTGGAGTTCCTCTCGCCTTTCCTGTGGAGAGCGCCTCCTCTTAAGATGCGACGGGAACGCCGGGAATTCTTTCCCTACGAAACAGGGAAAGGATCCCTCATCTCGAGCTAGGAGGCGGAAACGGGGCTCCACGGGATGTGTGCGGGAACCCACGTGCTTCCTCTCGAGTGGAGACGGGTATGTCGGGGAACTTCTTGAGTTGCAGCAATGGTGTTAAGGACCCTTTGTAAGTTCCAGTGGTTAGATTTGATTGGCCTCGAGAAGCCTCAGCGGAAATGGGACTCATCTCACCTGGAGGGCAAAACCTCCTGGATTTTCTCGAGTTGCGGCAGGTGCTCTAGACTTACGACGGGGACCTCAGGGACCCGCTCTGGTGGCCTCAGGAAAGGCCAGTCCCCATGCGAGTTCCTCGGGGGCCTCTCGGGATTCCTCTCCCGTCGATGCCGGGGCCTAAGACCTTGTGTGGAGTCGGGGCCGGAACCTGAGGATTCCTCTCCAGTGCTGACATGGATCTTGGGGTACTTCTGGAGTCTCCCCAGGGGAGTCAGTCCTCGTCTCGAATGCGGGCATGCACTTGCGCTTTCCTCCAGAGCGGTAGCAGCAGTGTCACGCAGTCCGCCGCGTGGATCAAAGGATCTATGGTTTTCCCTTGAGTCTTTCCCACGAGGCTTTCCCACGAGGCTTTCCCACAGGGCTGTCCCACGTGCACACGTGGTGGGAGTCGATCCTCGGCTTGAACGTCAAGGCAGTGCAGGGAAAACAGGTTCCTCTGGAATGGACTGACACATCTGGGGGACTCTTGGAATGGTGTCTCGACCCTGGAGTTCCTCTCGCCTTTCCTGTGGAAAGCGCCTCCTCTTGAGATGCGACGGGAACGCCGGGAATTCTTTCCCTACGAAACAGGGAAAGGATCCCTCATCTCGAGCTAGGAGGCGGAAACGGGGCTCCCCTGGATGTGTGCGGGACACCACATGCTTCCTCACGAGTGGAGACGGGTATGTCAGGGAACTTCTTGAGTTGCAGCAATGGTGTGAAGGACCCTTTGGAAGTTCCAGTGGTTAGATGTGATTGGCCTCGAGAAGCCTCAGCGGAAATGGGCCTCATCTCGCCTGGAGGGCAAAACCTCCTGGATTTTCTCGAGTTGCGGCAGGTGCTCTCGACTTACGACGGGGACCTCAGGGACCTGCTCTGGTGGCCTCAGGAAAGGCCAGTCCCCATGCGAGTTCCTCGGGGGCGTCTCTGGATTCCTCTCCCGTCGATGCCGGGGCCTAAGACCTTGTGTGGAGTCGTGGCCGGAACCTGAGGATTCCTCTCCAGTGCTGACATGGATCTTGGGGTACTTCTGGAGTCTCCCCAGGGGAGTCAGTCCTCGTCTCGAATGCGGGCATGCACTTGCGCTTTCCTCCAGAGCGGTAGCAGCAGTGTCACGCAGTCCACCGCGTGGATCAAAGGATCTATGGTTTTCCCTCAGGTCTTTCCCACGAGGCTTTCCCACGAGGCTTTCCCACAGGGCTGTCCCACGTGCACACGTGGTGGGAGTCGATCCTCGGCTTGAACGTCAAGGCAGTGCAGGGAAAACAGGTTCCTCTGGAATGGACTGACACATCTGGGGGACTCTTGGAATGGTGTCTCGACCCTGGAGTTCCTCTCGCCTTTCCTGTGGAGAGCGCCTCCTCTTGAGATGCGACGGGAACGCCGGGAATTCTTTCCCTACGAAACAGGGAAAGGATCCCTCATCTCGAGCTAGGAGGCGGAAACGGGGCTCCCCTGGATGTGTGCGGGACCCCACGTGCTTCCTCTCGAGTGGAGACGGGTATGTCGGGGAACTTCTTGAGTTGCAGCAATGGTGTGAAGGACCCTTTGGAAGTTCCAGTGGTTAGATGTGATTGGCCTCGAGAAGCCTCAGCGGAAATGGGCCTCATCTCGCCTGGAGGGCAAAACCTCCTGGATTTTCTCGAGTTGCGGCAGGTGCTCTCGACTTACGATGGGGACCTCAGGGACCCGCTCTGGTGGCCTCAGGAAAGGCCAGTCCCCATGCGAGTTCCTCGGGGGCGTCTCGGGATTCCTCTCCCGTCGATGCCGGGGCCTAAGACCTAGTGTGGAGTCGGGGCCGGAACCTGAGGATTCCTCTCCAGTGCTGACATGGATCTTGGGGTACTTCTGGAGTCTCCCCAGGGGAGTCAGTCCTCGTCTCGAATGCGGGCATGCACTTGCGCTTTCCTCCAGAGCGGTAGCAGCAGTGTCACGCAGTCCGCCGCGTGGATCAAAGGATCTATGGTTTGCCCTCGAGTCTTTCCCACGAAGCTTTCCCACGAGGCTTTCCCACAGGGCTGTCCCACGTGCACACGTGGTGGGAGTCGATCCTCGGTTGAACGTCAAGGCAGTGCAGGGAAAACAGGTTCCTCTGGAATGGGCTGACACATCTGGGGGACTCTTGGATTGGTGGCACGACCCTGCAGTTCCTCTCGCCTTTCCTGTGGAGAGCGCCTCCTCTTGAGATGCGACGGGAACGCCGGGAATTCTTTCCCTACGAAACAGGGAAAGGATCCCTCATCTCGCGCTAGGAGGCAGAAACGGTGCTCCACTGGATGTGTGCGGGACCCCACGTGCTTCCTCTCGAGTGGAGACGGGTATGTCGGGGAACTTCTTGAGTTGCAGCAATGGTGTGAAGGACCCTTTGGAAGTTCCAGTGGTTAGATGTGATTGGCCTCGAGAAGCCTCAGCGGAAATGGGCCTCATCTCGCCTGGAGGGCAAAACCTCCTGGATTTTCTCGAGTTGCGGCAGGTGCTCTCGACTTACGACGGGGACCTCAGGGACCCGCTCTGGTGGCCTCAGGAAAGGCCAGTCCCCATGCGAGTTCCTCGGGGCCCTCTCGGGATTCCTCTCCCGTCGATGCCGGGGCCTAAGACCTTGTGTGGAGTCGGGGCCGGAACCTGAGGATTCCTCTCCAGTGCTGACCTGTATCTGGGGTACTTCTCGAGTCTCCCCAGGGGAGTCAGTCCTCGTCTCGAATGCGGGCATGCACTTGCGCTTTCCTCCAGGGCGGTAGCAGCAGTGTCACGCAGTCCGCCGCGTGGATCAAAGGATCTATGGTTTTCCCTCGAGTCTTTCCCACGAGGCTTTCCCACGAGGCTTTCCCACAGGGCTGTCCCACGTGCACACGTGGTGGGAGTCGATCCTCGGCTTGAACGTCAAGGCAGTGCAGGGAAAACAGGTTCCTCTGGAATGGACTGACACATCTGGGGGACTCTTGGAATGGTGGCACGACCCTGGAGTTCCTCTCTCCTTTCCTGTGGAGAGCGCCTCCTCTTGAGATGCGACGGGAACGCCGGGAATTCTTTCCCTACGAAACAGGGAAAGGATCCCTCATCTCGAGCTAGCAGGCGGAAACGGGGCTCCCCTGGATGTGTGCGGGACCCCACGTGCTTCCTCTCGAGTGGAGACGGGTATGTCGGGGAACTTCTTGAGTTGCAGCAAGGGTGTGAAGGACCCTTTGTAAGTTCCAGTGGTTAGATGTGATTGGCCTCGAGAAGCCTCAGCGGAAATGGGCCTCATCTGGCCTGGAGGGCAAAACCTCCTGGATTTTCTCGAGTTGCGGCAGGTGCTCTCGACTTACGACGGGGACCTCAGGGACCCGCTCTGGTGGCCTCAGGAAAGGCCAGTCCCCATGCGAGTTCCTCGGGGGCGTCTCTGGATTCCTCTCCCGTCGATGCCGGGGCCTAAGACATTGTGTGGAGTCGGGGCCGGAACCTGAGGATTCCTCTCCAGTGCTGACATGGATCTTGGGGTACTTCTGGAGTCTCCCCAGGGGAGTCAGTCCTCGTCTCGAATGCGGGCATGCACTTGCGCTTTCCTCCAGAGCGGTAGCAGCAGTGTCACGCAGTCCGCCGCGTGGATCAAAGGATCTATGGTTTTCCCTCGAGTCTTTCCCACGAGGCTTTCCCACGAGGCTTTCCCACAGGGCTGTCCCACGTGCACACGTGGTGGGAGTCGATCCTCGGCTTGAACGTCAAGGCAGTGCAGGGAAAACAGGTTCCTCTGGAATGGACTGACACATCTGGGGCACTCTTGGAATGGTGGCACGACCCTGGAGTTCCTCTCGCCTTTCCTGTGGATAGCGCCTCCTCTTGAGATGCGACGGGAACGCCGGGAATTCTTTCCCTACGAAACAGGGAAAGGATCCCTCATCTCGAGCTAGGAGGCGAAAACGGGGGTCCCCTGGATGTGTGCGGGACACCACGTGCTTCCTCTCGAGTGCAGACGGGTATGTCGGGGAACTTCTTGAGTTGCAGCAAGGGTGTGAAGGACCCTTTGGAAGTTCCAGTGGTTAGATGTGATTGGCCTCGAGAAGCCTCAGCGGAAATGGGCCTCATCTCGCCTGGAGGGCAAAACCTCCTGGATTTTCTCGAGTTGCGGCAGGTGCTCTCGACTTACGACGGGGACCTCAGGGACCCTCTCTTGTGGCCTCAGGAAAGGCCAGTCCCCATGCGAGTTCCTCGGGGGCCTCTCGGGATTCCTCTCCCGTCGATGCCGGGGCCTAAGACCTTGTGTGGAGTCGGGGCCGGAACCTGAGGATTCCTCTCCAGTGCTGACATGGATCTTGGGGTAATTCTGGAGTCTCCCCAGGGGAGTCAGTCCTCGTCTCGAATGCTGGCATGCACTTGCGCTTTCCTCCAGAGCGGTAGCAGCAGTGTCACGAAGTCCGCCGCGTGGATCAAAGGATCTATGTTTTTCCCTCGAGTCTTTCACACGAGGCTTTCCCACGAGGCTTTCCCACAGGGCTGTCCCACGTGCACACGTGGTGGGAGTCGATCCTCGGCTTGAACGTCAAGGCAGTGCAGGGAAAACAGGTTCCTCTGGAATGGACTGACACATCTGGGGGACTCTTGGAATGGTGTCACGACCCTGGAGTTCCTCTCGCCTTTCCTGTGGAGAGCGCCTCCTCTTGAGATGCGACGGGAACGCCGGGAATTCTTTCCCTGCGAAACAGGGAAAGGATCCCTCATCTCGAGCTAGGAGGCGGAAACCGGGCTCCACGGGATGTGTGCGGGACCCACGTGCTTCCTCTCGAGTGGAGACGGGTATGTCGGGGAACTTCTTGAGTTGCAGCAATGGTGTGAAGGACCCTTTGGAAGTTCCACTGGTTAGATGTGATTGGCCTCGAGAAGCCTCAGGGGAAATGGGCCTCATCTCGCCTGGAGGGCAAAACCTCCTGGATTTTCTCGAGTTGCGGCAGGTGCTCTCGACTTACGACGGGGAACTCAGGGACCCGCTCTGGTGGCCTCAGGAAAGGCCAGTCCCCATGCGAGTTCCTCGGGGGCCTCTCGGGATTCCTCTCCCGTCGATGCCGGGGCCTAAGACCTTGTGTGGAGTCGGGGCCGGAACCTGAGGATTCCTCTCCAGTGCTGACATGGATCTTGGGGTACTTCTGGAGTCTCCCCAGGGGAGTCAGTCCTCGTCTCGAATGCGGGCATGCACTTGCGCTTTCCTCCAGAGCGGTAGCAGCAGTGTCACGCAGTCCGCCGCGTGGATCAAAGGATCTATGGTTTTCCCTCGAGTCTTTCCCACGAGGCTTTCCCACGAGGCTTTCCCACACGGCTGTCCCACGTGCACACGTGGTGGGAGTCGATCCTCGGCTTTAACATCAAGGCAGTGCAGGGAAAACATGTTCCTCTGGAATGGACTGACACATCTGGGGGACTCTTGGAATGGTGTCACGACCCTTGAGTTCCTCTCGCCTTTCCTGTGGAGAGCGCCTCCTCTTGAGATGCGACGGGAACGCCGGGAATTCTTTCCCTACGAAACAGGGAAAGGATCCCTCATCTCGAGCTAGGAGGCGGAAACGGGGCTCCCCTGGATGTGTGCGGGACCCCACGTGCTTCCTCTCGAGTGGAGACGGGTATGTCGGGGAACTTCTTGAGTTGCAGCAATGGTGTGAAGGACCCTTTGGAAGTTCCAGTGGTTAGATGTGATTGGCCTCGAAAAGCCTCAGCGGAAATGGGCCTCATCTGGCCTGGAGGGCAAAACCTCCTGGATTTTCTCGAGTTGCGGCAGGTGCTCTCGACTTACGACGGGGACCTCAGGGACCCGCTCTGGTGGCCTCAGGAAAGGCCAGTCCCCATGCGAGTTCCTCCGGGGCCTCTCGGGATTCCTCTCCCGTCGATGCCGGGGCCTAAGACCTTGTGTGGAGTCGGGGCCGGAACCTGAGGATTCCTCTCCAGTGCTGACATGGATCTTGGGGTACTTCTGGAGTCTCCCCAGGGGAGTCAGTCCTCGTCTCGAATGCGGGCATGCACTTGCGCTTTCCTCCAGAGCGGTAGCAGCAGTGTCACGCAGTCCGCCGCGTGGATCAAAGGATCTATGGTTTTCCCTCAAGTCTTTCCCACGAGGCTTTCCCACGAGGCATTCCCACAGGGCTGTCCCACGTGCACACGTGGTGGGAGTCGATCCTCGGCTTGAACGTCAAGGCAGTGCAGGGAAAACAGGTTCCTCTGGAATGGACTGACACATCTGGGGGACTCTTGGAATGGTGGCACGACCCTGGAGTTCCTCTCGCCTTTCCTGTGGAGAGCGCCTCCTCTTGAGATGCGACGGGAACGCCGGGAATTCTTTCCCTACGAAACAGGGAAAGGATCCCTCATCTCGAGCTAGGAGGCGGAAATGGGGCTCCCCTGGATGTGTGCGGGACCCCACGTGCTTCCTCTCGAGTGGAGACGGGTATGTCGGGGAACTTCTTGAGTTGCAGCAATGGTGTGAAGGACCCTTTGTAAGTTCCAGTGGTTAGATGTGATTGGCCTCGAGAAGCCTCAGCGGAAATGGGCCTCATCTCGCCTGGAGGGCAAAACCTCCTGGATTTTCTCGAGTTGCGGCAGGTGCTCTCGACTTCCGACGGGGACCTCAGGGACCCGCTCTGGTGGCCTCAGGAAAGGCCAGTCCCCATGCGAGTTCCTCGGGGGCCTCTCGGGATTCCTCTCCCGTCGATGCCGGGGCCTAAGACCTTGTGTGGAGTCGGGGCCGGAACCTGAGGATTCCTCTCCAGTGCTGACATGGATCTTGGGGTACTTCTGGAGTCTCCCCAGGGGAGTCAGTCATCGTCTCGAATGCGGGCATGCACTTGCGCTTTCCTCCAGAGCGGTAGCAGCAGTGTCACGAAGTCCGCCGCGTGGATCAAAGGATCTATGGTTTTCCCTCGAGTCTTTCCCACGAGGCTATCCCACGAGGCTTTCCCACAGGGCTGTTCCACGTGCACACGTGGTGGGAGTGGATCCTCGGCTTGAACGTCAAGGCAGTGCAGGGGAAACAGGTTCCTCTGGGATGGACTGACACATCTGGGGGACTCTTGGAATGGTGTCACGACCCTGGAGTTCCTCTCGCCTTTCCTGTGGAGAGCGCCTCCTCTTGAGATGCGACGGGAACGCCGGGAATTCTTTCCCTACGAAACAGGGAAAGGATCCCTCATCTCGAGCTAGGAGGCGGAAACGGGGCTCCCCTGGATGTGTGCGGGACACCACATGCTTCCTCTCGAGTGGAGACGGGTATGTCGGGGAACTTCTTTAGTTGCAGCAAGGTTGTGAAGGACCCTTTGGAAGTTCCAGTGGTTAGACGTGATTGGCCTCGAGAAGCCTCAGCGGAAATGGGCCTCATCTCGCCTGGAGGGCAAAACCTCCTGGATTTTCTCGAGTTGCGGCAGGTGCTCTCGACTTACGACGGGGAACTCTGGGACCCGCTCTGGTGGCCTCAGGAAAGGCCAGTCCCCATGCGAGTTCCTCCGGGGCGTCTCGGGATTCCTCTCCCGTCGATGCCGGGGCCTAAGACCTTGTGTGGAGTTGGGGCCGGAACCTGAGGATTCCTCTCCAGTGCTGACATGGATCTTGGGGTACTTCTGGAGTCTCCCCAGGGGAGTCAGTCCTCGTCTCAAAAGCGGGCATGCACTTGCGCTTTCCTCCAGAGCGGTAGCAGCAGTGTCACGCAGTCCGCCGCGTGGATCAAAGGATCTATGGTTTTCCCTCGAGTCTTTCCCACGAGGCTTTCCCACGAGGCTTTCCCACAGGGCTGTCCCACGTGCACACGTGGTGGGAGTCGATCCTCGGCTTGAACGTCAAGGCAGTGCAGGGAAAATAGGTTCCTCTGTAATGGACTGACACATCTGGGGGACTCTTGGAATGGTGGCATGACGCTGGAGTTCCTCTCGCCTTTCCTGTGGAGAGCCCCTCCTCTTGAGATGCGACGGGAACGCCGGGAATTCTTTCCCTACGAAACAGGGAAAGGATCCCTCATCTCGAGCTAGGAGGCGGAAACAGGGCTCCCCTGGATGTGTGTGGGACACCACGTGCTTCCTGTCGAGTGCAGACGGGTATGTCGGGGAACTTCTTGAGTTGCAGCAAGGGTGTGAAGGACCCTTTGGAAGTTCCAGTGGTTAGATGTGATTGGCCTCGAGAAGCCTCAGCGGAAATGGGCCTCATCTGGCCTGGAGGGCAAAACCTCCTGGATTTTCTCGAGTTGCGGCAGGTGCTCTGGACTTACGACGGGGACCTCAGTGACCCGCTCTGGTGGCCTCTGGAAAGGCCAGTCCCCATGCGAGTTCCTCGGGGGCCTCTCGGGATTCCTCTCCCATCGATGCCGGGGCCTAAGACCTTGTGTGGAGTCGTGGCCGGAACCTGAGGATTCCTCTCCAGTGCTGACATGTATCTTGGGGTACTTCTGGAGTCTCCCCAGGGGAGTCAGTCCTCGTCTCGAATGCGGGCATGCACTTGCGCTTTCCTCCAGAGCGGTAGCAGCAGTGTCACGCATTCCGCCGCGTGGATCAAAGATCTATGGTTTTCCCTCGAGTCTTTCCCACGAGGCTTTCCCACGAGGCTTTCCCACAGGGCTGTCCCACGTGCACACGTGGTGGGAGTCGATCCTCGGCTTGAACGTCAATGCAGTGCAGGGAAAACAGGTTCCTCTGGAATGGACTGACACATCTGGGGGACTCTTGGAATGGTGTCACGACCCTGGAGTTCCTCTCGCCTTTCCTGTGGAGAGCGCCTCCTCTTGAGATGCGACTGGAACGCCGGGAATTCTTTCCCTACGAAATAGGGAAGGATCCCTCATCTCGAGCTAGGAAGCGGAAACGGGGCTCCCCTGGATGTGTGAGGGACCCCATGTGTTTCCTCTCGAGTGGAGACGGGTATGTCGGGGAACTTCTTGAGTTGCAGCAATGGTGTGAAGGACCCTTTGGAAGTTCCAGTGGTTAGATGTGATTGGCCTCGACAAGCCTCAGCGGAAATGGGCCTCATCTCGCCTGGAGGGCAAAACTTCCTGGATTTTCTCGAGTTGCGGCAGGTGCTCTCGACTAACGACGGGGACCTCAGGGAACCGCTCTGGTGGCCTCAGGAAAGGCCAGTCCCCATGCGAGTTCCTCGGGGGCCTCTCGGGATTCCTCTCCCATCGATGCCGGGGCCTAAGACCTTGTGTGGAGTCGGGGCCAGAACCTGAGGATTCCTCTCCAGTGCTGACCTGGATCTGGGGTACTTCTCGAGTCTCCCCAGGGGAGTCAGTCCTCGTCTCGAATGCGGGCATGCACTTGCGCTTTCCTCCAGGGCGGTAGCAGCAGTGTCACGCAGTCCGCCGCGAGGATCAAAGGATCTATGGTTTTCCCTCAAGTCTTTCCCACGAGGCTTTCCCACGAGGCTTTCCCACAGGGCTGTCCCACGTGCACACGTGGTGGGAGTCGATCCTCGGCTTGAACGTCAAGGCAGTGCAGGGAAAACAGGCTCCTCTGGAATGGACTGACACATCTGGGGGACTCTTGGAATGGTGGCACGACCCTGGAGTTCCTCTCGCCTTTCCTGTGGAGAGCGCCTCCTCTTAAGATGCGACGGGAACGCCGGGAATTCTTTCCCTACGAAACAGGGAAAGGATCCCTCATCTCGAGCTAGGAGGCGGAAACGGGGCTCCACGGGATGTGTGCGGGAACCCACGTGCTTCCTCTCGAGTGGAGACGGGTATGTCGGGGAACTTCTTGAGTTGCAGCAATGGTGTTAAGGACCCTTTGTAAGTTCCAGTGGTTAGATTTGATTGGCCTCGAGAAGCCTCAGCGGAAATGGGACTCATCTCACCTGGAGGGCAAAACCTCCTGGATTTTCTCGAGTTGCGGCAGGTGCTCTAGACTTACGACGGGGACCTCAGGGACCCGCTCTGGTGGCCTCAGGAAAGGCCAGTCCCCATGCGAGTTCCTCGGGGGCCTCTCTGGATTCCTCTCCCGTCGATGCCGGGGCCTAAGACCTTGTGTGGAGTCGGGGCCGGAACCTGAGGATTCCTCTCCAGTGCTGACATGGATCTTGGGGTACTTCTGGAGTCTCCCCAGGGGAGTCAGTCCTCGTCTCGAATGCGGGCATGCACTTGCGCTTTCCTCCAGAGCGGTAGCAGCAGTGTCACGCAGTCCGCCGCGTGGATCAAAGGATCTATGGTTTTCCCTTGAGTCTTTCCCACGAGGCTTTCCCACGAGGCTTTCCCACAGGGCTGTCCCACGTGCACACGTGGTGGGAGTCGATCCTCGGCTTGAACGTCAAGGCAGTGCAGGGAAAACAGGTTCCTCTGGAATGGACTGACACATCTGGGGGACTCTTGGAATGGTGTCTCGACCCTGGAGTTCCTCTCGCCTTTCCTGTGGAAAGCGCCTCCTCTTGAGATGCGACGGGAACGCCGGGAATTCTTTCCCTACGAAACAGGGAAAGGATCCCTCATCTCGAGCTTGGAGGCGGAAACGGGGCTCCCCTGGATGTGTGCGGGACCCCACGTGCTTCCCCTCGAGTGGAGACGGGTATGTCGGGGAACTTCTTGAGTTGCAGCAATGGTGTGAAGGACCCTTTGGAAGTTCCAGTGGTTAGATGTGATTGGCCTCGAGAAGCCTCAGCGGAAATGGGCCTCATCTCGCCTGGAGGGCAAAACCTCCTGGATTTTCTCGAGTTGCGGCAGGTGCTCTCGACTTACGACGGGGACCTCAGGGACCCGCTCTGGTGGCCTCAGGAAAGGCCAGTCCCCATGCGAGTTCCTCGGGGGCCTCTCGGGATTCCTCTCCCGTCAATGCCAGGGCCTAAGACCTTGTGTGGAGTCGGGGCCAGAACCTGAGGATTCCTCTCCAGTGCTGACATGGATCTTGGGGTACTTCTGGAGTCTCCCCAGGGGAGTCAGTGCTCTTCTCGAATGCGGGCATCCACTTGCGCTTTCCTCCACAGCGGTAGCAGCAGTGTCACGCAGTCCGCCGCGTGGACCAAAGGATCTATGGTTCTCCCTCGAGTCTTTCCCACGAAGCTTTCCCACGAGGCTTTCCCACAGGGCTGTCCAACGTGCACACGTGGTGGGAGTCGATCCTCGGCTTGAACGTCAAGGCAGTGCAGGGAAAACAGGTTCCTCTGGAATGGACTGACACATCTGGGGGACTCTTGGAATGGTGGCACGACCCTGGAGTTCCTCTCGCCTTTCCTGTGGAGAGCGCCTCCTCTTGAGATGCGACGGGAACGCCGGGAATTCTTTCCCTACGAAACAGGGAAAGGATCCCTCATCTCGAGCTAGGAGGCGGAAACGGGGCTCCCCTGGATGTGTGCGGGACACCACGTGCTTCCTCTCGAGTGGAGACGGGTATGTCGGGGAACTTCTTGAGTTGCAGCAAGGGTGTGAAGGACCCTTTGGAAGTTCCAGTGGTTAGATGTGATTAGCCTCGAGAAGCCTCAGCGGAAATGGGCCTCATCTCGCCTGGAGTTCAAAACCTCCTGGATTTTCTCGAGTTGCGGCAGGTGCTCTCGACTTACGACGGGGACCTCAGGGACCCGCTCTGGTGGCCTCAGGAAAGGCCAGTCCCCATGCGAGTTCCTCGGGGGCCTCTCGGGATTCCTCTCCCATCGATGCCGGGGCCTAAGACCTTGTGTGGAGTCGGGGCCAGAACCTGAGGATTCCTCTCCAGTGCTGACATGGATCTGGGGTACTTCTCGAGTCTCCCCAGGGGAGTCAGTCCTCGTCTCGAATGCGGGCATGCACTTGCGCTTTCCTCCTGGGCGGTAGCAGCAGTGTCACGCAGTCCGCCGCGTGGATCAAAGGATCTATGGTTTTCCCTCGAGTCTTTCCCACGAGGCTTTCCCACGAGGCTTTCCCACAGGGCTGTCCCACGTGCACACGTGGTGGGAGTCGATCCTCGGCTTGAACGTCAAGGCAGTGCAGGGAAAACAGGTTCCTCTGGAATGGACTGACACATCTGGGGGACTCTAGGAATGGTGGCACGACCCTGGAGTTCCTCTCGCCTTTCCTGTGGAGAGCGCCTCCTCTTGAGATGCGACGGGAACGCCGCGAATTCTTTCCCTACGAAACAGGGAAAGGATCCCTCATCTCGAGCTAGGAGGCGAAATGGGGCTCCCCTGGATGTGTGCGGGACACCACGTGCTTCCTCTCGAGTGGAGACGGGTATGTCGGGGAACTTCTTGAGTTGCAGCAATGGTGTGAAGGACCCTTTGGAAGTTCCAGTGGTTAGATGTGATTGGCCTCGAGAAGCCTCAGCGGAAATGGGCCTCATCTCGCCTGGATGGCAAAACCTCCTGGATTTTCTCGAGTTGCGGCAGGTGCTCTCGACTTACGACGGGGACCTCAGGGAACCGCTCTGGTGGCCTCAGGAAAGGCCAGTCCCCATGCGAGTTCCTCGGGGGCGTCTCTGGATTCCTCTCCCGTCGATGCCGGGGCCTAAGACCTTGTGTGGAGTCGGGGCCGGAACCTGAGGATTCCTCTCCAGTGCTGACATGGATCTTGGGGTACTTCTGGAGTCTCCCCAGGGGAGTCAGTCCTCGTCTCGAATGCGGGCATGCACTTGCGCTTTCCTCCAGAGCGGTAGCAGCAGTGTCACGCAGTCCGCCGCGTGGATCAAAGGATCTATGGTTTTCCCTCGAGTCTTTCCCACGAGGCTTTCCCACGAGGCTTTCCCACAGGGCTGTCCCACGTGCACACGTGGTGGGAGTCGATCCTCGGCTTGAACGTCAAGGCAGTGCAGGGAAAATAGGTTCCTCTGGAATGGACTGACACATCTGGGGGCCTCTTGGAATGGTGGCACGACCCTGGAGTTCCTCTCGCCTTTCCTGTTGAGAGTGCCTCCTCTTGAGATGCGACGGGAACGCCGGGAATTCTTTCCCTACGAAACAGGGAAAGGATCCCTCATCTCGAGCTAGGAGGCGGAAACGGGGCTCCCCTGGATGTGTGCGGGACACCACGTGCTTCCTCTCGAGTGCAGACGGGTATGTCGGGGAACTTCTTGAGTTGCAGCAAGGGTGTGAAGGACCCTTTGTAAGTTCCAGTGGTTAGATGTGATTGGCCTCGAGAAGCCTCAGCGGAAATGGGCCTCATCTCGCCTGGAGGGCAAAACCTCCTGGATTTTCTCGAGTTGCGGCAGGTGCTCTCGACTTACGACGGGGACCTCAGGGACCCGCTCTGGTGGCCTCAGGAAAGGCCAGTCCCCATGCGAGTTCCTCGGGGTCCTCTAGGGATTCCTCTCCCGTCGATGCCGGGGCCTAAGACCTTGTGTGGAGTCGGGGCCGGAACCTGAGGATTCCTCTCCAGTGCTGACATGGATCTTGGGGTACTTCTGGAGTCTCCCCAGGGGAGTCAGTCCTCGTCTCGAATGCGGGCATGCACTTGCGCTTTCCTCCAGAGCGGTAGCAGCAGTGTCACGCAGTCCGCCGCGTGGATCAAAGGATCTATGGTTTTCCCTCGAGTCTTTCCCACGAGGCTTTCCCACGAGGCTTTCCCACAGGGCTGTCCCACGTGCACACGTGGTGGGAGTCGATCCTCGGCTTGAACGTCAAGGCAGTGCAGGGAAAACAGGTTCCTCTGGAATGGACTGACACATCTGGGGGATTCTTGGAATGGTGGCACGCCCCTGGAGTTCCTCTCGCCTTTCCTGTGGAGAGCGCCTCCTCTTGAGATGCGACGGGAACGCCGGGAATTCTTTCCCTACGAAACAGGGAAAGGATCCCTCATCTCGAGCTAGGAGCCGGAAACGGGGGTCCCCTGGATGTGTGCGGGACACCACGTGCTTTCTCTCGAGTGCAGACGGGTATGTCGGGGAACTTCTTGAGTTGCAGCAAGGGTGTGAAGGACCCTTTGGAAGTTCCAGTGGTTAGATGTGATTGGCCTCGAGAAGCCTCAGCGGAAATGGGCCTCATCTCGCCTGGAGGGCAAAACCTCCTGGATTTTCTCGAGTTGCGGCAGGTGCTCTCGACTTACGACGGGGACCTCAGGGACCCTCTCTTGTGGCCTCAGGAAAGGCCAGTCCCCATGCGAGTTCCTCGGGGGCCTCTCGGGATTCCTCTTCCGTCGATGCCGGGGCCTAAGACCTTGTGTGGAGTCGGGGCCGGAACCTGAGGATTCCTCTCCAGTGCTGACATGGATCTTGGGGTAATTCTGGAGTCTCCCCAGGGGAGTCAGTCCTCGTCTCGAATGCTGGCATGCACTTGCGCTTTCCTCCAGAGCGGTAGGAGCAGTGTCACGAAGTCCGCCGCGTGGATCAAAGGATCTATGTTTTTCCCTCGAGTCTTTCACACGAGGCTTTCCCACGAGGCTTTCCCACAGGGCTGTCCCACGTGCACACGTGGTGGGAGTCGATCCTCGGCTTGAACGTCAAGGCAGTGCAGGGAAAACAGGTTCCTCTGGAATGGACTGACACATCTGGGGGACTCTTGGAATGGTGTCACGACCCTGGAGTTCCTCTCGCCTTTCCTGTGGAGAGCGCCTCCTCTTGAGATGCGACGGGAACGCCGGGAATTCTTTCCCTGCGAAACAGGGAAAGGATCCCTCATCTCGAACTAGGAGGCGGAAACCGGGCTCCCCTGGATGTGTGCGGGACCCACGTGCTTCCTCTCGAGTGGAGACGGGTATGTCGGGGAACTTCTTGAGTTGCAGCAATGGTGTGAAGGACCCTTTGGAAGTTCCAGTGGTTAGATGTGATTGGCCTCGAGAAGCCTCAGCGGAAATGGGCCTCATCTCGCCTGGAGGGCAAAACCTCCTGGATTTTCTCGAGTTGCGGCAGGTGCTCTCGACTTACGACGGGGACCTCAGGGACCCGCTCTGGTGGCCTCAGGAAAGGCCAGTCCCCATGCGAGTTCCTCGGGGGCCTCTCGGGATTCCTCTCCCGTCGATGCCGGGGCCTAAGACCTTGTGTGGAGTCGGGGCCGGAACCTGAGGATTCCTCTCCAGTGCTGACATGGATCTTGGGGTACTTCTGGAGTCTCCCCAGGGGAGTCAGTCCTCGTCTCGAATGCGGGCATGCACTTGCGCTTTCCTCCAGAGCGGTAGCAGCAGTGTCACGCAGTCCGCCGCGTGGATCAAAGGATCTATGGTTTTCCCTCGAGTCTTTCCCACGAGGCTTTCCCACGAGGCTTTCCCACACGGCTGTCCCACGTGCACACGTGGTGGGAGTCGATCCTCGGCTTGAACGTCAAGGCAGTGCAGGGAAAACAGGTTCCTCTGGAATGGACTGACACATCTGGGGGACTCTTGGAATGGTGTCACGACCCTTGAGTTCCTCTCGCCTTTCCTGTGGAGAGCGCCTCCTCTTGAGATGCGACGGGAACGCCGGGAATTCTTTCCCTACGAAACAGGGAAAGGATCCCTCATCTCGAGCTAGGAGGCGGAAACGGGGCTCCCCTGGATGTGTGCGGGACCCCACGTGCTTCCTCTCGAGTGGAGACGGGTATGTCGGGGAACTTCTTGAGTTGCAGCAATGGTGTGAAGGACCCTTTGGAAGTTCCAGTGGTTAGATGTGATTGGCCTCGAGAAGCCTCAGCGGAAATGGGCCTCATCTGGCCTGGAGGGCAAAACCTCCTGGATATTCTCGAGTTGCGGCAGGTGCTCTCGACTTACGACGGGGACCTCAGGGACCCGCTCTGGTGGCCTCAGGAAAGGCCAGTCCCCATGCGAGTTCCTCGGGGGCCTCTCGGGATTCCTCTCCCGTCGATGCCGGGGCCTAAGACCTTGTGTGGAGTCGGGGCCGGAACCTGAGGATTCCTCTCCAGTGCTGACATGGATCTTGGGGTACTTCTGGAGTCTCCCCAGGGGAGTCAGTCCTCGTCTCGAATGCGGGCATGCACTTGCGCTTTCCTCCAGAGCGGTAGCAGCAGTGTCACGCAGTCCGCCGCGTGGATCAAAGGATCTATGGTTTTCCCTCAAGTCTTTCCCACGAGGCTTTCCCACGAGGCATTCCCACAGGGCTGTCCCACGTGCACACGTGGTGGGAGTCGATCCTCGGCTTGAACGTCAAGGCAGTGCAGGGAAAACAGGTTCCTCTGGAATGGACTGACACATCTGGGGGACTCTTGGAATGGTGTCACGACCCTGGAGTTCCTCTCGCCTTTCCTGTGGAGAGCGCCTCCTCTTGAGATGCGACGGGAACGCCGGGAATTCTTTCCCTACGAAACAGGGAAAGGATCCCTCATCTCGAGCTAGGAGGCGGAAACGGGGCTCCCCTGGATGTGTGCGGGACCCCACGTGCTTCCTCTCGAGTGGAGACGGGTATGTCGGGGAACTTCTTGAGTTGCAGCAATGGTGTGAAGGACCCTTTGTAAGTTCCAGTGGTTAGATGTGATTGTCCTCGAGAAGCCTCAGCGGAAATGGGCCTCATCTCGCCTGGAGGGCAAAACCTCCTGGATTTTCTCGAGTTGCGGCAGGTGCTCTGGACTTACGACGGGGACCTCAGGGACCCGCTCTGGTGGCCTCAGGAAAGGCCAGTCCCCATGCGAGTTCCTCGGGGGCCTCTCGGGATTCCCCTCCCTTCGATGCCGGGGCCTAAGACCTTGTGTGGAGTCGGGGCCGGAACCTGAGGATTCCTCTCCAGTGCTGACATGGATCGTGGGGTACTTCTGGAGTCTCCCCAGGGGAGTCAGTCCTCGTCTCGAATGCAGGCATGCACTTGCGCTTTCCTCCAGAGCGGTAGCAGCAGTGTCACGCAGTCCGCCGCGTGGATCAAAGGATCTATGGTTTTCCCTCGAGTCTTTCCCACGAGGCTTTCCCACGAGGCTTTCCCACAGGGCTGTCCCACGTGCACACGTGGTGGGAGTCGATCCTCGGCTTGAACGTCAAGGCAGTGCAGGGAAAACAGGTTCCTCTGGAATGGACTGACACATCTGGGGGACTCTTGGAATGGTGGCACGACCCTGGAGTTCCTCTCGCCTTTCCTGTGGAGAGCGCCTCCTCTTGAGATGCGACGGGAACGCCGGGAATTCTTTCCCTACGAAACAGGGAAAGGATCCCTCATCTGGAGCTAGGAGGCGGAAACGGGGATCCCCTGGATGTGTGCGGGACACCACGTGCTTCCTCTCGAGTGCAGACGGGTATGTCGGGGAACTTCTTGAGTTGCAGCAAGGGTGTGAAGGACCCTTTGGAAGTTCCAGTGGTTAGATGTGATTGGCCTCGAGAAGCCTCAGCGGAAATGGGCCTCATCTCGCCTGGAGGGCAAAACCTCCTGGATTTTCTCGAGTTGCGGCAGGTGCTCTCGACTTACGACGGGGATCTCAGGGACCCTCTCTCTTGGCCTCAGGCAAGGCCAGTCCCCATGCGAGTTCCTCGGGGGCCTCTCGGGATTCCTCTCCCGTCGATGCCGGGGCCTAAGACCTTGTGTGGAGTCGGGGCCGGTACCTGAGGATTCCTCTCCAGTGCTGACATGGATCTTGGGGTACTTCTGGAGTCTCCCCAGGGGAGTCAGTCCTCGTCTCGAATGCGGGCATGCACTTGCGCTTTCCTCCAGAGCGGTAGCAGCAGTGTCAGGCAGTCCGCCGCGTGGATCAAAGGATCTATGGTTTTCCCTCGAGTCTTTCCCACGAGGCTTTCCCACGAGGCTTTCCCACAGGGCTGTCCCACGTGCACACGTGGTGGGAGTCGATCCTCGGCTTGAACGTCAAGGCAGTGCAGGGAAAACAGGTTCCTCTGGAATGGACTGACACATCTGGGGGACTCTTGGAATGGTGTCACGACCCTGGAGTTCCTCTCGCCTTTCCTGTGGAGAGCGCCTCCTCTTGAGATGCGACGGGAACGCCGGGAATTCTTTCCCTACGAAACAGGGAAAGGATCCCTCATCTCGAGCTAGGAGGCGGAAACGGGGCTCCCCTGGATGTGTGCGGGACACCACTTGCTTCCTCTCGAGTGGAGACGGGTATGTCGGGGAACTTCTTGAGTTGCAGCAAGGGTGTGAAGGATCCTTTGGAAGTTCCAGTGGTTAGATGTGATTGGCCTCGAGAAGCCTCAGCGGAAATCGGCCTCATCTCGCCTGGAGGGCAAAACCGCCTGGATTTTCTCGAGTTGCGGCAGGTGCTCTCGACTTACGACGGGGACCTCAGGGACCCTCTCTGGTGGCCTCAGGAAAGGCCAGTCCCCTTGCGAGTTCCTCGGGGGCCTCTCGGGATTCCACTCCCGTCGATGCCGGGGCCTAAGACCTTGTGTGGAGTCGGGGCCGGAACCTGAGGATTCCTCTCCAGTGCTGACATGGATCTTGGGGTACTTCTGGAGTCTCCCCAGGGGAGTCAGTCCTCGTCTCGAATGCTGGCATGCACTTGCGCTTTCCTCCAGAGCGGTAGCAGCAGTGTCACGAAGTCCGCCGCGTGGATCAAAGGATCTATGGTTTTCCCTCGAGTCTTTCCCACGAGGCTATCCCACGAGGCTTTCCCACAGGGCTGTTCCACGTGCACACGTGGTGGGAGTGGATCCTCGGCTTGAACGTCAAGGCAGTGCAGGGAAAACAGGTTCCTCTGGAATGGACTGACACAGCTGGGGGACTCTTGGAATGGTGTCACGACCCTGGAGTTCCTCTCGCCTTTCCTGTGGAGAGCGCCTCCTCTTGAGATGCGACGGGAACGCCGGGAATTCTTTCCCTACGAAACAGGGAAAGGATCCCTCATCTCGAGCTAGGAGGCGGAAACGGGGCTCCCCTGGATGTGTGCGGGACACCACATGCTTCCTCTCGAGTGGAGACGGGTATGTCGGGGAACTTCTTTAGTTGCAGCAAGGTTGTGAAGGACCCTTTGGAAGTTCCAGTGGTTAGACGTGATTGGCCTCGAGAAGCCTCAGCGGAAATGGGCCTCATCTAGCCTGGAGGGCAAAACCTCCTGGATTTTCTCGAGTTGCGGCAGGTGCTCTCGACTTCCGACGGGGACCTCAGGGACCCGCTCTGGTGGCCTCAGGAAAGGCCAGTCCCCATGCGAGTTCCTCGGGGGCGTCTCGGGATTCCTCTCCCGTCGATGCCGGGGCCTAAGACCTTGTGTGGAGTCGGGGCCGGAACCTGACGATTCCTCTCCAGTGCTGACATGGATCTTGGGGTACTTCTGGAGTCTCCCCAGGGGAGTCAGTCCTCGTCTCGAATGCGGGCATGCACTTGCGCTTTCCTCCAGAGCGGTAGCAGCAGTGTCACGCAGTCCGCCGCGTGGATCAAAGGATCTATGGTTTTCCCTCGAGTCTTTCCCACGAGGCTTTCCCACGAGGCTTTCCCACAGGGCTGTCCCACGTGCACACGTGGTGGGAGTCGATCCTCGGCTTGAACGTCAAGGCAGTGCAGGGAAAATAGGTTCCTCTGTAATGGACTGACACATCTGGGGGACTCTTGGAATGGTGGCATGACCCTGGAGTTCCTCTCGCCTTTCCTGTGGAGAGCCCCTCCTCTTGAGATGCGACGGGAACGCCGGGAATTCTTTCCCTACGAAACAGGGAAAGGATCCCTCATCTCGAGCTCGGAGGCGGAAACAGGGCTCCCCTGGATGTGTGTGGGACACCACGTGATTCCTGTCGAGTGCAGACGGGTATGTCGGGGAACTTCTTGAGTTGCAGCAAGGGTGTGAAGGACCCTTTGGAAGTTCCAGTGGTTAGATGTGATTGGCCTCGAGAAGCCTCAGCGGAAATGGGCCTCATCTCGCCTGGAGGGCAAAACCTCCTGGATTTTCTCGAGTTGCGGCAGGTGCTCTGGACTTACGACGTGGACCTCAGTGACCCGCTCTGGTGGCCTCTGGAAAGGCCAGTCCCCATGCGAGTTCCTCGGGGGCCTCTCGGGATTCCTCTCCCGTCGATGCCGGGGCCTAAGACCTTGTGTGGAGTCGTGGCCGGAACCTGAGGATACCTCTCCAGTGCTGACATGGATCTTGGGGTACTTCTGGAGTCTCCCCAGGGGAGTCAGTCCTCGTCTCGAATGTGGGCATGCACTTGCGCTTTCCTCCAGAGCGGTAGCAGAAGAGTCACGCAGTCCGCCGCGTGGATCAAAGGATCTATGGTTTTCCCTCGAGTCTTTCCCACGAGGCTTTCCCACGAGGCTTTCCCACAGGGCTGTCCCACGTGCACACGTGGTGGGAGTCGATCCTCGGCTTGAACGTCAAGGCAGTGCAGGGAAAACAGGTTCCTCTGGAATGGACTGACACATCTGGGGGACTCTTGGAATGGTGGCACGACCCTGGAGTTCCTCTCGCCTTTCCTGTGGAGAGCGCCTCCTCTTGAGATGCGACGGGAACGCCGGGAATTCTTTCCCTACGAAACAGGGAAAGGATCCCTCATCTCGAGCTAGGAGGCGGAAACGGGGATCCCCTGGATGTGTGCGGGACACCACGTGCTTCCTCTCGAGTGCAGACGGGTATGTCGGGGAACTTCTTGAGTTGCAGCAAGGGTGTGAAGGACCCTTTGGAAGTTCCAGTGGTTAGATGTGATTGGCCTCGAGAAGCCTCAGCGGAAATGGGCCTCATCTCGCCTGGAGGGCAAAACCTCCTGGATTTTCTCGAGTTGCGGCAGGTGCTCTCGACTTACGACGGGGATCTCAGGGACCCTCTCTGGTGGCCTCAGGAAAGGCCAGTCCCCATGCGAGTTCCTCGGGGGCCTCTCGGGATTCCTCTCCCGTCGATGCCGGGGCCTAAGACCTTCTGTGGAGTCGGGGCCGGTACCTGAGGATTCCTCTCCAGTGCTGACATGGATCTTGGGGTACTTCTGGAGTCTCCCCAGGGGAGTCAGTCATCGTCTCGAATGCGGGCATGCACTTGCGCTTTCCTCCAGAGCGGTAGCATCAGTGTCAGGCAGTCCGCCGCGTGGATCAAAGGATCCATGGTTTTCCCTCGAGTCTTTCCCACGAGGCTTTCCCACGAGGCTTTCCCACAGGGCTGTCCCACGTGCACACGTGGTGGGAGTCGATCCTCGGCTTGAACGTCAAGGCAGTGCAGGGAAAACAGGTTCCTCTGGAATGGACTGACACATCTGGGGGACTCTTGGAATGGTGTCACGACCCTGGAGTTCCTCTCGCCTTTCCTGTGGAGAGCGCCTCCTCTTGAGATGCGACGGGAACGCCGGGAATTCTTTCCCTACGAAACAGGGAAAGGATCCCTCATCTCGAGCTAGGAGGCGGAAACGGGGGTCCCCTGGATGTGTGCGGGACACCACATGCTTCGTCTCGAGTGGAGACGGGTATGTCGGGGAACTTCTTGAGTTGCAGCAAGGGTGTGAAGGATCCTTTGGAAGTTCCAGTGGTTAGATGTGATTGGCCTCGAGAAGCCTCAGCGGAAATGGGCCTCATCTCGCCTGGAGGGCAAAACCTCCTGGATTTTCTCGAGTTGCGGCAGGTGCTCTCGACTTACGACGGGGACCTCAGGGACCCTCTCTGGTGGCCTCAGGAAAGGCCAGTCCCCTTGCGAGTTCCTCGGGGGCCTCTCGGGATTCCACTCCCGTCGATGCCGGGGCCTAAGACCTTGTGTGGAGTCGGGGCCGGAACCTGAGGATTCCTCTCCAGTGCTGACATGGATCTTGGGGTACTTCTGGAGTCTCCCCAGGGGAGTCAGTCATCGTCTCGAATGCGGGCATGCACTTGCGCTTTCCTCCAGAGCGGTAGCAGCAGTGTCACGAAGTCCGCCGCGTGGATCAAAGGATCTATGGTTTTCCCTCGAGTCTTTCCCACGAGGCTATCCCACGAGGCTTTCCCACAGGGCTGTTCCACGTGCACACGTGGTGGGAGTGGATCCTCGGCTTGAACGTCAAGGCAGTGCAGGGAAAACAGGTTCCTCTGGAATGGACTGACACATCTGGGGGACTCTTGGAATGGTGGCACGACCCTGGAGTTCCTCTCGCCTTTCCTGTGGAGAGCGCCTCCTCTTGAGATGCGACGGGAACGCCGGGAATTCTTTCCCTACGAAACAGGGAAAGGATCCCTCATCTCGAGCTAGGAGGCGGAAACGGGGCTCCCCTGGATGTGTGCGGGACACCACATGCTTCCTCTCGAGTGGAGACGGGTATGTCGGGGAACTTCTTTAGTTGCAGCAAGGTTGTGAAGGACCCTTTGGAAGTTCCAGTGGTTAGACGTGATTGGCCTCGAGAAGCCTCAGCGGAAATGGGCCTCATCTCGCCTGGAGGGCAAAACCTCCTGGATTTTCTCGAGTTGCGGCAGGTGCTCTCGACTTCCGACGGGGACCTCAGGGACCCGCTCTGGTGGCCTCAGGAAAGGCCAGTCCCCATGCGAGTTCCTCCGGGGCGTCTCGGGATTCCTCTCCCGTCGATGCCGGGGCCTAAGACCTTGTGTGGAGTCGGGGCCGGAACCTGACGATTCCTCTCCAGTGCTGACATGGATCTTGGGGTACTTCTGGAGTCTCCCCAGGGGAGTCAGTCCTCGTCTCGAATGCGGGCATGCACTTGCGCTTTCCTCCAGAGCGGTAGCAGCAGTGTCACGCAGTCCGCCGCGTGGATCAAAGGATCTATGGTTTTCCCTCGAGTCTTTCCCACGAGGCTTTCCCACGAGGCTTTCCCACAGGGCTGTCCCACGTGCACACGTGGTGGGAGTCGATCCTCGGCTTGAACGTCAAGGCAGTGCAGGGAAAATAGGTTCCTCTGTAATGGACTGACACATCTGGGGGACTCTTGGAATGGTGGCATGACCCTGGAGTTCCTCTCGCCTTTCCTGTGGAGAGCCCCTCCTCTTGAGATGCGACGGGAACGCCGGGAATTCTTTCCCTACGAAACAGGGAAAGGATCCCTCATCTCGAGCTAGGAGGCGGAAACAGGACTCCCCTGGATGTGTGTGGGACACCACGTGCTTCCTGTCGAGTGCAGACGGGGATGTCGGGGAACTTCTTGAGTTGCTGCAAGGGTGTGAAGGACCCTTTGTAAGTTCCAGTGGTTAGATGTGATTGGCCTCGAGAAGCCTCAGCGGAAATGGGCCTCATCTCGCCTGGAGGGCAAAACCTCCTGGATTTTCTCGAGTTGCGGCAGGTGCTCTGGACTTACGACGTGGACCTCAGTGACCCGCTCTGGTGGCCTCTGGAAAGGCCAGTCCCCATGCGAGTTCCTCGGGGGCCTCTCGGGATTCCTCTCCCGTCGATGCCGGGGCCTAAGACCTTGTGTGGAGTCGTGGCCGGAACCTGAGGATTCCTCTCCAGTGCTGACATGTATCTTGGGGTACTTCTGGAGTCTCCCCAGGGGAGTCAGTCCTCGTCTCGAATGCGGGCATGCACTTGCGCTTTCCTCCAGAGCGGTAGCAGCAGTGTCACGCAGTCCGCCGCGTGGATCAAAGGATCTATGGTTTTCCCTCGAGTCTTTCCCACGAGGCTTTCCCACGAGGCTTTCCCACAGGGCTGTCCCACGTGCACACGTGGTGGGAGTCGATCCTCGGCTTGAACGTCAAGGCAGTGCAGGGAAAACAGGTTCCTCTGGAATGGACTGACACATCTGGGGGACTCTTGGAATGGTGGCACGACCCTGGAGTTCCTCTCGCCTTTCCTGTGGAGAGCGCCTCCTCTTGAGATGCGACGGGAACGCCGGGAATTCTTTCCCTACGAAACAGGGAAAGGATCCCTCATCTCGAGCTAGGAGGCGGAAACGGGGATCCCCTGGATGTGTGCGGGACACCACGTGCTTCCTCTCGAGTGCAGACGGGTATGTCGGGGAACTTCTTGAGTTGCAGCAAGGGTGTGAAGGACCCTTTGGAAGTTCCAGTGGTTAGATGTGATTGGCCTCGAGAAGCCTCATCGGAAATGGGCCTCATCTCGCCTGGAGGGCAAAACCTCCTGGATTTTCTCGAGTTGCGGCAGGTGCTCTCGACTAACGACGGGGATCTCAGGGACCCTCTCTGGTGGCCTCAGGAAAGGCCAGTCCCCATGCGAGTTCCTCGGGGGCCTCTCGGGATTCCTCTCCCGTCGATGCCGGGGCCTAAGACCTTGTGTGGAGTCGGGGCCGGTACCTGAGGATTCCTCTCCAGTGCTGACATGGATCTTGGGGTACTTCTGGAGTCTCCCCAGGGGAGTCAGTCCTCGTCTCGAATGCGGGCATGCACTTGCGCTTTCCTCCAGAGCGGTAGCAGCAGTGTCACGCAGTCCGCCGCGTGGATCAAAGGATCTATGGTTTTCCCTCGAGTCTTCCAACGAGGCTTTCCCACGAGGCTTTCCCACAGGGCTGTCCCACGTGCACACGTGGTGGGAGTCGATCCTCGGCTTGAACGTCAAGGCAGTGCAGGGAAAACAGGTTCCTCTGGAATGGACTGACACATCTGGGGGACTCTTGGAATGGTGTCACGACCCTGGAGTTCCTCTCGCCTTTCCTGTGGAGAGCGCCTCCTCGTGAGATGCGACAGGAACGCCGGGAATTCTTTCCCTACGAAACAGGGAAAGGATCCCTCATCTCGAGCTAGGAGGCGAAAACGGGGCTCCCCTGGATGTGTGCGGGACCCCACGTGCTTCCTCTCGAGTGGAGACTGGTATGTCGGGGAACTTCTTGACTTGCAGCAATGGTGTGAAGGACCCTTTGGAAGTTCCAGTGGTTAGATGTGATTGGCCTCGAGAAGCCTCAGCGGAAATGGGCCTCATCTCGCCTGGAGGGCAAAACCTCCTGGATTTTCTCGAGTTGCGGCAGGTGCTCTAGACTTACAACGGGGACCTCAGGGACCCGCTCTGGTGGCCTCAGGCAAGGCCAGTCCCCATGCGAGTTCCTCGGGGGCCTCTCGGGATTCCTCTCCCGTCGATGCCGGGGCCTAAGACCTTGTGTGGAGTCGGGGCCGGAACCTGAGGATTCCTCTCCAGTGCTGACATGGATCTTGGGGTACTTCTGGAGTCTCCCCAGGGGAGTCAGTCCTCGTCTCGAATGCGGGCATGCACTTGCGCTTTCCTCCAGAGCGGTAGCAGCAGTGTCACGCAGTCCGCCGCGTGGATCAAAGGATCTATGGTTTTCCCTCGAGTCTTTCCCACGAGGCTTTCCCACGAGGCTTTCCCACAGGGCTGTCCCACGTGCACACGTGGTGGGAGTCGATCCTCGGCTTGAACGTCAAGGCAGTGCAGGGAAAACATGTTCCTCTGGAATGGACTGACACAACTGGGGGACTCTTGGAATGGTGGCACGACCCTGGAGTTCCTCTCGCCTTTCCTGTGGAGAGCGCCTCCTCTTGAGATGCGATGGGAACGCCGGAAATTCTTTCCCTACGAAACAGGGAAAGGATCCCTCATCTCGAGCTAGGAGGCGGAAACGGGGCTCCCCTGGATGTGTGCGGGACCCACGTGCTTCCTCTCGAGTGCAGACGGGTATGTCGGGGAACTTCTTGAGTTGCAGCAAGGGTGTGAAGGACCCTTTGGAAGTTCAGGTGGTTAGATGTGATTGGCCTCGAGAACCCTCAGCGGAAATGGGCCTCATCTGGCCTGGAGGGCAAAACCTCCTGGATTTTCTCGAGTTGCGGCAGGTGCTCTCGACTTACGACGGGGACCTCAGGGACCCTCTCTGGTGGCCTCAGGAAAGGCCAGTCCCCATGCGAGTTCCTCGGGGGCCTCTCGGGATTCCTCTCCCGTCGATGCCGGGGCCTAAGACCTTGTGTGGAGTCGGGGCCGAAACCTGAGGATTCCTCTCCAGTGCTGACATGGATCTTGGGGTAATTCTGGAGTCTCCCCAGGGGAGTCAGTCCTCGTCTCGAATGCGGGCATGCACTTGCGCTTTCCTCCAGAGCGGTAGCAGCAGTGTCACGAAGTCCGCCGCGTGGATCAAAGTATCTATGTTTTTCCCTCGAGTCTTTCACACGAGGCTTTCCCACGAGGCTTTCCCACAGGGCTGTCCCACGAGCACACGTGGTGGGAGTCGATCCTCGGCTTGAACGTCAAGGCAGTGCAGGGAAAACAGGTTCCTCTGGAATGGACTGACACATCTGGGGGACTCTTGGAATGGTGGCACGACCCTGGAGTTCCTCTCGCCTTTCCTGTGGAGAGCGCCTCCTCTTGAGATGCGACGGGAACGCCGGGAATTCTTTCCCTGCGAAACAGGGAAAGGATCCCTCATCTCGAGCTAGGAGGCGGAAACGGGGCTCCCCTGGATGTGTGCGGGACCCACGTGCTTCCTCTCGAGTGGAGACGGGTATGTCGGGGAACTTCTTGAGTTGCAGCAATGGTGTGAAGGACCCTTTGGAAGTTCCAGTGGTTAGATGTGATTGGCCTCGAGAAGCCTCAGCGGAAATGGGCCTCATCTCGCCTGGAGGGCAAAACCTCCAGGATTTTCTCGAGTTGCGGCAGGTGCTCTCGACTTACGACGGGGACCTCAGGGACCCGCTCTGGTGGCCTCAGGAAAGGCCAGTCCCCATGCGAGTTCCTCGGGGGCCTCTCGAGATTCCTCTCCCGTCGATGCTGGGGCCTAAGACCTTGTGTGGAGTCGGGGCCGGAACCTGAGGATTCCTCTCCAGTGCTGACATGGATCTTGGGGTACTTCTGGAGTCTCCCCAGGGGAGTCAGTCCTCGTCTCGAATGCGGGCATGCACTTGCGCTTTCCTCCAGAGCGGTAGCAGCAGTGTCACGCAGTCCGCCGCGTGGATCAAAGGATCTATGGTTTTCCCTCGAGTCTTTCCCACGAGGCTTTCCCACGAGGCTTTCCCACAGGGCTGTCCCACGTGCACACGTGGTGGGAGTCGATCCTCGGCTTGAACGTCAAGGCAGTGCAGGGAAAACAGGTTCCTCTGGAATGGACTGACACATCTGGGGGACTCTTGGAATGGTGGCACGACCCTGGAGTTCCTCTCGCCTTTCCTGTGGAGAGCGCCTCCTCTTGAGATGCGACGAGAACTCCGGGAATTCTTTCCCTACGAAACAGGGAAAGGATCCCTCATCTCGTGCTAGGAGGCAGAAACGGGGCTCCCCTGGATGTGTGCGGGACCCACGTGCTTCCTCTCGAGTGGAGACGTGTATGTCGGGGAACTTCTTGAGTTGCAGCAAGGGTGTGAAGGACCCTTTGGAAGTTCCAGTGGTTAGACGTGATTAGCCTCGAGAAGCCTCAGTGGAAATGGGCCTCATCTCGCCTGGAGGGCAAAACCTCCTGGATTTTCTCGAGTTGCGGCAGGTGCTCTCGACTTACGACGGTGACCTCAGGGACCCTCTCTGGTGGCCTCAGGACAGGCCAGTCCCCATGCGAGTTCCTCGGGGGCGTCTCGGGATTCCACTCCCGTCGATGCCGGGGCATAAGACCTTGTGTGGAGTCGGGGCCGGAACCTGAGGATTCCTCTCCAGTGCTGACATGGATCTTGGGGTACTTCTGGAGTCTCCCCAGGGGAGTCAGTCATCGTCTCGAATGCGGGCATGCACTTGCGCTTTCCTCCAGAGCGGTAGCAGCAGTGTCACGAAGTCCGCCACGTGGATCAAAGGATCTATGGTTTTCCCTCGAGTCTTTCCCACGAGGCTATCCCACGAGGCTTTCCCACAGGGCTGTTCCACGTGCACACGTGGTGGGAGTGGATCCTCGGCTTGAACGTCAAGGCAGTGCAGGGAAAACAGGTTCCTCTGGAATGGACTGACACATCTGGGGGACTCTTGGAATGGTGTCACGACCCTGGAGTTCCTCTCGCCTTTCCTGTGGAGAGCCCCTCCTCTTGAGATGCGACGGGAACGCCGGGAATTCTTTCCCTACGAAACAGGGAAAGGATCCCTCATCTCGAGCTAGGAGGCGGAAACAGGGCTCCCCTGGATGTGTGTGGGACACCACGTGCTTCCTGTCGAGTGCAGACGGGTATGTCGGGGAACTTCTTGAGTTGCAGCAAGGGTGTGAAGGACCCTTTGTAAGTTCCAGTGGTTAGATGTGATTGGCCTCGAGAAGCCTCAGAGGAAATGGGCCTCATCTCGCCTGGAGGGCAAAACCTCCTGGATTTTCTCGAGTTGCGGCAGGTGCTCTGGACTTACGACGTGGACCTCAGTGACCCGCTCTGGTGGCCTCTGGAAAGGCCAGTCCCCATGCGAGTTCCTCGGGGGCCTCTCGGGATTCCTCTCCCGTCGATGCCGGGGCCTAAGACCTTGTGTGGAGTCGTGGCCGGAACCTGAGGATTCCTCTCCAGTGCTGACATGTATCTTGGGGTACTTCTGGAGTCTCCCCAGGGGAGTCAGTCCTCGTCTCGAATGCGGGCATGCACTTGCGCTTTCCTCCAGAGCGGTAGCAGCAGTGTCAGGCAGTCCGCCGCGTGGATCAAAGGATCTATGGTTTTCCCTCGAGTCTTTCCCACGAGGCTTTCCCACGAGGCTTTCCCACAGGGCTGTCCCACGTGCACACGTGGTGGGAGTCGATCCTCGGCTTGAACGTCAAGGCAGTGCAGGGAAAACAGGTTCCTCTGGAATGGACTGACACATCTGGGGGACTCTTGGAATGGTGGCACGACCCTGGAGTTCCTCTCGCCTTTCCTGTGGAGAGCGCCTCCTCTTGAGATGCGACGGGAACGCCGGGAATTCTTTCCCTACGAAACAGGGAAAGGATCCCTCATCTCGAGCTAGGAGGCGGAAACGGGGATCCCCTGGATGTGTGCGGGACACCACGTGCTTCCTCTCGAGTGCAGACGGGTATGTCGGGGAACTTCTTGAGTTGCAGCAAGGGTGTGAAGGACCCTTTGGAAGTTCCAGTGGTTAGATGTGATTGGCCTCGAGAAGCCTCAGCGGAAATGGGCCTCATCTCGCCTGGAGGGCAAAACCTCCTGGATTTTCTCGAGTTGCGGCAGGTGCTCTCGACTTACGACGGGGATCTCAGGGACCCTCTCTGGTGGCCTCAGGAAAGGCCAGTCCCCATGCGAGTTCCTCGGGGGCCTCTCGGGATTCCTCTCCCGTCGATGCCGGGGCCTAAGACCTTGTGTGGAGTCGGGGCCGGTACCTGAGGATTCCTCTCTAGTGCTGACATGGATCTTGGGGTACTTCTGGAGTCTCCCCAGGGGAGTCAGTCCTCGTCTCGAATGCGGGCATGCACTTGCGCTTTCCTCCAGAGCGGTAGCAGCAGTGTCACGCAGTCCGCCGCGTGGATCAAAGGATCTATGGTTTTCCCTCGAGTCTTTCCCACGAGGCTTTCCCACGAGGCTTTCCCACAGGGCTGTCCCACGTGCACACGTGGTGGGAGTCGATCCTCGGCTTGAACGTCAAGGCAGTGCAGGGAAAACATGTTCCTCTGGAATGGACTGACACAACTGGGGGACTCTTGGAATGGTGGCACGACCCTGGAGTTCCTCTCGCCTTTCCTGTGGAGAGCGCCTCCTCTTGAGATGCGACGGGAACGCCGGGAATTCTTTCCCTACGAAACAGGGAAAGGATCCCACATCTCGAGCTAGGAGGCGGAAACGGGGCTCCCCTGGATGTGTGCGGGACCCACGTGCTTCCTCTCGAGTGCAGACGGGTATGTCGGGGAACTTCTTGAGTTGCAGCAAGGGTGTGAAGGACCCTTTGGAAGTTCCAGTGGTTAGATGTGATTGGCCTCGAGAAGCCTCAGCGGAAATGGGCCTCATCTCGCCTGGAGGGCAAAACCTCCTGGATTTTCTCGAGTTGCGGCAGGTGCTCTCGACTTACGACGGGGACCTCAGGGACCCGCTCTGGTGGCCTCAGGAAAGGCCAGTCCCCATGCGAGTTCCTCGGGGGCCTCTCGGGATTCCTCTCCAGTCGATGCCGGGGCCTAAGACCTTGTGTGGAGTCGGGGCCGGAACCTGAGGATTCCTCTACAGTGCTGACATGGATCTTGGGGTACTTCTGGAGTCTCCCCAGGGGAGTCAGTCCTCGTCTCGAATGCGGGCATGCACTTGCGCTTTCCTCCAGAGCGGTAGCAGCAGTGTCACGCAGTCCGCCGCGTGGATCAAAGGATTTATGGTTTTCCCTCGAGTCTTTCCCACGAGGCTTTCCCACGAGGCTTTCCCACAGGGCTGTCCCACGTGCACACGTGGTGGGAGTCGATCCTCGGCTTGAACGTCAAGGCAGTGCAGGGAAAACAGGTTCCTCTGGAATGGACTGAAACATCTGGGGGACTCTTGGAATGGTGTCACGACCCTTGAGTTCCTCTCGCCTTTCCTGTGGAGAGCGCCTCGTCTTGAGATGCGACGGGAACGCCGGGAATTCTTTCCCTACGAAACAGGGAAAGGATCCCTCATCTCGAGCTAGGAGGCGGAAACGGGGCTCCCCTGGATGTGTGCGGGACCCCACGTGCTTCCTCTCGAGTGTAGACGGGTATGTCGGGGAACTTCTTGAGTTGCAGCAATGGTGTGAAGGACCGTTTGGAAATTCCAGTGGTTAGATGTGATTGGCCTCGAGAAGCCTCAGCGGAAATGGGCCTCATCTCGCCTGGAGGGCAAAACCTCCTGGATTTTCTCGAGTTGCGGCAGGTGCTCTAGACTTACGACGGGGACCTCAGGGACCCGCTCTGGTGGCCTCAGGAAAGGCCAGTCCCCATGCGAGTTCCTCGGGGCCCTCTCGGGATTCCTCTCCCGTCGATGCTGGGGCCTAAGACCTTGTGTGGAGTCGGGGCCGGAACCTGAGGATTCCTCTCCAGTGCCTACATGGATCTTGGGGTACTTATGGAGTCTCCCCAGGGGAGTCAGTCCTCGTCTCGAATGCGGGCATGCACTTGCGCTTTCCTCCAGAGCGGTAGCAGCAGTGTCACGCAGTCCACCGCGTGGATCAAAGGATCTATGGTTTTCCCTCGAGTCTTTCCCACGAGGCTTTCCCACGAGGCTTTCCCACAGGGCTGTCCCACGTGCACACGTGGTGGGAGTCGATCCTCGGCTTGAACGTCAAGGCAGTGCAGGGAAAACAGGGTCCTCTGGAATGGACTGACCCATCTGGGGGACTCTTGGAATGGTGGCACGACCCTGGAGTTCCTCTCGCCTTTCCTGTGGAGAGCGCCTCCTCTTGAGATGCGACGGGAACGCCGGGAATTCTTTCCCTACGAAACAGGGAAAGGATCCCTCATCTCGAGCTAGGAGGCGGAAACGGGGCTCCCCTGGATGTGTGCGGGACCCACGTGCTTCCTCTCGAGTGGAGACGGGTATGTCGGGGAACTTCTTGAGTTGCAGCAATGGTGTGAAGGACCCTTTGGAAGTTCCAGTGGTTAGATGTGATTGGCCTCGAGAAGCCTCAGCGGAAATGGACCTCATCTCGCCTGGAGGGCAAAACCTCCAGGATTTTCTCGAGTTGCGGCAGGTGCTCTAGACTTACGACGGGGACCTCAGGGACCCGCTCTGGTGGCCTCAGGAAAGGCCAGTCCCCATGCGAGTTCCTCGGGGCCCTCTCGGGATTCCTCTCCCGTCGATGCTGGGGCCTAAGACCTTGTGTGGATTCGGGGCCGGAACCTGAGGATTCCTCTCCAGTGCTGACATGGATCTTGGGGTACTTCTGGAGTCTCCCCAGGGGAGTCAGTCCTCGTCTCGAATGCGGGCATGCACTTGCGCTTTCCTCCAGAGCGGTAGCAGCAGTGTCACGCATTCCGCCGCGTGGATCAAAGGATCTATGGTTTTCCCTCGAGTCTTTCCCACGAGGCTTTCCCACGAGGCTTTCCCACAGGGCTGTCCCACGTGCACACGTGGTGGGAGTCGATCCTCGGCTTGAACGTCAAGGCAGTGCAGGGAAAACAGGTTCCTCTGGAATGGACTGACCCATCTCGGGGACTCTTGGAATGGTGTCTCGACCCTGGAGTTCCTCTCGCCTTTCCTGTGGAGAGCGCCTCCTCTTGAGATGCGACGGGAACGCCGGGAATTCTTTCCCTACGTAACAGGGAAAGGATCCCTCATCTCGAGCTAGGAGGCGGAAACGGGGCTCCCCTGGATGTGTGCAGGACCCCACGTGCTTCCTCTCGAGTGGAGACGGTTATGTCGGGGAACTTCTTGAGTTGCAGCAATGGTGTGAAGGACCCTTTGGAAGTTCCAGTGGTTAGATGTGATTGGCCTCGAGAAGCCTCAGCGGAAATGGGCCTCATCTCGCCTGGAGGGCAAAACCTCCAGGATTTTCTCGAGTTGCGGCAGGTGCTCTCGACTTACGACGGGGACCTCAGGGACCCGCTCTGGTGGCCTCAGGAAAGGCCAGTCCCCATGCGAGTTCCTCGGGGGCCTCTCGAGATTCCTCTCCCGTCGATGCTGGGGCCTAAGACCTTGTGTGGAGTCGGGGCCGGAACCTGAGGATTCCTCTCCAGTGCTGACATGGATCTTGGGGTACTTCTGGAGTCTCCCCAGGGGAGTCAGTCCTCGTCTCGAATGCGGGCATGCACTTGCGCTTTCCTCCAGAGCGGTAGCAGCAGTGTCACGCAGTCCGCCGCGTGGATCAAAGGATCTATGGTTTTCCCTCGAGTCTTTCCCACGAGGCTTTCCCACGAGGCTTTCCCACAGGGCTGTCCCACGTGCACACGTGGTGGGAGTCTATCCTCGGCTTGAACGTCAAGGCAGTGCAGGGAAAACAGGTTCCTCTGGAATGGACTGACCCATCTCGGGGACTCTTGGAATGGTGTCACGACCCTGGAGTTCCTCTCGCCTTTCCTGTGTAGAGCGCCTCCTCTTGAGATGCGACGGGAACGCCGGGAATTCTTTCCCTACGAAACAGGGAAAGGATCCCTCATCTCGAGATAGGAGGCGGAAACGGGGCTCCCCTGGATGTGTGCGGGACCCCACGTGCTTCCTCTCGAGTGGAGACGGGTATGTCGGGGAACTTCTTGAGTTGCAGCAATGGTGTGAAGGACCCTTTGGAAGTTCCAGTGGTTAGATGTGATTGGCCTCGAGAAGCCTCAGCGGAAATGGGCCTCATCTCGCCAGGAGGGCAAAACCTCCAGGATTTTCTCGAGTTGCGGCAGGTGCTCTAGACTTACGACGGGGACCTCAGGGACCCGCTCTGGTGGCCTCAGGAAAGGCCAGTCCCCATGCGAGTTCCTCGGGGCCCTCTCGGGATTCCTCTCCCGTCGATGCTGGGGCCTAAGACCTTGTGTGGATTCGGGGCCGGAACCTGAGGATTCCTCTCCAGTGCTGACATGGATCTTGGGGTACTTCTGGAGTCTCCCCAGGGGAGTCAGTCCTCGTCTCGAATGCGGGCATGCACTTGCGCTTTCCTCCAGAGCGGTAGCAGCAGTGTCACGCAGTCCGCCGCGTGGATCAAAGGATCTATGGTTTTCCCTCGAGTCTTTCCCACGAGGCTTTCCCACGAGGCTTTCCCACAGGGCTGTCCCACGTGCACACGTGGTGGGAGTCGATCCTCGGCTTGAACGTCAAGGCAGTGCAGGGAAAACATGTTCCTCTGGAATGGACTGACACAACTGGGGGACTCTTGGAATGGTGGCACGACCCTGGAGTTCCTCTGCCCTTTCCTGTGGAGAGCGCCTCCTCTTGAGATGCGACGGGAACGCCGGGAATTCTTTCCCTACGAAACAGGGAAAGGATCCCTCATCTCGAGCTAGGAGGCGGAAACGGGGCTCCCCTGGATGTGTGCGGGACCCACGTGCTTCCTCTCGAGTGCAGACGGGTATGTCGGGGAACTTCTTGAGTTGCAGCAAGGGTGTGAAGGACCCTTTGGAAGTTCCAGTGGTTAGATGTGATTGGCCTCGAGAACCCTCAGCGGAAATGGGCCTCATCTGGCCTGGAGGGCAAAACCTCCTGGATTTTCTCGAGTTGCGGCAGGTGCTCTCGACTTACGACGGGGACCTCAGGGACCCTCTCTGGTGGCCTCAGGAAAGGCCAGTCCCCATGCGAGTTCCTCGGGGGCCTCTCGGGATTCCTCTCCCGTCGATGCCGGGGCCTAAGACCTTGTGTGGAGTCGGGGCCGGAACCTGAGGATTCCTCTCCAGTGCTGACATGGATCTTGGGGTAATTCTGGAGTCTCCCCAGGGGAGTCAGTCCTCGTCTCGAATGCTGGCATGCACTTGCGCTTTCCTCCAGAGCGGTAGCAGCAGTGTCACGAAGTCCGCCGCGTGGATCAAAGGATCTATGGTTTTCCCTCGAGTCTTTCACACGAGGCTTTCCCACGAGGCTTTCCCACAGGGCTGTCCCACGTGAACACGTGGTGGGAGTCGATCCTCTGCTTGAACGTCAAGGCAGTGCAGGGAAAACAGGTTCCTCTGGAATAGACTGACACATCTGGGGGACTCTTGGAATGGTGTCACGACCCTGGAGTTCCTCTCGCCTTTCCTGTGGAGAGCGCCTCCTCTTGAGATGCGACGGGAACGCCGGGAATTCTTTCCCTGCGAAACAGGGAAAGGATCCCTCATCTCGAGCTAGGAGGCGGAAACGGGGCTCCCCTGGATGTGTGCGGGACCCACGTGCTTCCTCTCGAGTGGAGACGGGTATGTCGGGGAACTTCTTGAGTTGCAGCAATGGTGTGAAGGACCCTTTGGAAGTTCCAGTGGTTAGATGTGATTGGCCTCGAGAAGCCTCAGCGGAAATGGGCCTCATCTCGCCTGGAGGGCAAAACCTCCTGGATTTTCTCGAGTTGCGGCAGGTGCTCTCGACTTACGACGGGGACCTCAGGGACCCGCTCTGGTGGCCTCAGGAAAGGCCAGTCCCCATGCGAGTTCCTCGGGGGCCTCTCGGGATTCCTCTCCAGTCGATGCCGGGGCCTAAGACCTTGTGTGGAGTCGGGGCCGGAACCTGAGGATTCCTCTACAGTGCTGACATGGATCTTGGGGTACTTCTAGAGTCTCCCCAGGGGAGTCAGTCCTCGTCTCGAATGCGGGCATGCACTTGCGCTTTCCTCCAGAGCGGTAGCAGCAGTGTCACGCAGTCCGCCGCGTGGATCAAAGGATTTATGGTTTTCCCTCGAGTCTTTCCCACGAGGCTTTCCCACGAGGCTTTCCCACAGGGCTGTCCCACGTGCACACGTGGTGGGAGTCGATCCTCGGCTTGAACGTCAAGGCAGTGCAGGGAAAACAGGTTCCTCTGGAATGGACTGAAACATCTGGGGGACTCTTGGAATGGTGTCACGACCCTTGAGTTCCTCTCGCCTTTCCTGTGGAGAGCGCCTCGTCTTGAGATGCGACGGGAACGCCGGGAATTCTTTCCCTACGAAACAGGGAAAGGATCCCTCATCTCGAGCTAGGAGGCGGAAACGGGGCTCCCCTGGATGTGTGCGGGACCCTCGTGCTTCCTCTCGAGTGTAGACGGGTATGTCGGGGAACTTCTTCAGTTGCAGCAATGGTGTGAAGGACCCTTTGGAAGTTCCAGTGGTTAGACGTGATTGTCCTCGAGAAGCCTCAGCGGAAATGGGCCTCATCTCGCCTGGAGGGCAAAACCTCCTGGATTTTCTCGAGTTGCGGCAGGTGCTCTAGACTTACGACGGGGACCTCAGGGACCCGCTCTGGTGGCCTCAGGAAAGGCCAGTCCCCATGCGAGTTCCTCGGGGCCCTCGCGGGATTCCTCATCCGTCGATGCTGGGCCTAAGACCTTGTGTGGAGTCGGGGCCGGAACCTGAGGATTCCTCTCCAGTGCTTACATGGATCTTGGGGTACTTATGGAGTCTCCCCAGGGGAGTCAGTCCTCGTCTCGAATGCGGGCATGCACTTGCGCTTTCCTCCAGAGCGGTAGCAGCAGTGTCACGCAGTCCGCCGCGTGGATCAAAGGATCTATGGTTTTCCCTCGAGTCTTTCCCACGAGGCTTTCCCACGAGGCTTTCCCACAGGGCTGTCCCACGTGCACACGTGGTGGGAGTCGATCCTCGGCTTGAACGTCAAGGCAGTGCAGGGAAAACAGGTTCCTCTGGAATGGACTGACACATCTGGTGGACTCTTGGAATGGTGTCACGACCCTTGAGTTCCTCCCGCCTTTCCTGTGGAGAGCGCCTCGTCTTGAGATGCGACGGGAACGCCGGGAATTCTTTCCCTACGAAACAGGGAAAGGATCCCTCATCTCGAGCTAGGAGGCGGAAACGGGGCTCCCCTGGATGTGTGCGGGACCCCACGTGCTTCCTCTCGAGTGTAGACGGGTATGTCGGGGAACTTCTTGAGTTGCAGCAATGGTGTGAAGGACCGTTTGGAAGTTCCAGTGGTTAGATGTGATTGGCCTCGAGAAGCCTCAGCGGAAATGGGCCTCATCTCGCCTGGAGGGCAAAACCTCCTGGATTTTCTCGAGTTGCGGCAGGTGCTCTAGACTTACGACGGGGACCTCAGGGACCCGCTCTGGTGGCCTCAGGAAAGGCCAGTCCCCATGCGAGTTCCTCGGGGCCCTCTCGGGATTCCTCTCCCGTCGATGCTGGGGCCTAAGACCTTGTGTGGAGTCGGGGCCGGAACCTGAGGATTCCTCTCCAGTGCCTACATGGATCTTGGGGTACTTATGGAGTCTCCCCAGGGGAGTCAGTCCTCGTCTCGAATGCGGGCATGCACTTGCGCTTTCCTCCAGAGCGGTAGCAGCAGTGTCACGCAGTCCGCCGCTTGGATCAAAGGATCTATGGTTTTCCCTCGAGTCTTTCCCACGAGGCTTTCCCACGAGGCTTTCCCACAGGGCTGTCCCACGTGCACACGTGGTGGGAGTCGATCCTCGGCTTGAACGTCAAGGCAGTGCAGGGAAAACAGGTTCCTCTGGAATGGACTGACACATCTGGGGGACTCTTGGAATGGTGGCACGACCCTGGAGTTCCTCTCGCCTTTCCTGTGGAGAGCGCCTCCTCTTGAGATGCGACGGGAACGCCGGGAATTCTTTCCCTACGAAACAGGGAAAGGATCCCTCATCTCGAGCTAGGAGGCGAAAACGGGGCTCCCCTGGATGTGTGCGGGACACCACGTGCTTCCTCTCGAGTGCAGACGGGTATGTCGGGGAGCTTCTTGAGTTGCAGCAAGGGTGTGAAGGACCCTTTGGAAGTTCCAGTGGTTAGACCTGATTAGCCTCGAGAAGCCTCAGCGGAAATGGGCCTCATCTCGCCTGGAGGGCAAAACCTCCTGGATTTTCTCGAGTTGCGGCAGGTGCTCTCGACTTACGATGGGGACCTCAGGGACCCGCTCTGGTGGCCTCAGGAAAGGCCAGTCCCCATGCGAGTTCCTCGGGGGCCTCTCGGGATTCCTCTCCCGTCGATGCCGGGGCCTAAGACCTTGTGTGGAGTCGGGGCCGGAACCTGAGGATTCCTCTCCAGTGCTGACATGGATCTTGGGGTACTTCTGGAGTCTCCCCAGGGGAGTCAGTCCTCGTCTCGAATGCGGGCATGCACTTGCGCTTTCCTCCAGAGCGGTAGCAGCAGTGTCACGCAGTCCGCCGCGTGGATCAAAGGATCTATGGTTTTCCCTCGAGTCTTTCCCACGAGGCTTTCCCACGAGGCTTTCCCACAGGGCTGTCCCACGTGCACACGTGGTGGGAGTCGATCCTCGGCTTGAACGTCAAGGCAGTGCAGGGAAAACAGGTTCCTCTGGAATGGACTGACCCATCTGGGGGACTCTTGGAATGGTGGCACGACCCTGGAGTTCCTCTCGCCTTTCCTGTGGAGAGCGCCTCCTCTTGAGATGCGACGGGAACGCCGGGAATTCTTTCCCTAGGAAACAGGGAAAGGATCCCTCATCTCGAGCTAGGAGGCGGAAACGGGGCTCCCCTGGATGTGTGCGGGACCCACGTGCTTCCTCTCGAGTGGAGATGGGTATGTCGGAGAACTTCTTGAGTTGCAGCAAGGGTGTGAAGGACCCTTTGGAAGTTCCAGTGGTTAGACGTTATTAGCCTCGAGAAGCCTGAGCGGAAATGGGCCTCATCTCGCCTGGAGGGCAAAACCTCCTGGATTTTCTCGAGTTGCGGCAGGTGCTCTCGACTTACGACGGGGACCTCAGGGACCCGCTCTGGTGGCCTCAGGAAAGGCCAGTCCCCATGGGAGTTCCTCGGGAGCCTCTCGGGATTCCTCTCCAGTCGATGCCGGGGCCTAAGACCTTGTGTGGAGTCGGGGCCGGAACCTGAGGATTCCTCTCCAGTGCTGACATGGATCTTGGGGTACTTCTGGAGTCTCCCCAGGGGAGTCAGTCCTCGTCTCGAATGCGGGCATGCACTTGCGCTTTCCTCCAGAGCGGTAGCAGCAGTGTCACGCAGTCCGCCGCGTGGATCAAAGGATCTATGGTTTTCCCTCGAGTCTTTCCCACGAGGCTTTCCCACGAGGCTTTCCCACACGGCTGTCCCACGTGCACACGTGGTGGGAGTCGATCCTCGGCTTGAACGTCAAGGCAGTGCAGGGAAAACAGGTTCCTCTGGAATAGACTGACACATCTGGGGGACTCTTGGAATGGTGGCATGACCCTGGAGTTCCTCTCGTCTTTCCTGTGGAGAGCGCCTCCTTTTGAGATGCGACGGGAACGCCGGGAATTCTTTCCCTACGAAACAGGGAAAGGATCCCTCATCTCGAGCTAGGAGGCGGAAACGGGGCTCCCCTGGATGTGTGCGGGACCCACGTGCTTCCTCTCGAGTGGAGACGGGTATGTCGGGGAACTTCTTGAGTTGCAGCAAGGGTGTGAAGGACCCTTTGGAAGTTCCAGTGGTTAGATGTGATTGGCCTCGAGAACCCTCAGCGGAAATGGGCCTCATCTGGCCTGGAGGGCAAAACCTCCTGGATTTTCTCGAGTTGCGGCAGGTGCTCTCGACTTACGACGGGGACCTCAGGGACCCTCTCTGGTGGCCTCAGGAAAGGCCAGTCCCCATGCGAGTTCCTCGGGGGCCTCTCGGGATTCCTCTCCCGTCGATGCCGGGGCCTAAGACCTTGTGTGGAGTCGGGGCCGGAACCTGAGGATTCCTCTCCAGTGCTGACATGGATCTTGGGGTAATTCTGGAGTCTCCCCAGGGGAGTCAGTCCTCGTCTCGAATGCTGGCATGCACTTGCGCTTTCCTCCAGAGCGGTAGCAGCAGTGTCACGAAGTCCGCCGCGTGGATCAAAGGATCTATGTTTTTCCCTCGAGTCTTTCACACGAGGCTTTCCCACGAGGCTTTCCCACAGGGCTGTCCCACGTGCACACGTGGTGGGAGTCGATCCTCGGCTTGAACGTCAAGGCAGTGCAGGGAAAACAGGTTCCTCTGGAATAGACTGACACATCTGGGGGACTCTTGGAATGGTGTCACGACCCTGGAGTTCCTCTCGCCTTTCCTGTGGAGAGCGCCTCCTCTTGAGATGCGACGGGAACGCCGGGAATTCTTTCCCTGCGAAACAGGGAAAGGATCCCTCATCTCGAGCTAGGAGGCGGAAACGGGGCTCCCCTGGATGTGTGCGGGACCCACGTGCTTCCTCTCGAGTGGAGACGGGTATGTCGGGGAACTTCTTGAGTTGCAGCAATGGTGTGAAGGACCCTTTGGAAGTTCCAGTGGTTAGATGTGATTGGCCTCGAGAAGCCTCAGCGGAAATGGGCCTCATCTCGCCTGGAGGGCAAAACCTCCTGGATTTTCTCGAGTTGCGGCAGGTGCTCTCGACTTACGACGGGGACCTCAGGGACCCGCTCTGGTGGCCTCAGGAAAGGCCAGTCCCCATGCGAGTTCCTCGGGGGCCTCTCGGGATTCCTCTCCAGTCGATGCCGGGGCCTAAGACCTTGTGTGGAGTCGGGGCCGGAACCTGAGGATTCCTCTACAGTGCTGACATGGATCTTGGGGTACTTCTAGAGTCTCCCCAGGGGAGTCAGTCCTCGTCTCGAATGCGGGCATGCACTTGCGCTTTCCTCCAGAGCGGTAGCAGCAGTGTCACGCAGTCCGCCGCGTGGATCAAAGGATTTATGGTTTTCCCTCGAGTCTTTCCCACGAGGCTTTCCCACGAGGCTTTCCCACAGGGCTGTCCCACGTGCACACGTGGTGGGAGTCGATCCTCGGCTTGAACGTCAAGGCAGTGCAGGGAAAACAGGTTCCTCTGGAATGGACTGAAACATCTGGGGGACTCTTGGAATGGTGTCACGACCCTTGAGTTCCTCTCGCCTTTCCTGTGGAGAGCGCCTCGTCTTGAGATGCGACGGGAACGCCGGGAATTCTTTCCCTACGAAACAGGGAAAGGATCCCTCATCTCGAGCTAGGAGGCGGAAACGGGGCTCCCCTGGATGTGTGCGGGACCCCACGTGCTTCCTCTCGAGTGTAGATGGGTATGTCGGGGAACTTCTTGAGTTGCAGCAATGGTGTGAAGGACCCTTTGGAAGTTCCAGTGGTTAGATGTGATTGTCCTCGAGAAGCCTCAGCGGAAATGGGCCTCATCTCGCCTGGAGGGCAAAACCTCCTGGATTTTCTCGAGTTGCGGCAGGTGCTCTAGACTTACGACGGGGACCTCAGGGACCCGCTCTGGTGGCCTCAGGAAAGGCCAGTCCCCATGCGAGTTCCTCGGGGCCCTCGCGGGATTCCTCATCCGTCGATGCTGGGCCTAAGACCTTGTGTGGAGTCGGGGCCGGAACCTGAGGATTCCTCTCCAGTGCTTACATGGATCTTGGGGTACTTATGGAGTCTCCCCAGGGGAGTCAGTCCTCGTCTCGAATGCGGGCATGCACTTGCGCTTTCCTCCAGAGCGGTAGCAGCAGTGTCACGCAGTCCGCCGCGTGGATCAAAGGATCTATGGTTTTCCCTCGAGTCTTTCCCACGAGGCTTTCCCACGAGGCTTTCCCACAGGGCTGTCCCACGTGCACACGTGGTGGGAGTCGATCCTCGGCTTGAACGTCAAGGCAGTGCAGGGAAAACAGGTTCCTCTGGAATGGACTGACACATCTGGTGCACTCTTGGAATGGTGTCACGACCCTTGAGTTCCTCTCGCCTTTCCTGTGGAGAGCGCCTCGTCTTGAGATGCGACGGGAACGCCGGGAATTCTTTCCCTCCGAAACAGGGAAAGGATCCCTCATCTCGAGCTAGGAGGCGGAAACGGGGCTCCCCTGGATGTGTGCGGGACCCCACGTGCTTCCTCTCGAGTGTAGACGGGTATGTCGGGGAACTTCTTGAGTTGCAGCAATGGTGTGAAGGACCGTTTGGAAGTTCCAGTGGTTAGATGTGATTGGCCTCGAGAAGCCTCAGCGGAAATGGGCCTCATCTCGCCTGGAGGGCAAAACCTCCTGGATTTTCTCGAGTTGCGGCAGGTGCTCTAGACTTACGACGGGGACCTCAGGGACCCGCTCTGGTGGCCTCAGGAAAGGCCAGTCCCCATGCGAGTTCCTCGGGGCCCTCTCGGGATTCCTCTCCCGTCGATGCTGGGGCCTAAGACCTTGTGTGGAGTCGGGGCCGGAACCTGAGGATTCCTCTCCAGTGCCTACATGGATCTTGGGGTACTTATGGAGTCTCCCCAGGGGAGTCAGTCCTCGTCTCGAATGCGGGCATGCACTTGCGCTTTCCTCCAGAGCGGTAGCAGCAGTGTCACGCAGTCCGCCGCGTGGATCAAAGGATCTATGGTTTTCCCTCGAGTCTTTCCCACGAGGCTTTCCCACGAGGCTTTCCCACAGGGCTGTCCCACGTGCACACGTGGTGGGAGTCGATCCTCGGCTTGAACGTCAAGGCAGTGCAGGGAAAACAGGTTCCTCTGGAATGGACTGACACATCTGGTGGACTCTTGGAATGGTGTCACGACCCTTGAGTTCCTCTCGCCTTTCCTGTGGAGAGCGCCTCGTCTTGAGATGCGACGGGAACGCCGGGAATTCTTTCCCTACGAAACAGGGAAAGGATCCCTCATCTCGAGCTAGGAGGCGGAAACGGGGCTCCCCTGGATGTGTGCGGGACCCCACGTGCTTCCTCTCGAGTGTAGACGGGTATGTCGGGGAACTTCTTGAGTTGCAGCAATGGTGTGAAGGACCGTTTGGAAGTTCCAGTGGTTAGATGTGATTGGCCTCGAGAAGCCTCAGCGGAAATGGGCCTCATCTCGCCTGGAGGGCAAAACCTCCTGGATTTTCTCGAGTTGCGGCAGGTGCTCTAGACTTACGACGGGGACCTCAGGGACCCGCTCTGGTGGCCTCAGGAAAGGCCAGTCCCCATGCGAGTTCCTCGGGGCCCTCTCGGGATTCCTCTCCCGTCGATGCTGGGGCCTAAGACCTTGTGTGGAGTCGGGGCCGGAACCTGAGGATTCCTCTCCAGTGCCTACATGGATCTTGGGGTACTTATGGAGTCTCCCCAGGGGAGTCAGTCCTCGTCTCGAATGCGGGCATGCACTTGCGCTTTCCTCCAGAGCGGTAGCAGCAGTGTCACGCAGTCCGCCGCTTGGATCAAAGGATCTATGGTTTTCCCTCGAGTCTTTCCCACGAGGCTTTCCCACGAGGCTTTCCCACAGGGCTGTCCCACGTGCACACGTGGTGGGAGTCGATCCTCGGCTTGAACGTCAAGGCAGTGCAGGGAAAACAGGTTCCTCTGGAATGGACTGACACATCTGGGGGACTCTTGGAATGGTGGCACGACCCTGGAGTTCCTCTCGCCTTTCCTGTGGAGAGCGCCTCCTCTTGAGATGCGACGGGAACGCCGGGAATTCTTTCCCTACGAAACAGGGAAAGGATCCCTCATCTCGAGCTAGGAGGCGAAAACGGGGCTCCCCTGGATGTGTGCGGGACACCACGTGCTTCCTCTCGAGTGCAGACGGGTATGTCGGGGAGCTTCTTGAGTTGCAGCAAGGGTGTGAAGGACCCTTTGGAAGTTCCAGTGGTTAGACCTGATTAGCCTCGAGAAGCCTCAGCGGAAATGGGCCTCATCTCGCCTGGAGGGCAAAACCTCCTGGATTTTCTCGAGTTGCGGCAGGTGCTCTCGACTTACGATGGGGACCTCAGGGACCCGCTCTGGTGGCCTCAGGAAAGGCCAGTCCCCATGCGAGTTCCTCGGGGGCCTCTCGGGATTCCTCTCCCGTCGATGCCGGGGCCTAAGACCTTGTGTGGAGTCGGGGCCGGAACCTGAGGATTCCTCTCCAGTGCTGACATGGATCTTGGGGTACTTCTGGAGTCTCCCCAGGGGAGTCAGTCCTCGTCTCGAATGCGGGCATGCACTTGCGCTTTCCTCCAGAGCGGTAGCAGCAGTGTCACGCAGTCCGCCGCGTGGATCAAAGGATCTATGGTTTTCCCTCGAGTCTTTCCCACGAGGCTTTCCCACGAGGCTTTCCCACAGGGCTGTCCCACGTGCACACGTGGTGGGAGTCGATCCTCGGCTTGAACGTCAAGGCAGTGCAGGGAAAACAGGTTCCTCTGGAATGGACTGACCCATCTGGGGGACTCTTGGAATGGTGGCACGACCCTGGAGTTCCTCTCGCCTTTCCTGTGGAGAGCGCCTCCTCTTGAGATGCGACGGGAACGCCGGGAATTCTTTCCCTAGGAAACAGGGAAAGGATCCCTCATCTCGAGCTAGGAGGCGGAAACGGGGCTCCCCTGGATGTGTGCGGGACCCACGTGCTTCCTCTCGAGTGGAGACGGGTATGTCGGAGAACTTCTTGAGTTGCAGCAAGGGTGTGAAGGACCCTTTGGAAGTTCCAGTGGTTAGACGTTATTAGCCTCGAGAAGCCTGAGCGGAAATGGGCCTCATCTCGCCTGGAGGGCAAAACCTCCTGGATTTTCTCGAGTTGCGGCAGGTGCTCTCGACTTACGACGGGGACCTCAGGGACCCGCTCTGGTGGCCTCAGGAAAGGCCAGTCCCCATGCGAGTTCCTCGGGGCCCTCTCGGGATTCCTCTCCCGTCGATGCTGGGGCCTAAGACCTTGTGTGGATTCGGGGCCGGAACCTGAGGATTCCTCTCCAGTGCTGACATGGATCTTGGGGTACTTCTGGAGTCTCCCCAGGGGAGTCAGTCCTCGTCTCGAATGCGGGCATGCACTTGCGCTTTCCTCCAGAGCGGTAGCAGCAGTGTCACGCAGTCCGCCGCGTGGATCAAAGGATCTATGGTTTTCCCTCGATTCTTTCCCACGAGGCTTTCCCACGAGGCTTTCCCACAGGGCTGTCCCACGTGCACACGTGGTGGGAGTCGATCCTCGGCTTGAACGTCAAGGCAGTGCAGGGAAAACAGGTTCCTCTGGAATGGACTGACCCATCTCGGGACTCTTGGAATGGTGTCTCGACCCTGGAGTTCCTCTCGCCTTTCCTGTGGAGAGCGCCTCCTCTTGAGATGCGACGGGAACGCCGGGAATTCTTTCCCTACGTAACAGGGAAAGGATCCCTCATCTCGAGCTAGGAGGCGGAAACGGGGCTCCCCTGGATGTGTGCAGGACCCCACGTGCTTCCTCTCGAGTGGAGACGGGTATGTCGGGGAACTTCTTGAGTTGCAGCAATGGTGTGAAGGACCCTTTGGAAGTTCCAGTGGTTAGATGTGATTGGCCTCGAGAAGCCTCAGCGGAAATGGGCCTCATCTCGCCTGGAGGGCAAAACCTCCAGGATTTTCTCGAGTTGCGGCAGGTGCTCTCGACTTACGACGGGGACCTCAGGGACCCGCTCTGGTGGCCTCAGGAAAGGCCAGTCCCCATGCGAGTTCCTCGGGGGCCTCTCGAGATTCCTCTCCGGTCGATGCCGGGGCCTAAGACCTTGTGTGGAGTCGGGGCCGGAACCTGAGGATTCCTCTCCAGTGCTGACATGGATCTTGGGGTACTTCTGGAGTCTCCCCAGGGGAGTCAGTCCTCGTCTCGAATGCGGGCATGCACTTGCGCTTTCCTCCAGAGCGGTAGCAGCAGTGTCACGCAGTCCACCACGTGGATCAAAGGATCTATGGTTTTCCCTCGAGTCTTTCCCACGAGGCTTTCCCACGAGGCTTTCCCACAGGGCTGTCCCACGTGCACACGTGGTGGGAGTCGATCCTCGGCTTGAACGTCAAGGCAGTGCAGGGAAAACAGGTTCCTCTGGAATGGACTGACACATCTGGGGGACTCTTGGAATGGTGTCACGACCCTGGAGTTCCTCTCGCCTTTCCTGTGGAGAGCGCCTCCTCTTGAGATGCGACGGGAACGCCGGGAATTCTTTCCCTACGAAACAGGGAAAGGATCCCTCATCTCGAGCTAGGAGGCGGAAACGGGGCTCCCCTGGATGTGTGCGGGACCCCACGTGCTTCCTCTCGAGTGCAGACGGGTATGTCGGGGAACTTCTTGAGTTGCAGCAATGGTGTGAAGGACCCTTTGGAAGTTCCAGTGGTTAGATGTGATTGTCCTCGAGAAGCCTCAGCGGAAATGGGCCTCATCTCGCCTGGAGGGCAAAACCTCCTGGATTTTCTCGAGTTGCGGCAGATGCTCTAGACTTACGACGGGGACCTCAGGGACCCGCTCTGGTGGCCTCAGGAAATGCCAGTCCCCATGCGAGTTCCTCGGGGGCCTCTCGGGATTCCTCTCCCGTCGATGCCGGGGCCTAAGACCTTGTGTGGAGTCGGGGCCGGAACCTGAGGATTCCTCTCCAGTGCTGACATGTATCTTGGGGTACTTCTGGAGTCTCCCCAGGGGAGTCAGTCCTCGTCTCGAATGCGGGCATGCACTTGCGCTTTCCTCCAGAGCGGTAGCAGCAGTGTCACACAGTCCGCCGCGTGGATCAAAGGATCTATGGTTTTCCCTCGAGTCTTTCCCACGAGGCTTTCCCACGAGGCTTTCCCACAGGGCTGTCCCACGTGCACACGTGGTGGGAGTCGATCCTCGGCTTGAACGTCAAGGCAGTGCAGGGAAAACAGGTTCCTCTGGAATAGACTGACACATCTGGGGGACTCTTGGAATGTTGGCATGACCCTGGAGTTCCTCTCGCCTTTCCTGTGGAGAGCGCCTCCTCTTGAGATGCGACGGGAACGCCGGGAATTCTTTCCCTACGAAACAGGGAAAGGATCCCTCATCTCGAGCTAGGAGGCGGAAACGGGGCTCCCCTGGATGTGTGCGGGACACCACGTGCTTCCTCTCGAGTGCAGACGGGTATGTCGGGGAACTTCTTGAGTTGCAGCAAGGGTGTGAAGGACCCTTTGAAAGTTCCAGTGGTTAGATGTGATTGGCCTCGAGAAGCCTCAGCGGAAATGGGCCTCATCTCGCCTGGAGGGCAAAACCTCCTGGATTTTCTCGAGTTGCGGCAGGTGCTCTCGACTTACGATGGGGACCTCAGGGACCCACTCTGGTGGCCTCAGGAAAGGCCAGTCTCCATGCGAGTTCCTCGGGGGCCTCTCGGGATTCCTCTCTCGTCGATGCCGGGGCCTAAGACCTTGTGTGGAGTCGGGGCCGGAACCTGAGGATTCCTCTCCAGTGCTGACATGGATCTTGGGGTACTTCTGGAGTCTCCCCAGCGGAGTCAGTCCTCGTCTCGAATGCGGGCATGCACTTGCGCATTCCTCCAGAGCGGTAGCAGCAGTGTCACGCAGTCCGCCACGTGGATCAAAGGATCTATGGTTTTCCCTCGAGTCTTTCCCACGAGGTTTTCCCCCGAGGCTTTCCCACAGTGATGTCCAACGTGCACACGTGGTGGAAGTCGATCCTCGGCTTGAACGTCAAGGCAGTGCAGGGAAAAAAGGTTCCTCTGGAATGGACTGACACATCTGGGGGACTCTTGGAATGGTGGCACGACCCTGGAGTTCCTCTCGCCTTTCCTGTGGAGAGTGCCTCCTCTTGAGATGCGACGGGAACGCCGGGAATTCTTTCCCTACGAAACAGGGAAAGGATCCCTCATCTAGAGCTAGGAGGCGGAAACGGGGCTCCGCGGAATGTGTGCGGGACCCCACGTGCTTCCTCTCGAGTGTAGACTGGTATGTCGGGGAACTTCTTGAGTTGCAGCAATGGTGTGAAGGACCCTTTGGAAGTTCCAGTGGTTAGATGTGATTGGCCTCGAGAAGCCTCAGCGGAAATGGGCCTCATCTCGCCTGGAGGGCAAAACCTCCTGGATTTTCTCGAGTTGCGGCAGGTGCTCTAGACTTACGACGGGGACCTCAGGGACCCGCTCTGGTGGCCTCAGGAAAGGCCAGTCCCCATGCGAGTTCCTCGGGGCCCTCTCGGGATTCCTCTCCCGTCGATGCTGGGGCCTAAGACCTTGTGTGGAGTCGGGGCCGGAACCTGAGGATTCCTCTCCAGTGCTGACATGGATCTTGGGGTACTTCTGGAGTCTCCCCAGGGGAGTCAGTCCTCGTCTCGAATGCGTGCATGCACTTGCGCTTTCCTCCAGAGCGGTAGCAGCAGTGTCACGCAGTCCGCCGCGTGGATCAAAGGATCTATGGTTTTCCCTCGAGTCTTTCCCACGAGGCTTTCCCACGAGGCTTTCCCACAGGGCTGTCCCACGTGCACACGTGGTGGGAGTCGATCCTCGGCTTGAACGTCAAGGCAGTGCAGGGAAAACAGGTTCCTCTGGAATGGACTAACACATCTGGGGGACTCTTGGAATGGTGGCACGACCCTGGAGTTCCTCTCGCCTTTCCTGTGGAGAGCGCCTCCTCTTGAGATGCGACGGGAACGCCGGGAATTCTTTCCCTTCGAAACAGGGAAAGGATCCCTCATCTCGAGCTAGGAGGCGGAAACGGGGCTCCCCTGGATGTGTGCGGGACACCACGTGCTTCCTCTCGAGTGCAGACGGGTATGTCGGGGAACTTCTTGAGTTGCAGCAAGGGTGTGAAGGACCCTTTGAAAGTTCCAGTGGTTAGATGTGATTGGCCTCGAGAAGCCTCAGCGGAAATGGGCCTCATCTCGCCTGGAGGGCAAAACCTCCTGGATTTTCTCGAGTTGCGGCAGGTGCTCTCGACATACGACGAGGACCTCAGGGACCCGCTCTGGTGGCCTCAGGAAAGGCCAGTCTCCATGCGAGTTCCTCGGGGGCCTCTCGGGATTCCTCTCCCGTCGATGCCGGGGCCTAAGACCTTGTGTGGAGTCGGGGCCGGAACCTGAGGATTCCTCTCCAGTGCTGACATGGATCTTGGGGTACTTCTGGAGTCTCCCCAGGGGAGTCAGTCCTCGTCTCGAATGCGGGCATGCACTTGCGCTTTCCTCCAGAGCGGTAGCAGCAGTGTCACGCAGTCCGCCACGTGGATCAAAGGATCTATGGTTTTCCCTCGAGTCTTTCCCACGAGGCTTTCCCCCGAGGCTTTCCCACAGGGCTGTCCCACGTGCACACGTGGTGGGAGTCGATCCTCGGCTTGAACGTCAAGGCAGTGCAGGGAAAACAGGTTCCTCTGGAATGGACTGACACATCTGGGGGACTCTTGGAATGGTGTCACGACCCTGGAGTTCCTCTCGCCTTTCCTGTTGAGAGCGCCTCCTCTTGAGATGCGACGGGAACGCCGGGAATTCTTTCCCTACGAAACAGGGAAAGGATCCCTCATCTCGAGCTAGGAGGCGGAAACGGGGCTCCGCTGGAGGTGTGCGGGACCCCACGTGCTTCCTCTCGAGTGTAGACGGGTATGTCGGGGAACTTCTTGAGTTGCAGCAATGGTGTGAAGGACCCTTTGGAAGTTCCAGTGGTTAGATGTGATTGTCCTCGAGAAGCCTCAGCGGAAATGGGCCTCATCTCGCCTGGAGGGCAAAACCTCCTGGATTTTCTCGAGTTGCGGCAGGTGCTCTCGACTTACGACGGGGACCTCAGGGACCCGCTCTGGTGGCCTCAGGAAAGGCCAGTCCCCATGCGAGTTCCTCGGGGGCCTCTCGGGATTCGTCTCCCGTCGATGCCGGGGCCTAAGACCTTGTGTGGAGTCGGGGCCGGAACCTGAGGATTCCTCTCCAGTGCTGACATGGATCTTGGGGTACTTCTGGAGTCTCCCCAGGGGAGTCAGTCCTCGTCTCGAATGCGGGCATGCACTTGCGCTTTCCTCCAGAGCGGTAGCAGCAGTGTCACGCAGTCCGCCGCGTGGATCAAAGGATCTATGGTTTTCCCTCGAGTCTTTCCCACGAGGCTTTCCCACGAGGCTTTCCCACAGGGCTGTCCCACGTGCACACGTGGTGGGAGTCGATCCTCGGCTTGAACGTCAAGGCAGTGCAGGGAAAACAGGTTCCTCTGGAATAGACTGACACATCTGGGGGACTCTTGGAATGTTGGCATGACCCTGGAGTTCCTCTCGCCTTTCCTGTGGAGAGCGCCTCCTCTTGAGATGCGACGGGAACGCCGGGAATTCTTTCCCTACGAAACAGGGAAAGGATCCCTCATCTCGAGCTAGGAGGCGGAAACGGGGCTCCCCTGGATGTGTGCGGGACACCACGTGCTTCCTCTCGAGTGCAGACGGGTATGTCGGGGAACTTCTTGAGTTGCAGCAAGGGTGTGAAGGACCCTTTGAAAGTTCCAGTGGTTAGATGTGATTGGCCTCGAGAAGCCTCAGCGGAAATGGGCCTCATCTCGCCTGGAGGGCAAAACCTCCTGGATTTTCTCGAGTTGCGGCAGGTGCTCTCGACTTACGATGGGGACCTCAGGGACCCACTCTGGTGGCCTCAGGAAAGGCCAGTCTCCATGCGAGTTCCTCGGGGGCCTCTCGGGATTCCTCTCTCGTCGATGCCGGGGCCTAAGACCTTGTGTGGAGTCGGGGCCGGAACCTGAGGATTCCTCTCCAGTGCTGACATGGATCTTGGGGTACTTCTGGAGTCTCCCCAGCGGAGTCAGTCCTCGTCTCGAATGCGGGCATGCACTTGCGCATTCCTCCAGAGCGGTAGCAGCAGTGTCACGCAGTCCGCCACGTGGATCAAAGGATCTATGGTTTTCCCTCGAGTCTTTCCCACGAGGCTTTCCCCCGAGGCTTTCCCACAGTGATGTCCAACGTGCACACGTGGTGGAAGTCGATCCTCGGCTTGAACGTCAAGGCAGTGCAGGGAAAAAAGGTTCCTCTGGAATGGACTGACACATCTGGGGGACTCTTGGAATGGTGGCACGACCCTGGAGTTCCTCTCGCCTTTCCTGTGGAGAGTGCCTCCTCTTGAGATGCGACGGGAACGCCGGGAATTCTTTCCCTACGAAACAGGGAAAGGATCCCTCATCTAGAGCTAGGAGGCGGAAACGGGGCTCCGCGGAATGTGTGCGGGACCCCACGTGCTTCCTCTCGAGTGTAGACTGGTATGTCGGGGAACTTCTTGAGTTGCAGCAATGGTGTGAAGGACCCTTTGGAAGTTCCAGTGGTTAGATGTGATTGGCCTCGAGAAGCCTCAGCGGAAATGGGCCTCATCTCGCCTGGAGGGCAAAACCTCCTGGATTTTCTCGAGTTGCGGCAGGTGCTCTAGACTTACGACGGGGACCTCAGGGACCCGCTCTGGTGGCCTCAGGAAAGGCCAGTCCCCATGCGAGTTCCTCGGGGCCCTCTCGGGATTCCTCTCCCGTCGATGCTGGGGCCTAAGACCTTGTGTGGAGTCGGGGCCGGAACCTGAGGATTCCTCTCCAGTGCTGACATGGATCTTGGGGTACTTCTGGAGTCTCCCCAGGGGAGTCAGTCCTCGTCTCGAATGCGTGCATGCACTTGCGCTTTCCTCCAGAGCGGTAGCAGCAGTGTCACGCAGTCCGCCGCGTGGATCAAAGGATCTATGGTTTTCCCTCGAGTCTTTCCCACGAGGCTTTCCCACGAGGCTTTCCCACAGGGCTGTCCCACGTGCACACGTGGTGGGAGTCGATCCTCGGCTTGAACGTCAAGGCAGTGCAGGGAAAACAGGTTCCTCTGGAATGGACTAACACATCTGGGGGACTCTTGGAATGGTGGCACGACCCTGGAGTTCCTCTCGCCTTTCCTGTGGAGAGCGCCTCCTCTTGAGATGCGACGGGAACGCCGGGAATTCTTTCCCTTCGAAACAGGGAAAGGATCCCTCATCTCGAGCTAGGAGGCGGAAACGGGGCTCCCCTGGATGTGTGCGGGACACCACGTGCTTCCTCTCGAGTGCAGACGGGTATGTCGGGGAACTTCTTGAGTTGCAGCAAGGGTGTGAAGGACCCTTTGAAAGTTCCAGTGGTTAGATGTGATTGGCCTCGAGAAGCCTCAGCGGAAATGGGCCTCATCTCGCCTGGAGGGCAAAACCTCCTGGATTTTCTCGAGTTGCGGCAGGTGCTCTCGACTTACGACGAGGACCTCAGGGACCCGCTCTGGTTGCCTCAGGAAAGGCCAGTCTCCATGCGAGTTCCTCGGGGGCCTCTCGGGATTCCTCTCCCGTCGATGCCGGGGCCTAAGACCTTGTGTGGAGTCGGGGCCGGAACCTGAGGATTCCTCTCCAGTGCTGACATGGATCTTGGGGTACTTCTGGAGTCTCCCCAGGGGAGTCAGTCCTCGTCTCGAATGCGGGCATGCACTTGCGCTTTCCTCCAGAGCGGTAGCAGCAGTGTCACGCAGTCCGCCACGTGGATCAAAGGATCTATGGTTTTCCCTCGAGTCTTTCCCACGAGGCTTTCCCCCGAGGCTTTCCCACAGGGCTGTCCCACGTGCACACGTGGTGGGAGTCGATCCTCGGCTTGAACGTCAAGGCAGTGCAGGGAAAACAGGTTCCTCTGGAATGGACTGACACATCTGGGGGACTCTTGGAATGGTGTCACGACCCTGGAGTTCCTCTCCCCTTTCCTGTTGAGAGCGCCTCCTCTTGAGATGCGACGGGAACGCCGGGAATTCTTTCCCTACGAAACAGGGAAAGGATCCCTCATCTCGAGCTAGGAGGCGGAAACGGGGCTCCCCTGGAGGTGTGCGGGACCCTCGTGCTTCCTCTCGAGTGTAGACGGGTATGTCGGGGAACTTCTTGAGTTGCAGCAAGGGTGTGAAGGACCCTTTGGAAGTTCCAGTGGTTAGATGTGATTGTCCTCGAGAAGCCTCAGCGGAAATGGGCCTCATCTCGCCTGGAGGGCAAAACCTCCTGGATTTTCTCGAGTTGCGGCAGGTGCTCTCGACTTACGACGGGGACCTCAGGGACCCGCTCTGGTGGCCTCAGGAAAGGCCAGTCCCCATGCGAGTTCCTCGGGGGCCTCTCGGGATTCGTCTCCCGTCGATGCCGGGGCCTAAGACCTTGTGTGGAGTCGGGGCCGGAACCTGAGGATTCCTCTCCAGTGCAGACATGGATCTTGGGGTACTTCTGGAGTCTCGCCAGGGGAGTCAGTCCTCGTCTCGAATGCGGGCATGCACTTGCGCTTTCCTCCAGAGCGGTAGCAGCAGTGTCACGCAGTCCGCCGCGTGGATCAAAGGATCTATGGTTTTCCCTCGAGTCTTTCCCACGAGGCTTTCCCACGAGGCTTTCCCACAGGGCTGTCCCACGTGCACACGTGGTGGGACTCGATCCTCGGCTTGAACGTCAAGGCAGTGCAGGGAAAACAGGTTCCTCTGGAATGGACTGACACATCTGGGGGACTCTTGGAATGGTGGCACGACCCTGGAGTTCCTCTCGCCTTTCCTGTGGAGAGCGCCTCCTCTTGAGATGCGACGGGAACGCCGGGAATTCTTTCCCTACGAAACAGGGAAAGGATCCCTCATCTCGAGCTAGGAGGCGGAAACGGGGCTCCCCTGGATGTGTGCGGGACCCCACGTGCTTCCTCTCGAGTGGAGACTGGTATGTCGGGGAACTTCTTGACTTGCAGCAATGGTGTGAAGGACCCTTTGGAAGTTCCAGTGGTTAGATGTGATTGGCCTCGAGAAGCCTCAGCGGAAATGGGCCTCATCTCGCCTGGAGGGCAAAACCTCCTGGATTTTCTCGAGTTGCGGCAGGTGCTCTAGACTTACAACGGGGACCTCAGGGACCCGCTCTGGTGGCCTCAGGCAAGGCCAGTCCCCATGCGAGTTCCTCGGGGGCCTCTCGGGATTCCTCTCCCGTCGATGCCGGGGCCTAAGACCTTGTGTGGAGTCGGGGCCGGAACCTGAGGATTCCTCTCCAGTGCAGACATGGATCTTGGGGTACTTCTGGAGTCTCCCCAGGGGAGTCAGTCCTCGTCTCGAATGCGGGCATGCACTTGCGCTTTCCTCCAGAGCGGTAGCAGCAGTGTCACGCAGTCCGCCGCGTGGATCAAAGGATCTATGGTTTTCCCTCGAGTCTTTCCCACGAGGCTTTCCCACGAGGCTTTCCCACAGGGCTGTCCCACGTGCACACGTGGTGGGACTCGATCCTCGGCTTGAACGTCAAGGCAGTGCAGGGAAAACAGGTTCCTCTGGAATGGACTGACACATCTGGGGGACTCTTGGAATGGTGGCACGACCCTGGAGTTCCTCTCGCCTTTCCTGTGGAGAGCGCCTCCTCTTGAGATGCGACGGGAACGCCGGGAATTCTTTCCCTACGAAACAGGGAAAGGATCCCTCATCTCGAGCTAGGAGGCGGAAACGGGGCTCCCCTGGATGTGTGCGGGACCCCACGTGCTTCCTCTCGAGTGGAGACTGGTATGTCGGGGAACTTCTTGACTTGCAGCAATGGTGTGAAGGACCCTTTGGAAGTTCCAGTGGTTAGATGTGATTGGCCTCGAGAAGCCTCAGCGGAAATGGGCCTCATCTCGCCTGGAGGGCAAAACCTCCTGGATTTTCTCGAGTTGCGGCAGGTGCTCTAGACTTACAACGGGGACCTCAGGGACCCGCTCTGGTGGCCTCAGGCAAGGCCAGTCCCCATGCGAGTTCCTCGGGGGCCTCTCGGGATTCCTCTCCCGTCGATGCCGGGGCCTAAGACCTTGTGTGGAGTCGGGGCCGGAACCTGAGGATTCCTCTCCAGTGCTGACATGGATCTTGGGGTACTTCTGGAGTCTCCCCAGGGGAGTCAGTCCTCGTCTCGAATGCGGGCATGCACTTGCGCTTTCCTCCAGAGCGGTAGCAGCAGTGTCACGCAGTCCGCCGCGTGGATCAAAGGATCTATGGTTTTCCCTCGAGTCTTTCCCACGAGGCTTTCCCACGAGGCTTTCCCACAGGGCTGTCCCACGTGCACACGTGGTGGGAGTCGATCCTCGGCTTGAACGTCAAGGCAGTGCAGGGAAAACATGTTCCTCTGGAATGGACTGACACAACTGGGGGACTCTTGGAATGGTGGCACGACCCTGGAGTTCCTCTGCCCTTTCCTGTGGAGAGCGCCTCCTCTTGAGATGCGACGGGAACGCCGGGAATTCTTTCCCTACGAAACAGGGAAAGGATCCCTCATCTCGAGCTAGGAGGCGGAAACGGGGCTCCCCTGGATGTGTGCGGGACCCACGTGCTTCCTCTCGAGTGCAGACGGGTATGTCGGGGAACTTCTTGAGTTGCAGCAAGGGTGTGAAGGACCCTTTGGAAGTTCCAGTGGTTAGATGTGATTGGCCTCGAGAACCCTCAGCGGAAATGGGCCTCATCTGGCCTGGAGGGCAAAACCTCCTGGATTTTCTCGAGTTGCGGCAGGTGCTCTCGACTTACGACGGGGACCTCAGGGACCCTCTCTGGTGGCCTCAGGAAAGGCCAGTCCCCATGCGAGTTCCTCGGGGGCCTCTCGGGATTCCTCTCCCGTCGATGCCGGGGCCTAAGACCTTGTGTGGAGTCGGGGCCGGAACCTGAGGATTCCTCTCCAGTGCTGACATGGATCTTGGGGTAATTCTGGAGTCTCCCCAGGGGAGTCAGTCCTCGTCTCGAATGCTGGCATGCACTTGCGCTTTCCTCCAGAGCGGTAGCAGCAGTGTCACGAAGTCCGCCGCGTGGATCAAAGGATCTATGTTTTTCCCTCGAGTCTTTCACACGAGGCTTTCCCACGAGGCTTTCCCACAGGGCTGTCCCACGTGCACACGTGGTGGGAGTCGATCCTCGGCTTGAACGTCAAGGCAGTGCAGGGAAAACAGGTTCCTCTGGAATAGACTGACACATCTGGGGGACTCTTGGAATGGTGTCACGACCCTGGAGTTCCTCTCGCCTTTCCTGTGGAGAGCGCCTCCTCTTGAGATGCGACGGGAACGCCGGGAATTCTTTCCCTGCGAAACAGGGAAAGGATCCCTCATCTCGAGCTAGGAGGCGGAAACGGGGCTCCCCTGGATGTGTGCGGGACCCACGTGCTTCCTCTCGAGTGGAGACGGGTATGTCGGGGAACTTCTTGAGTTGCAGCAATGGTGTGAAGGACCCTTTGGAAGTTCCAGTGGTTAGATGTGATTGGCCTCGAGAAGCCTCAGCGGAAATGGGCCTCATCTCGCCTGGAGGGCAAAACCTCCTGGATTTTCTCGAGTTGCGGCAGGTGCTCTCGACTTACGACGGGGACCTCAGGGACCCGCTCTGGTGGCCTCAGGAAAGGCCAGTCCCCATGCGAGTTCCTCGGGGGCCTCTCGGGATTCCTCTCCAGTCGATGCCGGGGCCTAAGACCTTGTGTGGAGTCGGGGCCGGAACCTGAGGATTCCTCTACAGTGCTGACATGGATCTTGGGGTACTTCTAGAGTCTCCCCAGGGGAGTCAGTCCTCGTCTCGAATGCGGGCATGCACTTGCGCTTTCCTCCAGAGCGGTAGCAGCAGTGTCACGCAGTCCGCCGCGTGGATCAAAGGATTTATGGTTTTCCCTCGAGTCTTTCCCACGAGGCTTTCCCACGAGGCTTTCCCACAGGGCTGTCCCAAGTGCACACGTGGTGGGAGTCGATCCTCGGCTTGAACGTCAAGGCAGTGCAGGGAAAACAGGTTCCTCTGGAATGGACTGAAACATCTGGGGGACTCTTGGAATGGTGTCACGACCCTTGAGTTCCTCTCGCCTTTCCTGTGGAGAGCGCCTCGTCTTGAGATGCGACGGGAACGCCGGGAATTCTTTCCCTACGAAACAGGGAAAGGATCCCTCATCTCGAGCGAGGAGGCGGAAACGGGGCTCCCCTGGATGTGTGCGGGACCCCACGTGCTTCCTCTCGAGTGTAGACGGGTATGTCGGGGAACTTCTTGAGTTGCAGCAATGGTGTGAAGGACCCTTTGGAAGTTCCAGTGGTTAGATGTGATTGTCCTCGAGAAGCCTCAGCGGAAATGGGCCTCATCTCGCCTGGAGGGCAAAACCTCCTGGATTTTCTCGAGTTGCGGCAGGTGCTCTAGACTTACGACGGGGACCTCAGGGACCCGCTCTGGTGGCCTCAGGAAAGGCCAGTCCCCATGCGAGTTCCTCGGGGCCCTCGCGGGATTCCTCATCCGTCGATGCTGGGCCTAAGACCTTGTGTGGAGTCGGGGCCGGAACCTGAGGATTCCTCTCCAGTGCTTACATGGATCTTGGGGTACTTATGGAGTCTCCCCAGGGGAGTCAGTCCTCGTCTCGAATGCGGGCATGCACTTGCGCTTTCCTCCAGAGCGGTAGCAGCAGTGTCACGCAGTCCGCCGCGTGGATCAAAGGATCTATGGTTTTCCCTCGAGTCTTTCCCACGAGGCTTTCCCACGAGGCTTTCCCACAGGGCTGTCCCACGTGCACACGTGGTGGGAGTCGATCCTCGGCTTGAACGTCAAGGCAGTGCAGGGAAAACAGGTTCCTCTGGAATGGACTGACACATCTGGTGGACTCTTGGAATGGTGTCACGACCCTTGAGTTCCTCTCGCCTTTCCTGTGGAGAGCGCCTCGTCTTGAGATGCGACGGGAACGCCGGGAATTCTTTCCCTACGAAACAGGGAAAGGATCCCTCATCTCGAGCTAGGAGGCGGAAACGGGGCTCCCCTGGATGTGTGCGGGACCCCACGTGCTTCCTCTCGAGTGTAGACGGGTATGTCGGGGAACTTCTTGAGTTGCAGCAATGGTGTGAAGGACCGTTTGGAAGTTCCAGTGGTTAGATGTGATTGGCCTCGAGAAGCCTCAGCGGAAATGGGCCTCATCTCGCCTGGAGGGCAAAACCTCCTGGATTTTCTCGAGTTGCGGCAGGTGCTCTAGACTTACGACGGGGACCTCAGGGACCCGCTCTGGTGGCCTCAGGAAAGGCCAGTCCCCATGCGAGTTCCTCGGGGCCCTCTCGGGATTCCTCTCCCGTCGATGCTGGGGCCTAAGACCTTGTGTGGAGTCGGGGCCGGAACCTGAGGATTCCTCTCCAGTGCCTACATGGATCTTGGGGTACTTATGGAGTCTCCCCAGGGGAGTCAGTCCTCGTCTCGAATGCGGGCATGCACTTGCGCTTTCCTCCAGAGCGGTAGCAGCAGTGTCACGCAGTCCGCCGCTTGGATCAAAGGATCTATGGTTTTCCCTCGAGTCTTTCCCACGAGGCTTTCCCACGAGGCTTTCCCACAGGGCTGTCCCACGTGCACACGTGGTGGGAGTCGATCCTCGGCTTGAACGTCAAGGCAGTGCAGGGAAAACAGGTTCCTCTGGAATGGACTGACACATCTGGGGGACTCTTGGAATGGTGGCACGACCCTGGAGTTCCTCTCGCCTTTCCTGTGGAGAGCGCCTCCTCTTGAGATGCGACGGGAACGCCGGGAATTCTTTCCCTACGAAACAGGGAAAGGATCCCTCATCTCGAGCTAGGAGGCGAAAACGGGGCTCCCCTGGATGTGTGCGGGACACCACGTGCTTCCTCTCGAGTGCAGACGGGTATGTCGGGGAGCTTCTTGAGTTGCAGCAAGGGTGTGAAGGACCCTTTGGATGTTCCAGTGGTTAGACCTGATTAGCCTCGAGAAGCCTCAGCGGAAATGGGCCTCATCTCGCCTGGAGGGCAAAACCTCCTGGATTTTCTCGAGTTGCGGCAGGTGCTCTCGACTTACGATGGGGACCTCAGGGACCCGCTCTGGTGGCCTCAGGAAAGGCCAGTCCCCATGCGAGTTCCTCGGGGGCCTCTCGGGATTCCTCTCCCGTCGATGCCGGGGCCTAAGACCTTGTGTGGAGTCGGGGCCGGAACCTGAGGATTCCTCTCCAGTGCTGACATGGATCTTGGGGTACTTATGGAGTCTCCCCAGGGGAGTCAGTCCTCGTCTCGAATGCGGGCATGCACTTGCGCTTTCCTCCAGAGCGGTAGCAGCAGTGTCACGCAGTCCGCCGCGTGGATCAAAGGATTTATGGTTTTCCCTCGAGTCTTTCCCACGAGGCTTTCCCACGAGGCTTTCCCACAGGGCTGTCCCACGTGCACACGTGGTGGGAGTCGATCCTCGGCTTGAACGTCAAGGCAGTGCAGGGAAAACAGGTTCCTCTGGAATGGACTGACACATCTGGGGGACTCTTGGAATGGTGTCACGACCCTGGAGTTCCTCTCGCCTTTCCTGTGGAGAGCGCCTCCTCTTGAAATGCGACGGGAACGCCGGGAATTCTTTCCCTACGAAACAGGGAAAGGATCCCTCATCTCGAGATAGGAGGCGGAAACGGGGCTCCGCGGGATGTGTGAGGGACCCCACGTGCTTCCTCTCGAGTGTAGACGGGTATGTCGGGGAACTTCTTGAGTTGCAGCAATGGTGTGAAGGACCCTTTGGAAGTTCCAGTGGTTAGATGTGATTGGCCTCGAGAAGCCTCAGCGGAAATGGGCCTCATCTCGCCTGGAGGGCAAAACCTCCAGGATTTTTTCGAGTTGCGGCAGGTGCTCTAGACTTACGACGGGGACCTCAGGGACCCGCTCTGGTGGCCTCAGGAAAGGCCAGTCCCCATGCGAGTTCCTCGGGGCCCTCTCGGGATTCCTCTCCCGTCGATGCTGGGGCCTAAGACCTTGTGTGGATTCGGAGCCGGAACCTGAGGATTCCTCTCCAGTGCTGACATGGATCTTGGGGTACTTCTGGAGTCTCCCCAGGGGAGTCAGTCCTCGTCTCGAATGCGGGCATGCACTTGCGCTTTCCTCCAGAGCGGTAGCAGCAGTGTCACGCAGTCCGCCGCGTGGATCAAAGGATCTATGGTTTTCCCTCGAGTCTTTCCCACGAGGCTTTCCCACGAGGCTTTCCCACAGGGCTGTCCCACGTGCACACGTGGTGGGAGTCGATCCTCGGCTTGAACGTCAAGGCAGTGCAGGGAAAACAGGTTCCTCTGGAATGGACTGACCCATCTGGGGGACTCTTGGAATGGTGGCACGACCCTGGAGTTCCTCTCGCCTTTCCTGTGGAGAGCGCCTCCTCTTGAGATGCGACGGGAACCCCGGGAATTCTTTCCCTAGGAAACAGGGAAAGGATCCCTCATCTCGAGCTAGGAGGCGGAAACGGGGCTCCCCTGGATGTGTGCGGGACCCACGTGCTTCCTCTCGAGTGGAGATGGGTATGTCGGAGAACTTCTTGAGTTGCAGCAAGGGTGTGAAGGACCCTTTGGAAGTTCCAGTGGTTAGACGTTATTAGCCTCGAGAAGCCTGAGCGGAAATGGGCCTCATCTCGCCTGGAGGGCAAAACCTCCTGGATTTTCTCGAGTTGCGGCAGGTGCTCTCGACTTACGACGGGGACCTCAGGGACCCGCTCTGGTGGCCTCAGGAAAGGCCAGTCCCCATGGGAGTTCCTCGGGAGCCTCTCGGGATTCCTCTCCAGTCGATGCCGGGGCCTAAGACCTTGTGTGGAGTCGGGGCCGGAACCTGAGGATTCCTCTCCAGTGCTGACATGGATCTTGGGGTACTTCTTGAGTCTCCCCAGGGGAGTCAGTCCTCGTCTCGAATGCGGGCATGCACTTGCGCTTTCCTCCAGAGCGGTAGCAGCAGTGTCACGCAGTCCGCCGCGTGGATCAAAGGATCTATGGTTTTCCCTCGAGTCTTTCCCACGAGGCTTTCCCACGAGGCTTTCCCACACGGCTGTCCCACGTGCACACGTGGTGGGAGTCGATCCTCGGCTTGAACGTCAAGGCAGTGCAGGGAAAACAGGTTCCTCTGGAATAGACTGACACATCTGGGGGACTCTTGGAATGGTGGCATGACCCTGGAGTTCCTCTCGTCTTTCCTGTGGAGAGCGCCTCCTTTTGAGATGCGACGGGAACGCCGGGAATTCTTTCCCTACGAAACAGGGAAAGGATCCCTCATCTCGAGCTAGGAGGCGGAAACGGGGCTCCCCTGGATGTGTGCGGGACCCACGTGCTTCCTCTCGAGTGGAGACGGGTATGTCGGGGAACTTCTTGAGTTGCAGCAAGGGTGTGAAGGACCCTTTGGAAGTTCCAGTGGTTAGACGTGATTAGCCTCGAGAACCCTCAGCGGAAATGGGCCTCATCTCGCCTGGAGGGCAAAACCTTCTGGATTTTCTCGAGTTGCGGCAGGTGCTCTAGACTTACGACGGGGACCTCAGGGACCCGCTCTGGTGGCCTCAGGAAAGGCCAGTCTCCATGCGAGTTCCTCGGGGGCCTCTCGGGATTCCTCTCCGGTCGATGCCGGGGCCTAAGACCTTGTGTGGAGTCGGGGCCGAAACCTGAGGATTCCTCTCCAGTGCTGACATGGATCTTGGGGTACTTCTGGAGTCTCCCCAGGGGAGTCAGTCCTCGTCTCGAATGCGGGCATGCACTTGCGCTTTCCTCCAGAGCGGTAGCAGCAGTGTCACGCAGTCCGCCGCGTGGATCAAAGGATCTATGGTTTTCCCTCGAGTCTTTCCCACGAGGCTTTCCCCCGAGGCTTTCCCACAGGGCTGTCCAACGTGCACACGTGGTGGGAGTCGATCCTCGGCTTGAACGTCAAGGCAGTGCAGGGAAAACAGGTTCCTCTGGAATGGACTGACACATCTGGGGGACTCTTGGAATGGTGTCACGACCCTGGAGTTCCTCTCGCCTTTCCTGTGGAGAGCGCCTCCTCTTGAAATGCGACGGGAACGCCGGGAATTCTTTCCCTACGAAACAGGGAAAGGATCCCTCATCTCGAGATAGGAGGCGGAAACGGGGCTCCGCGGGATGTGTGAGGGACCCCACGTGCTTCCTCTCGAGTGTAGACGGGTATGTCGGGGAACTTCTTGAGTTGCAGCAATGGTGTGAAGGACCCTTTGGAAGTTCCAGTGGTTAGATGTGATTGTCCTCGAGAAGCCTCAGCGGAAATGGGCCTCATCTCGCCTGGAGGGCAAAACCTCCAGGATTTTCTCGAGTTGCGGCAGGTGCTCTAGACTTACGACGGGGACCTCAGGGACCCGCTCTGGTGGCCTCAGGAAAGGCCAGTCCCCATGCGAGTTCCTCGGGGCCCTCTCGGGATTCCTCTCCCGTCGATGCTGGGGCCTAAGACCTTGTGTGGATTCGGGGCCGGAACCTGAGGATTCCTCTCCAGTGCTGACATGGATCTTGGGGTACTTCTGGAGTCTCCCCAGGGGAGTCAGTCCTCGTCTCGAATGCGGGCATGCACTTGCGCTTTCCTCCAGAGCGGTAGCAGCTGTGTCACGCAGTCCGCCGCGTGGATCAAAGGATCTATGGTTTTCCCTCGAGTCTTTCCCACGAGGCTTTCCCACGAGGCTTTCCCACAGGGCTGTCCCACGTGCACACGTGGTGGGAGTCGATCCTCGGCTTGAACGTCAAGGCAGTGCAGGGAAAACAGGTTCCTCTGGAATGGACTGACCCATCTCGGGGACTCTTGGAATGGTGTCTCGACCCTGGAGTTCCTCTCGCCTTTCCTGTGGAGAGCGCCTCCTCTTGAGATGCGACGGGAACGCCGGGAATTCTTTCCCTACGTAACAGGGAAAGGATCCCTCATCTCGAGCTAGGAGGCGGAAACGGGGCTCCCCTGGATGTGTGCAGGACCCCACGTGCTTCCTCTCGAGTGGAGACGGGTATGTCGGGGAACTTCTTGAGTTGCAGCAATGGTGTGAAGGACCCTTTGGAAGTTCCAGTGGTTAGATGTGATTGGCCTCGAGAAGCCTCAGCGGAAATGGGCCTCATCTCGCCTGGAGGGCAAAACCTCCAGGATTTTCTCGAGTTGCGGCAGGTGCTCTCGACTTACGACGGGGACCTCAGGGACCCGCTCTGGTGGCCTCAGGAAAGGCCAGTCCCCATGCGAGTTCCTCGGGGGCCTCTCGAGATTCCTCTCCGGTCGATGCCGGGGCCTAAGACCTTGTGTGGAGTCGGGGCCGGAACCTGAGGATTCCTCTCCAGTGCTGACATGGATCTTGGGGTACTTCTGGTGTCTCCCCAGGGGAGTCAGTCCTCGTCTCGAATGCGGGCATGCACTTGCGCTTTCCTCCAGAGCGGTAGCAGCAGTGTCACGCAGTCCGCCGCGTGGATCAAAGGATCTATGGTTTTCCCTCGAGTCTTTCCCACGAGGCTTTCCCACGAGGCTTTCCCACAGGGCTGTCCCACGTGCACACGTGGTGGGAGTCTATCCTCGGCTTGAACGTCAAGGCAGTGCAGGGAAAACAGGTTCCTCTGGAATGGACTGACACATCTGGGGGACTCTTGGAATGGTGGCACGACCCTGGAGTTCCTCTCGCCTTTCCTGTGGAGAGCGCCTCCTCTTGAGATGCGACGAGAACTCCGGGAATTCTTTCCCTACGAAACAGGGAAAGGATCCCTCATCTCGTGCTAGGAGGCAGAAACGGGGCTCCCCTGGATGTGTGCGGGACCCACGTGCTTCCTCTCGAGTGGAGACGTGTATGTCGGGGAACTTCTTGAGTTGCAGCAAGGGTGTGAAGGACCCTTTGGAAGTTCCAGTGGTTAGACGTGATTAGCCTCGAGAAGCCTCAGTGGAAATGGGCCTCATCTCGCCTGGAGGGCAAAACCTCCTGGACTTTCTCGAGTTGCGGCAGGTGATCTCGACTTACGACGGGGACCTCAGGGACCCGCTCTGGTGGCCTCAGGAAAGGCCAGTCCCCATGCGAGTTCCTCGGGGGCGTCTCGGGATTCCTCTCCCGTCGATGCCGGGGCCTAAGACCTTGTGTGGAGTCGGGGCCGGAACCTGAGGATTCCTCTCCAGTGCTGACATGGATCTTGGGGTACTTCTGGAGTCTCCCCAGGGGAGTCAGTCCTCGTCTCGAATGCGGGCATGCACTTGCGCTTTCCTCCAGAGCGGTAGCAGCAGTGTCACGCAGTCCGCCGCGTGGATCAAAGGATCTATGGTTTTCCCTCGAGTCTTTCCCACGAGGCTTTCCCACGAGGCTTTCCCACAGGGCTGTCCCACGTGCACACGTGGTGGGAGTCGATCCTCGGCTTGAACGTCAAGGCAGTGCAGGGAAAACAGGTTCCTCTGGAATGGACTGACACATCTGGGGGACTCTTGGAATGGTGGCACGACCCTGGAGTTCCTCTCGCCTTTCCTGTGGAGAGCGCCTCCTCTTGAGATGCGACGAGAACTCCGGGAATTCTTTCCCTACGAAACAGGGAAAGGATCTCTCATCTCGTGCTAGGAGGCAGAAACGGGGCTCCCCTGGATGTGTGCGGGACCCACGTGCTTCCTCTCGAGTGGAGACGGGTATGTCGGGGAACTTCTTGAGTTGCAGCAAGGGTGTGAAGGACCCTTTGGAAGTTCCAGTGGTTAGACGTGATTAGCCTCGAGAAGCCTCAGTGGAAATGGGCCTCATCACGCCTGGAGGGCAAAACCTCCTGGATTTTCTCGAGTTGCGGCAGGTGATCTCGACTTACGACGGGGACCTCAGGGACCCGCTCTGGTGACCTCAGGAAAGGCCAGTCCCCATGCGAGTTCCTCGGGGGCGTCTCGGGATTCCTCTCCCGTCGATGCCGGGGCCTAAGACCTTGTGTGGAGTCGGGGCCGGAACCTGAGGATTCCTCTCCAGTGCAGACATGGATCTTGGGGTACTTCTGGAGTCTCCCCAGGGGAGTCAGTACTCGTCTCGAATGCGGGCATGCACTTGCGCTTTCCTCCAGAGCGGTAGCAGCAGTGTCACGCAGTCCGCCGCGTGGATCAAAGGATCAATGGTTTTCCCTCGAGTCTTTCCCACGAGGCTTTCCCACGAGGCTTTCCCACAGGGCTGTCCCACGTGCACACGTGGTGGGACTCGATCCTCGGCTTGAAAGTCAAGGCAGTGCAGGGAAAACAGGTTCCTCTGGAATGGACTGACACATCTGGGGGACTCTTGGAATGGTGGCACGACCCTGGAGTTCCTCTCGCCTTTCCTGTGGAGAGCGCCTCCTCTTGAGATGCGACGGGAACGCCGGGAATTCTTTCCCTACGAAACAGGGAAAGGATCCCTCATCTCGAGCTAGGAGGCGGAAACGGGGCTCCCCTGGATGTGTGCGGGACACCACGTGCTTCCTCTCGAGTGCAGACGGGTATGTCGGGGAACTTCTTGAGTTGCAGCAAGGGTGTGAAGGACCCTTTGAAAGTTCCAGTGGTTAGATGTGATTGGCCTCGAGAAGCCGCAGCGGAAATGGGCCTCATCTCGCCTGGAGGGCAAAACCTCCTGGATTTTCTCGAGTTGCGGCAGGTGCTCTCGTCTTACGACGAGGACCTCAGGGACCGCTCTGGTGGCCTCAGGAAAGGCCAGTCTCCATGCGAGTTCCTCGGGGGCCTCTCGGGATTCCTCTCCCGTCGATGCCGGGGCCTAAGACCTTGTGTGGAGTCGGGGCCGGAACCTGAGGATTCCTCTCCAGTGCTGACATGGATCTTGGGGTACTTCTGGAGTCTCCCCAGGGGAGTCAGTCTTCGTCTCGAATGCGGGCATGCACTTGCGCTTTCCTCCAGAGCGGTAGCAGCAGTGTCACGCAGTCCACCACGTGGATCAAAGGATCTATGGTTTTCCCTCGAGTCTTTCCACGAGGTTTTCCCCCGAGGCTTTCCCACAGGGCTGTCCAACGTGCACACATGGTGGAAGTCGATCCTCGGCTTGAACGTCAAGGCAGTGCAGGGAAAACAGGTTCCTCTGGAATGGACTGACACATCTGGGGGACGCTTGGAATGGTGTCACGACCCTGGAGTTCCTCTCGCCTTTCCTGTTGAGAGGGCCTCCTCTTGAGATGCGACGGGAACGCCGGGAATTCTTTCCCTACGAAACAGGGAAAGGATCCCTCATCTCGAGCTAGGAGGCAGAAACGGGGCTCCGCTGGATGTGTGCGGGACCCCACGTGCTTCCTCTCGAGTGTCGACGGGTATGTCGGGGAACTTCTTGAGTTGCAGCAATGGTGTGAAGGACCCTTTGGAAGTTCCAGTGGTTAGATGTGATTGTCCTCGAGAAGCCTCAGCGGAAATGGGCCTCATCTCGCCTGGAGGGCAAAACCTCCTGGATTTTCTCGAGTTGCGGCAGATGCTCTAGACTTACGACGGGGACCTCAGGGACCCGCTCTGGTGGCCTCAGGAAATGCCAGTCCCCATGCGAGTTCCTCGGGGGCCTCTCGGGATTCCTCTCCCGTCGATGCCGGGGCCTAAGACCTTGTGTGGAGTCGGGGCCGGAACCTGAGGATTCCTCTCCAGTGCTGACATGTATCTTGGGGTACTTCTGGAGTCTCCCCAGGGGAGTCAGTCCTCGTCTCGAATGCGGGCATGCACTTGCGCTTTCCTCCAGAGCGGTAGCAGCAGTGTCACACAGTCCGCCGCGTGGATCAAAGGATCCATGGTTTTCCCTCGAGTCTTTCCCACGAGGCTTTCCCACGAGGCTTTCCCACAGGGCTGTCCCACGTGCACACGTGGTGGGAGTCGATCCTCGGCTTGAACGTCAAGGCAGTGCAGGGAAAACAGGTTCCTCTGGAATAGACTGACACATCTGGGGGACTCTTGGAATGTTGGCATGACCCTGGAGTTCCTCTCGCCTTTCCTGTGGAGAGCGCCTCCTCTTGAGATGCGACGGGAACGCCGGGAATTCTTTCCCTACGAAACAGGGAAAGGATCCCTCATCTCGAGCTAGGAGGCGGAAACGGGGCTCCCCTGGATGTGTGCGGGACACCACGTGCTTCCTCTCGAGTGCAGACGGGTATGTCGGGGAACTTCTTGAGTTGCAGCAAGGGTGTGAAGGACCCTTTGAAAGTTCCAGTGGTTAGATGTGATTGGCCTCGAGAAGCCTCAGCGGAAATGGGCCTCATCTCGCCTGGAGGGCAAAACCTCCTGGATTTTCTCGAGTTGCGGCAGGTGCTCTCGACTTACGATGGGGACCTCAGGGACCCACTCTGGTGGCCTCAGGAAAGGCCAGTCTCCATGCGAGTTCCTCGGGGGCCTCTCGGGATTCCTCTCTCGTCGATGCCGGGGCCTAAGACCTTGTGTGGAGTCGGGGCCGGAACCTGAGGATTCCTCTCCAGTGCTGACATGGATCTTGGGGTACTTCTGGAGTCTCCCCAGCGGAGTCAGTCCTCGTCTCGAATGCGGGCATGCACTTGCGCATTCCTCCAGAGCGGTAGCAGCAGTGTCACGCAGTCCGCCACGTGGATCAAAGGATCTATGGTTTTCCCTCGAGTCTTTCCCACGAGGCTTTCCCCCGAGGCTTTCCCACAGTGATGTCCAACGTGCACACGTGGTGGAAGTCGATCCTCGGCTTGAACGTCAAGGCAGTGCAGGGAAAAAAGGTTCCTCTGGAATGGACTGACACATCTGGGGGACTCTTGGAATGGTGGCACGACCCTGGAGTTCCTCTCGCCTTTCCTGTGGAGAGTGCCTCCTCTTGAGATGCGACGGGAACGCCGGGAATTCTTTCCCTACGAAACAGGGAAAGGATCCCTCATCTAGAGCTAGGAGGCGGAAACGGGGCTCCGCGGAATGTGTGCGGGACCCCACGTGCTTCCTCTCGAGTGTAGACTGGTATGTCGGGGAACTTCTTGAGTTGCAGCAATGGTGTGAAGGACCCTTTGGAAGTTCCAGTGGTTAGATGTGATTGGCCTCGAGAAGCCTCAGCGGAAATGGGCCTCATCTCGCCTGGAGGGCAAAACCTCCTGGATTTTCTCGAGTTGCGGCAGGTGCTCTAGACTTACGACGGGGACCTCAGGGACCCGCTCTGGTGGCCTCAGGAAAGGCCAGTCCCCATGCGAGTTCCTCGGGGGCCTCTCGGGATTCCTCTCCCGTCGATGCCGGGGCCTAAGACCTTGTGTGGAGTCGGGGCCGGAACCTGAGGATTCCTCTCCAGTGCTGACATGGATCTTGGGGTACTTCTGGAGTTTCCCCAGGGGAGTGAGTCCTCGTCTCGAATGCGGGCATGCACTTGCGCTTTCCTCCAGAGCGGTAGCAGCAGTGTCACGCAGTCCGCCACGTGGATCAAAGGATCTATGCTTTTCCCTCGAGTCTTTCCCACGAGGCTTTCCCCCGATGCTTTCCCACAGGGCTGTCCAACGTGCACACATGGTGGGAGTCGTTCCTCGGCTTGAACGTCAAGGCAGTGCAGGGAAAACAGGTTCCTCTGGAATGGACTGACACATCTGGGGGACTCTTGGAATGGTGTCACGACCCTGGAGTTCCTCTCGCCTTTCCTGTGGAGAGCGCCTCCTCTTGAGATGCGACGGGAACGCCGGGAATTCTTTCCCTACGAAACAGGGAAAGGATCCCTCATCTCGAGCTAGGAGGCGGAAACGGGGCTCCCCTGGATGTGTGCGGGACCCCACGTGCTTCCTCTCGAGTGTAGACGGGTATGTCGGGGAACTTCTTGAGTTGCAGCAATGGTGTGAAGGACCCTTTGGAAGTTCCAGTGGTTAGATGTGATTGTCCTCGAGAAGCCTCAGCGGAAATGGGCCTCATCTCGCCTGGAGGGCAAAACCTCCTGGATTTTCTCGAGTTGCGGCAGGTGCTCTAGACTTACGACGGGGACCTCAGGGACCCGCTCTGGTGGCCTCAGGAAAGGCCAGTCCCCATGCGAGTTCCTCGGGGCCCTCTCGGAATTCCTCTCCCGTCGATGCCGGGGCCTAAGACCTTGTGTGGAGTCGGGGCCGGAACCTGAGGATTCCTCTCCAGTGCTGACATGGATCTTGGGGTACTTCTGGAGTCTCCCCAGGGGAGTCAGTCCTCGTCTCGAATGCGGGCATGCACTTGCGCTTTCCTCCAGAGCGGTAGCAGCAGTGTCACGCAATCCGCCGCGTGGATCAAAGTATCTATGGTTTTCCCTTGAGTCTTTCCCACGAGGCTTTCCCACGAGGCTTTCCCACAGGGCTGTCCCACGTGCACACGTGGTGGGAGTCGATCCTCGGCTTGAACGTCAAGGCAGTGCAGATAAAACAGGTTCCTCTGGAATGGACTGACACATCTGGGGGACTATTGGAATGGTGTCTCGACCCTGGAGTTCCTCTCGCCTTTCCTGTGGAGAGCGCCTCCTCTTGAGATGCGACGGGAACGCCGGGAATTCTTTCCCTACGAAACAGGGAAAGGATCCCTCATCTCGAGCTATGAGGCGGAAACTGGGCTCCTCTGGATTTGTGCGGGACACCACGTGCTTCCTCTCGAGTGGAGACGGGTATGTCGGGGAACTTCTTGAGTTGCAGCAAGGGTGTGAAGGACCCTTTGGAAGTTCCAGTGGTTAGATGTGATTGGCCTCGAAAAGCCTCAGCGGAAATGGGCCTCATCTCGCCTGGAGGGCAAAACCTCCTGGATTTTCTCGAGTTGCGGCAGGTGCTCTCGACTTACGACGTGGACCTCAGGGACCCGCTCTGGTGGCCTCAGGAAAGGCCAGTCCCCTTGCGAGTCCCTCGGGGGCCTCTCGGGATTCCTCTACCGTCGATGCCGGGGCCTAAGACCTTGTGTGGAGTCGGGGCCGGAACCTGAGGATTCCTCTCCAGTGCTGACATGGATCTTGGGGTACTTCTGGAGTTTCCCCAGGGGAGTCAGTCCTCGTCTCGAATGCGGGCATGCACTTGCGCTTTCCTCCAGAGCGGTAGCAGCAGTGTCACGCAGTCCGCCACGTGGATCAAAGGATCTATGGTTTTCCCTCGAGTCTTTCCCACGAGGCTTTCCCACGAGGCTTTCCCACAGGGCTGTCCCACGTGCACACGTGGTGGGAGTCGATCCTCGGCTTGAACGTCAAGGCATTGCAGGGAAAACAGGTTCCTCTGGAATGGACTAACACATCTGGGGGACTCTTGGAATGGTGGCACGACCCTGGAGTTCCTCTCGCCTTTCCTGTGGAGAGCGCCTCCTCTTGAGATGCGACGGGAACGCCGGGAATTCTTTCCCTTCGAAACAGGGAAAGGATCCCTCATCTCGAGCTAGGAGGCGGAAACGGGGCTCCCCTGGATGTGTGCGGGACACCACGTGCTTCCTCTCGAGTGCAGACGGGTATGTCGGGGAACTTCTTGAGTTGCAGCAAGGGTGTGAAGGACCCTTTGAAAGTTCCAGTGGTTAGATGTGATTGGCCTCGAGAAGCCTCAGCGGAAATGGGCCTCATCTCGCCTGGAGGGCAAAACCTCCTGGATTTTCTCGAGTTGCGGCAGGTGCTCTCGACTTACGACGAGGACCTCAGGGACCCGCTCTGGTGGCCTCAGGAAAGGCCAGTCTCCATGCGAGTTCCTCGGGGGCCTCTCGGGATTCCTCTCCCGTCGATGCCGGTGCCTAAGACCTTGTGTGGAGTCGGGGCCGGAACCTGAGGATTCCTCTCCAGTGCTGACATGGATCTTGGGGTACTTCTGGAGTCTCCCCAGGGGAGTCAGTCCTCGTCTCGAATGCGGGCATGCACTTGCGCTTTCCTCCAGAGCGGTAGCAGCAGTGTCACGCAGTCCGCCACGTGGATCAAAGGATCTATGCTTTTCCCTCGAGTCTTTCCCACGAGGCTTTCCCCCGAGGCTTTCCCACAGGGCTGTCCAACGTGCACACATGGTGGGAGTCGATCCTCGGCTTGAACGTCAAGGCAGTGCAGGGAAAACAGGTTCCTCTGGAATGGACTGACACATCTGGGGGACTCTAGGAATGGTGTCACGACCCTGGAGTTCCTCTCGCCTTTCCTGTTGAGAGCGCCTCCTCTTGAGATGCGACGGGAACGCCGGGAATTCTTTCCCTAAGAAACAGGGAAAGGATCCCTCATCTCGAGCTAGGAGGCGGAAACGGGGCTCCGCTGGATGTGTGCGGGACCCCACGTGCTTCCTCTCGAGTGTAGACGGGTATGTCGGGGAATTTCTTGAGTTGCAGCAAGGGTGTGAAGGACCCTTTGGAAGTTCCAGTGGTTAGATGTGATTGTCCTCGAGAAGCCTCAGCGGAAATGGGCCTCATCTCGCCTGGAGGGCAAAACCTCCTGGATTTTCTCGAGTTGCGGCAGGTGCTCTCGACTTACGACGGGGACCTCAGGGACCCGCTCTGGTGGCCTCAGGAAAGGCCAGTCCCCATGCGAGTTCCTCGGGGGCCTCTCGGGATTCCTCTCCCGTCGATGCCGGGGCCTAAGACCTTGTGTGGAGTCGTGGCCGGAACCTGAGGATTCCGCTCCAGTGCTGACATGGATCTTGGGGTACTTCTGGAGTCTCCCCAGGGGAGTCAGTCCTCGTCTCGAATGCGGGCATGCACTTGCGCTTTCCTCCAGAGCGGTAGCAGCAGTGTCACGCAGTCCGCCGCGTGGATCAAAGGATCTATGGTTTTCCCTCAGGTCTTTCCCACGAGGCTTTCCCACGAGGCTTTCCCACAGGGCTGTCCCACGTGCACACGTGGTGGGAGTCGATCCTCGGCTTGAACGTCAAGGCAGTGCAGGGAAAACAGGTTCCTCTGGAATGGACTGACACATCTGGGGGACTCTTGGAATGGTGTCTCGACCCTGGAGTTCCTCTCGCCTTTCCTGTGGAGAGCGCTTCCTCTTGAGATGCGACGGGAACGCCGGGAATTCTTTCCCTACGAAACAGGGAAAGGATCCCTCATCTAGAGCTAGGAGGCGGAAACGGGGCTCCCCTGGATATGTGCGGGACACCACGTGCTTCCTCTCGAGTGGAGACGGGTATGTCGGGGAACTTCTTGAGTTGCAGCAATGGTGTGAAGGACCCTTTGGAAGTTCCAGTGGTTAGATGTGATTGGCCTCGAGAAGCCTCAGCGGAAATGGGCCTCATCTCGCCTGGAGGGCAAAACCTCCTGGATTTTCTCGAGTTGCGGCAGGTGCTCTCGACTTACGACGGGGACCTCAGGGACCCGCTCTGGTGGCCTCAGGAAAGGCCAGTCCCCATGCGAGTTCCACGGGGGCCTCTCGGGATTCCTCTCCCGTCGATGCCGGGGCCTAAGACCTTGTGTGGAGTCGGGGCCGGAACCTGAGGATTCCTCTCCAGTGCTGACATGGATCTTGGGGTACTTCTGGAGTCTCCCCAGGGGAGTCAGTCCTCGTCTCGAATGCGGGCATGCACTTGCGCTTTCCTCCAGAGCGGTAGCAGCAGTTTCACGCAGTCCGCCGCGTGGATCAAAGGATCTATGGTTTTCCCTCAGGTATTTCCCACGAGGCTTTCCCACGAGGCTTTCCCACAGGGCTGTCCCACGTGCACACGTGGTGGGAGTCGATCCTCGGCTTGAACGTCAAGGCAGTGCAGGGAAAACAGGTTCCTCTGGAATGGACTGACACATCTGGGGGACTCTTGGAATGGTGTCACGACCCTGGAGTTCCTCTCGACTTTCCTGTGGAGAGCGCCTCCTCTTGAGATGCGACGGGAACGCCGGGAATTCTTTCCCTACGAAACAGGGAAAGGATCCCTCATCTCGAGCTAGGAGGCGGAAACGGGGCTCCCCTGGATGTGTGCGGGACACCACGTGCTTCCTCTCGAGTGGAGACGGGTATGTCGGGGAACTTCTTGAGTTGCAGCAAGGGTGTGAAGGACCCTTTGGAAGTTCCAGTGGTTAGATGTGATTGGCCTCGAGAAGCCTCAGCGGAAATGGGCCTCATCTCGCCTGGAGGGCAAAACCTCCTGGATTTTCTCGAGCTGCGGCAGGTGCTCTCGACTTACGACGGGGACCTCAGGGAACCGCTCTGGTGGTCTCAGGAAAGGCCAGTCCCCATGTGAGTTCCTCGGGGGACTCTCGGGATTCCTCTCCCGTCGATGCCGGTGCCTAAGACCTTGTGTGGAGTCGGGGCCGGAATCTGAGGATTCCTCTCCAGTGCTGACATGGATCTTGGGTTACTTCTGGAGTCTCCCCAGGGGAGTCAGTCCTCGTCTCGAATGCGGGCATGCACTTGCGCTTTCCTCCAGAGCGGTAGCAGCAGTGTCACGCAGTCCACCGCGTGGATCAAAGGATCTATGGTTTTCCCTCGAGTCTTTCCCACGAGGCTTTCCCACGAGGCTTTCCCACAGAGCTGTCCCATGTGCACACGTGGTGGGAGTCGATCCTCGGCTTGAACGTCAAGGCAGTGCAGGGAAAACAGGTTCCTCTGGAATGGACTGACACATCTGGGGGACTCTTGGAATGGTGGCACGACCCTGGAGTTCCTCTCGCCTTTCCTGTGGAGAGCGCCTCCTCTTGAGATGCGACGGGAACGCCGGGAATTCTTTCCCTACCAAACAGGAAAGGATCCCTCATCTCGAGCTAGGAGGCGGAAACGGGGCTCCCCTGGATGTGTGCGGGACACCACGTGCTTCCTCTCGAGTGCATACGGGTATGTCGGGGAACTTTTTGAGTTGCAGCAATGGTGTGAAGGACCCTTTGGAAGTTCCAGTGGTTAGATGTGATTGGCCTGGAGAAGCCTCAGCGGAAATGGGCCTCATCTGGCCTGGAGGGCAAAACCTCCTGGATTTTCTCGAGTTGCGGCAGGTGCTCTCGACTTACGACGGGGATCTCAGGGACCCTCTCTGGTGGCCTCAGGAAAGGCCAGTCCCCATGCGAGTTCCTCGGGGGCCTCTCGGGATTCCTCTCCCGTCGATGCCGGGGCCTAAGACCTTGTGTGGAGTCGTGGCCGGAACCTGAGGATTCCTCTCCAGTGCTGACATGGATCTTGGGGTACTTCTGGAGTCTCCCCAGGGGAGTCAGTCCTCGTCTCGAATGCGGGCATGCACTTGCGCTTTCCTCCAGAGCGGTAGCAGCAGTGTCAGGCAGTCCGCCGCGTGGATCAAAGGATCTATGGTTTTCCCTCGAGTCTTTCCCACGAGGCTTTCCCACGAGGCTTTCCCACAGGGCTGTCCCACGTGCACACGTGGTGGGAGTCGATCCTCGGCTTGAACGTCAAGGCAGTGCAGGGAAAACAGGTTCCTCTGGAATGGACTGACACATCTGGGGGACTCTTGGAATGGTGGCACGACCCTGGAGTTCCTCTCGCCTTTCCTGTGGAGAGCGCCTCCTCTTGAGATGCGACGGGAACGCCGGGAATTCTTTCCCTACGAAACAGGGAAAGGATCCCACATCTCGAGCTAGGAGGCGGAAACGGGGCTCCCCTGGATGTGTGCGGGACACCACATGCTTCCTCTCGAGTGGAGACGGGTATGTCGGGGAACTTCTTGAGTTGCAGCAAGGGTGTGAAGGACCCTTTGGAAGTTCCAGTGGTTAGACGTGATTGGCCTCGAGAAGCCTCAGCGGAAATGGGCCTCATCTCGACTGGAGGGCAAAACCTCCTGGATTTTCTCGAGTTGCGGCAGGTGCTCTCGACTTACGACGGGGACCTCAGGGACCCGCTCTGGTGGCCTCAGGAAAGGCCAGTCCCCATGCGAGTTCCTCCGGGGCGTCTCGGGATTCCTCTCCCGTCTATGCCGGGGCCTAAGACCTTGTGTGGAGTCGGGGCCGGAACCTGAGGATTCCTCTCCAGTGCTGACATGGATCTTGGGGTACTTCTGGAGTCTCCCCAGGGGAGTGAGTCCTCGTCTCGAATGCGGGCATGCACTTGCGCTTTCCTCCAGAGCGGTAGCAGCAGTGTCACGCAGTCCGCCGCGTGGATCAAAGGATCTACGGTTTTCCCTCGAGTCTTTCCCACGAGGCTTTCCCACGAGGCTTTCCCACAGGGCTGTCCCACATGCACACGTGGTGGGAGTCGATCCTCGGCTTGAACGTCAAGGCAGTGCAGGGAAAATAGGTTCCTCTGGAATGGACTGACACATCTGGGGGACTCTTGAAATGGTGGCATGACCCTGGAGTTCCTCTCGCCTTTCCTGTGGAGAGCGCCTCCTCTTGAGATGCGACGGGAACGCCGGGAATTCTTTCCCTACGAAACAGGGAAACGATCCCTCATCTCGAGCTAGGAGGCGGAAACGGGGCTCCCCTGGATGTGTGCGGGACACCACGTGCTTCCTCTCCAGTGCAGACGGGTATGTCGGGGAACTTCTTGAGTTGCAGCAATGGTGTGAAGGACCCTTTGGAAGTTCCAGTGGTTAGATGTGATTGGCCTCGAGAAGCCTCAGCGGAAATGGGCCTCATCTCGCCTGGAGGGCAAAACCTCCTGGATTTTCTCGAGTTGCGGCAGGTGCTCTCGACTTACGACGGGGATCTCAGGGACCCTCTCTGGTGGCCTCAGGAAAGGCCAGTCCCCATGCGAGTTCCTCGGGGGCCTCTCGGGATTCCTCTCCCGTCGATGCCGGGGCCTAAGACCTTGTGTGGAGTCGGGGCCGGAACCTGAGGATTCCTCTCCAGTGCTGACATGGATCTTGGGGTACTTCTGGAGTCTCCCCAGGGGAGTCAGTCCTCGTCTCGAATGCGGGCATGCACTTGCGCTTTCCTCCAGAGCGGTAGCAGCAGTGTCACGCAGTCCGCCGCGTGGATCAAAGGATCTATGGTTTTCCCTCGAGTCTTTCCCACGAGGCTTTCCCACGAGGCTTTCCCACAGGGCTGTCCCACGTGCACACGTGGTGGGAGTCGATCCTCGGCTTGAACGTCAAGGCAGTGCAGGGAAAACAGGTTCCTCTGGATTGGACTGACACATCTGGGGGACTCTTGGAATGGTGGCACGACCCTGGAGTTCCTCTCGCCTTTCCTGTGGAGAGCGCCTCCTCTTGAGATGCGACGGGAACGCCGGGAATTCTTTCCCTACGAAACAGGGAAAGGATCCCTCATCTCAAGCTAGGAGGCGGAAACGGGGCTCCCCTGGATGTGTGCGGGACACCACGTGCTTCCTCTCGAGTGCAGACGGGTATGTCGGGGAACTTCTTGAGTTGCAGCAAGGGTGTGAAGGACCCTTTGGAATTTCCAGTGGTTAGATGTGATTGGCCTCGAGAAGCCTCAGCGGAAATGGGCCTCATCTCGCCTGGAGGGCAAAACCTCCTGGATTTTCTCGAGTTGCGGCAGGTGCTCTCGACTTACGACGGGGACCTCAGGGACCCGCTCTGGTGGCCTCAGGAAAGGCCAGTCCCCATGCGAGTTCCTCCGGGGCCTCTCGGGATTCCTCTCCCGTCGATGCCGGGGCCTAAGACCTTGTGTGGAGTCGGGGCCGGAACCTGAGGATTCCTCTCCAGTGCTGACATGGATGTTGGGGTACTTCTGGAGTCTCCCCAGGGGAGTCAGTCCTCGTCTCGAATGCGGGCATGCACTTGCGCTTTCCTCCAGAGCGGTAGCAGCAGTGTCACGCAGTCCGCCGCGTGGATCAAAGGATCTATGGTTTTCCCTCGAGTCTTTCCCACGAGGCTTTTCCACGAGGCTTTCCCTCAGGGCTGTCCCACGTGCACACGTGGTGGGAGTCGATCCTCGGCTTGAACGTCAAGGCAGTGCAGGGAAAACAGGTTCCTCTGGAATGGACTGACACATCTGGGGGACTCTTGGAATGGTGGCACGACCCTGGAGTTCCTCTCGCCTTTCCTGTGGAGAGCGCCTCCTCTTGAGATGCGACGGGAACGCCGGGAATTCTTTCCCTACGAAACAGGGAAAGGTTCCCTCATCTCGAGCTAGGAGGCGGAAACGGGGCTCCCCTGGATGTGTGCGGGACCCCACGTGCTTCCTCTCGAGTGGAGACGGGTTTGTCGGGGAACTTCTTGAGTTGAAGCAATGGTGTGAAGGACCCTTTGGAAGTTCCAGTGGTTAGATGTGATTGGCCTCGAGAAGCCTCAGCGGAAATGGGCCTCATCTCGCCTGGAGGGCAAAACCTCCTGGATTTTGTCGAGTTGCGGCAGGTGCTCTCGACTTACGACGGGGATCTCAGGGACCCTCTCTGGTGGCCTCAGGAAAGGCCAGTCCCCATGCGAGTTCCTCGGGGGCCTCTCGGGATTCCTCTCCCGTCGATGCCGGGGCCTAAGACCTTGTGTGGAGTCGGGGCCGGAACCTGAGGATTCCTCTCCACTGCTGACATGGATCTTGGGGTACTTCTGGAGTCTCCCCAGGGGAGTGAGTCCTCGTCTAGAATGCGGGCATGCACTTGCGCTTTCCTCCAGAGCGGTAGCAGCAGTGTCACGCAGTCCGCCGCGTGGATCAAAGGATCTATGGTTTTCCCTCGAGTCTTTCCTACGAGGCTTTCCCACGAGGCTTTCCCACAGGGCTGTCCCACGTGCACACGTGGTGGGAGTCGATCCTCGGCTTGAACGTCAAGGCAGTGCAGGGAAAACAGGTTCCTCTGGAATGGACTGACACATCTGGGGGACTCTTGGAATGGTGGCACGACCCTGGAGTTCCTCTCGCCTTTCCTGTGGAGAGCGCCTCCTCTTGAGATGCGACGGGAACGCCGGGAATTCTTTCCCTACGAAACAGGGAAAGGATCCCTCATCTCGAGCTAGGAGGCGGAAACGGGGCTCCCCTGGATGTGTGCGGGACACCACATGCTTCCTCACGAGTGGAGACGGGTATGTCGGGGAACTTCTTTAGTTGCAGCAAGGGTGCGAAGGACCCTTTGGAAGTTCCAGTGGTTAGACGTGATTGGCCTCGAGAAGCCTCAGCGGAAATGGGCCTCATCTCGCCTGGAGGGCAAAACCTCCTGGATTTTCTCGAGTTGCGGCAGGTGCTCTCGACTTACGACGGGGACCTCAGGGACCCGCTCTGGTGGCCTCAGGAAAGGCCAGTCCCCATGCGAGTTCCTCCGGGGCCTCTCGGGATTCCTCTCCCGTCGATGCCGGGGCCTAAGACCTTGTGTGGAGTCGGGGCCGGAACCTGAGGATTCCTCTCCAGTGCTGACATGGATGTTGGGGTACTTCTGGAGTCTCCCCAGGGGAGTCAGTCCTCGTCTCGAATGCGGGCATGCACTTGCGCTTTCCTCCAGAGCGGTAGCAGCAGTGTCACGCAGTCCGCCGCGTGGATCAAAGGATCTATGGTTTTCCCTCGAGTCTTTCCCACGAGGCTTTCCCACGAGGCTTTCCCACAGGGCTGTCCCACGTGCACACGTGGTGGGAGTCGATCCTCGGCTTGAACGTCAAGGCAGTGCAGGGAAAACAGGTTCCTCTGGAATGGACTGACACATCTGGGGGACTCTTGGAATGGTGGCACGACCCTGGAGTTCCTCTCGCCTTTCCTGTGGAGAGCGCCTCCTCTTGAGATGCGACGGGAACGCCGGGAATTCTTTCCCTACGAAACAGGGAAAGGTTCCCTCATCTGGAGCTAGGAGGCGGAAACGGGGCTCCCCTGGATGTGTGCGGGACCCCACGTGCTTCCTCTCGAGTGGAGACGGGTTTGTCGGGGAACTTCTTGAGTTGAAGCAATGGTGTGAAGGACCCTTTGGAAGTTCCAGTGGTTAGATGTGATTGGCCTCGAGAAGCCTCAGCGGAAATGGGCCTCATCTCGCCTGGAGGGCAAAACCTCCTGGATTTTCTCGAGTTGCGGCAGGTGCTCTCGACTTACGACGGGGATCTCAGGGACCCTCTCTGGTGGCCTCAGGAAAGGCCAGTCCCCATGCGAGTTCCTCGGGGGCCTCTCGGGATTCCTCTCCCGTCGATGCCGGGGCCTAAGACCTTGTGTGGAGTCGGGGCCGGAACCTGAGGATTCCTCTCCAGTGCTGACATGGATCTTGGGGTACTTCTGGAGTCTCCCCAGGGGAGTCAGTCCTCGTCTCGAATGCGGGCATGCACTTGCGCTTTCCTCCAGAGCGGTAGCAGCAGTGTCACGCAGTCCGCCGCGTGGATCAAAGGATCTATGGTTTTCCCTCGAGTCTTTCCCACGAGGCTTTCCCACGAGGCTTTCCCACAGGGCTGTCCCACGTGCACACGTGGTGGGAGTCGATCCTCGGCTTGAACGTCAAGGCAGTGCAGGGAAAACAGGTTCCTCTGGATTGGACTGACACATCTGGGGGACTCTTGGAATGGTGGCACGACCCTGGAGTTCCTCTCGCCTTTCCTGTGGAGAGCGCCTCCTCTTGAGATGCGACGGGAACGCCGGGAATTCTTTCCCTACGAAACAGGGAAAGGATCCCTCATCTCAAGCTAGGAGGCGGAAACGGGGCTCCCCTGGATGTGTGCGGGACACCACGTGCTTCCTCTCGAGTGCAGACGGGTATGTCGGGGAACTTCTTGAGTTGCAGCAAGGGTGTGAAGGACCCTTTGGAATTTCCAGTGGTTAGATGTGATTGGCCTCGAGAAGCCTCAGCGGAAATGGGCCTCATCTCGCCTGGAGGGCAAAACCTCCTGGATTTTCTCGAGTTGCGGCAGGTGCTCTCGACTTACGACGGGGACCTCAGGGACCCGCTCTGGTGGCCTCAGGAAAGGCCAGTCCCCATGCGAGTTCCTCCGGGGCCTCTCGGGATTCCTCTCCCGTCGATGCCGGGGCCTAAGACCTTGTGTGGAGTCGGGGCCGGAACCTGAGGATTCCTCTCCAGTGCTGACATGGATGTTGGGGTACTTCTGGAGTCTCCCCAGGGGAGTGAGTCCTCGTCTCGAATGCGGGCATGCACTTGCGCTTTCCTCCAGAGCGGTAGCAGCAGTGTCACGCAGTCCGCCGCGTGGATCAAAGGATCTACGGTTTTCCCTCGAGTCTTTCCCACGAGGCTTTCCCACGAGGCTTTCCCACAGGGCTGTCCCACATGCACACGTGGTGGGAGTCGATCCTCGGCTTGAACGTCAAGGCAGTGCAGGGAAAATAGGTTCCTCTGGAATGGACTGACACATCTGGGGGACTCTTGAAATGGTGGCATGACCCTGGAGTTCCTCTTGCCTTTCCTGTGGAGAGCGCCTCCTCTTGAGATGCGACGGGAACGCCGGGAATTCTTTCCCTACGAAACAGGGAAAGGATCCCTCATCTCGAGCTAGGAGGCGGAAACGGGGCTCCCCTGGATGTGTGCGGGACACCACGTGCTTCCTCTCCAGTGCAGACGGGTATGTCGGGGAACTTCTTGAGTTGCAGCAATGGTGTGAAGGACCCTTTGGAAGTTCCAGTGGTTAGATGTGATTGGCCTCGAGAAGCCTCAGCGGAAATGGGCCTCATCTCGCCTGGAGGGCAAAACCTCCTGGATTTTCTCGAGTTGCGGCAGGTGCTCTCGACTTACGACGGGGATCTCAGGGACCCTCTCTGGTGGCCTCAGGAAAGGCCAGTCCCCATGCGAGTTCCTCGGGGGCCTCTCGGGATTCCTCTCCCGTCGATGCCGGGGCCTAAGACCTTGTGTGGAGTCGGGGCCGGAACCTGAGGATTCCTCTCCAGTGCTGACATGGATCTTGGGGTACTTCTGGAGTCTCCCCAGGGGAGTCAGTACTCGTCTCGAATGCGGGCATGCACTTGCGCTTTCCTCCAGAGCGGTAGCAGCAGTGTCACGCAGTCCGCCGCGTGGATCAAAGGATCTATGGTTTTCCCTCGAGTCTTTCCCACGAGGCTTTCCCACGAGGCTTTCCCACAGGGCTGTCCCACGTGCACACGTGGTGGGAGTCGATCCTCGGCTTGAACGTCAAGGCAGTGCAGGGAAAACAGGTTCCTCTGGATTGGACTGACACATCTGGGGGACTCTTGGAATGGTGGCACGACCCTGGAGTTCCTCTCGCCTTTCCTGTGGAGAGCGCCTCCTCTTGAGATGCGACGGGAACGCCGGGAATTCTTTCCCTACGAAACAGGGAAAGGATCCCTCATCTCAAGCTAGGAGGCGGAAACGGGGCTCCCCTGGATGTGTGCGGGACACCACGTGCTTCCTCTCGAGTGCAGACGGGTATGTCGGGGAACTTCTTGAGTTGCAGCAAGGGTGTGAAGGACCCTTTGGAATTTCCAGTGGTTAGATGTGATTGGCCTCGAGAAGCCTCAGCGGAAATGGGCCTCATCTCGCCTGGAGGGCAAAACCTCCTGGATTTTCTCGAGTTGCGGCAGGTGCTCTCGACTTACGACGGGGACCTCAGGGACCCGCTCTGGTGGCCTCAGGAAAGGCCAGTCCCCATGCGAGTTCCTCCGGGGCCTCTCGGGATTCCTCTCCCGTCGATGCCGGGGCCTAAGACCTTGTGTGGAGTCGGGGCCGGAACCTGAGGATTCCTCTCCAGTGCTGACATGGATGTTGGGGTACTTCTGGAGTCTCCCCAGGGGAGTCAGTCCTCGTCTCGAATGCGGGCATGCACTTGCGCTTTCCTCCAGAGCGGTAGCAGCAGTGTCACGCAGTCCGCCGCGTGGATCAAAGGATCTATGGTTTTCCCTCGAGTCTTTCCCACGAGGCTTTTCCACGAGGCTTTCCCTCAGGGCTGTCCCACGTGCACACGTGGTGGGAGTCGATCCTCGGCTTGAACGTCAAGGCAGTGCAGGGAAAACAGGTTCCTCTGGAATGGACTGACACATCTGGGGGACTCTTGGAATGGTGGCACGACCCTGGAGTTCCTCTCGCCTTTCCTGTGGAGAGCGCCTCCTCTTGAGATGCGACGGGAACGCCGGGAATTCTTTCCCTACGAAACAGGGAAAGGTTCCCTCATCTCGAGCTAGGAGGCGGAAACGGGGCTCCCCTGGATGTGTGCGGGACCCCACGTGCTTCCTCTCGAGTGGAGACGGGTTTGTCGGGGAACTTCTTGAGTTGAAGCAATGGTGTGAAGGACCCTTTGGAAGTTCCAGTGGTTAGATGTGATTGGCCTCGAGAAGCCTCAGCGGAAATGGGCCTCATCTCGCCTGGAGGGCAAAACCTCCTGGATTTTGTCGAGTTGCGGCAGGTGCTCTCGACTTACGACGGGGATCTCAGGGACCCTCTCTGGTGGCCTCAGGAAAGGCCAGTCCCCATGCGAGTTCCTCGGGGTCCTCTCGGGATTCCTCTCCCGTCGATGCCGGGGCCTAAGACCTTGTGTGGAGTCGGGGCCGGAACCTGAGGATTCCTCTCCACTGCTGACATGGATCTTGGGGTACTTCTGGAGTCTCCCCAGGGGAGTGAGTCCTCGTCTAGAATGCGGGCATGCACTTGCGCTTTCCTCCAGAGCGGTAGCAGCAGTGTCACGCAGTCCGCCGCGTGGATCAAAGGATCTATGGTTTTCCCTCGAGTCTTTCCTACGAGGCTTTCCCACGAGGCTTTCCCACAGGGCTGTCCCACGTGCACACGTGGTGGGAGTCGATCCTCGGCTTGAACGTCAAGGCAGTGCAGGGAAAACAGGTTCCTCTGGAATGGACTGACACATCTGGGGGACTCTTGGAATGGTGGCACGACCCTGGAGTTCCTCTCGCCTTTCCTGTGGAGAGCGCCTCCTCTTGAGATGCGACGGGAACGCCGGGAATTCTTTCCCTACGAAACAGGGAAAGGATCCCTCATCTCGAGCTAGGAGGCGGAAACGGGGCTCCCCTGGATGTGTGCGGGACACCACATGCTTCCTCACGAGTGGAGACGGGTATGTCGGGGAACTTCTTTAGTTGCAGCAAGGGTGCGAAGGACCCTTTGGAAGTTCCAGTGGTTAGACGTGATTGGCCTCGAGAAGCCTCAGCGGAAATGGGCCTCATCTCGCCTGGAGGGCAAAACCTCCTGGATTTTCTCGAGTTGCGGCAGGTGCTCTCGACTTACGACGGGGACCTCAGGGACCCGCTCTGGTGGCCTCAGGAAAGGCCAGTCCCCATGCGAGTTCCTCCGGGGCCTCTCGGGATTCCTCTCCCGTCGATGCCGGGGCCTAAGACCTTGTGTGGAGTCGGGGCCGGAACCTGAGGATTCCTCTCCAGTGCTGACATGGATGTTGGGGTACTTCTGGAGTCTCCCCAGGGGAGTCAGTCCTCGTCTCGAATGCGGGCATGCACTTGCGCTTTCCTCCAGAGCGGTAGCAGCAGTGTCACGCAGTCCGCCGCGTGGATCAAAGGATCTATGGTTTTCCCTCGAGTCTTTCCCACGAGGCTTTCCCACGAGGCTTTCCCACAGGGCTGTCCCACGTGCACACGTGGTGGGAGTCGATCCTCGGCTTGAACGTCAAGGCAGTGCAGGGAAAACAGGTTCCTCTGGAATGGACTGACACATCTGGGGGACTCTTGGAATGGTGGCACGACCCTGGAGTTCCTCTCGCCTTTCCTGTGGAGAGCGCCTCCTCTTGAGATGCGACGGGAACGCCGGGAATTCTTTCCCTACGAAACAGGGAAAGGTTCCCTCATCTGGAGCTAGGAGGCGGAAACGGGGCTCCCCTGGATGTGTGCGGGACCCCACGTGCTTCCTCTCGAGTGGAGACGGGTTTGTCGGGGAACTTCTTGAGTTGAAGCAATGGTGTGAAGGACCCTTTGGAAGTTCCAGTGGTTAGATGTGATTGGCCTCGAGAAGCCTCAGCGGAAATGGGCCTCATCTCGCCTGGAGGGCAAAACCTCCTGGATTTTGTCGAGTTGCGGCAGGTGCTCTCGACTTACGACGGGGATCTCAGGGACCCTCTCTGGTGGCCTCAGGAAAGGCCAGTCCCCATGCGAGTTCCTCGGGGGCCTCTCGGGATTCCTCTCCCGTCGATGCCGGGGCCTAAGACCTTGTGTGGAGTCGGGGCCGGAACCTGAGGATTCCTCTCCACTGCTGACATGGATCTTGGGGTACTTCTGGAGTCTCCCCAGGGGAGTGAGTCCTCGTCTAGAATGCGGGCATGCACTTGCGCTTTCCTCCAGAGCGGTAGCAGCAGTGTCACGCAGTCCGCCGCGTGGATCAAAGGATCTATGGTTTTCCCTCGAGTCTTTCCTACGAGGCTTTCCCACGAGGCTTTCCCACAGGGCTGTCCCACGTGCACACGTGGTGGGAGTCGATCCTCGGCTTGAACGTCAAGGCAGTGCAGGGAAAACAGGTTCCTCTGGAATGGACTGACACATCTGGGGGACTCTTGGAATGGTGGCACGACCCTGGAGTTCCTCTCGCCTTTCCTGTGGAGAGCGCCTCCTCTTGAGATGCGACGGGAACGCCGGGAATTCTTTCCCTACGAAACAGGGAAAGGATCCCTCATCTCGAGCTAGGAGGCGGAAACGGGGCTCCCCTGGATGTGTGCGGGACACCACATGCTTCCTCACGAGTGGAGACGGGTATGTCGGGGAACTTCTTTAGTTGCAGCAAGGGTGCGAAGGACCCTTTGGAAGTTCCAGTGGTTAGACGTGATTGGCCTCGAGAAGCCTCAGCGGAAATGGGCCTCATCTCGCCTGGAGGGCAAAACCTCCTGGATTTTCTCGAGTTGCGGCAGGTGCTCTCGACTTACGACGGGGACCTCAGGGACCCGCTCTGGTGGCCTCAGGAAAGGCCAGTCCCCATGCGAGTTCCTCGGGGGCCTCTCGGGATTCCTCTCCCGTCGATGCCGGGGCCTAAGACCTTGTGTGGAGTCGGGGCCGGAACCTGAGGATTCCTCTCCAGTGCTGACATGGATCTTGGGGTACTTCTGGAGTCTCCCCAGGGGAGTCAGTCCTCGTCTCGAATGCGGGCATGCACTTGCGCTTTCCTCCAGAGCGGTAGCAGCAGTGTCACGCAGTCCGCCGCGTGGATCAAAGGATCTATGGTTTTCCCTCGAGTCTTTCCCACGAGGCTTTCCCACAGGGCTGTCCCACGTGCACACGTGGTGGGAGTCGATCCTCGGCTTGAACGTCAAGGCAGTGCAGGGAAAACAGGTTCCTCTAGAATGGACTGACACATCTGGGGGACTCTTGGAATGGTGGCATGACCCTGGAGTTCCTCTCGCCTTTCCTGTGGAGAGCGCCTCCTCTTGAGATGCGACGGGAACGCCGGGAATTCTTTCCCTACGAAACAGGGAAAGGATCCCTCATCTCGAGCTAGGAGGCAGAAACGGGGTTCCCCTGGATGTGTGCGGGACCCCACGTGCTTCCTCTCGAGTGCAGACGGGTATGTCGGGGAACTTCTTGAGTTGCAGCAATGGTGTGAAGGACCCTTTGGAAGTTCCAGTGGTTAGATGTGATTGGCCTCGAGAAGCCTCAGCGGAAATGGGCCTCATCTGGCCTGGAGGGCAAAACCTCCTGGATTTTCTCGAGTTGCGGCAGGTGCTCTCGACTTACGACGGGGACCTCAGGGAACCGCTCTGGTGGCCTCAGGAAAGGCCAGTCCCCATGCGAGTTCCTCGGGGGCGTCTCGGGATTCCTCTCCCGTCGATGCCGGGGCCTAAGACCTTGTGTGGAGTCGGGGCCGGAACCTGAGGATTCCTCTCCAGTGCTGACATGGATCTTGGGGTACTTCTGGAGTCTCCCCAGGGGAGTCAGTCCTCGTCTCGAATGCGGGCATGTACTTGCGCTTTCCACCAGAGCGGTAGCAGCAGTGTCACGCAGTCCGCCGCGTGGATCAAAGGATCTATGGTTTTCCCTCGAGTCTTTCCCACGAGGCTTTCCCACGAGGCTTTCCCACAGGGCTGTCCCACGTGCACACGTGGTGGGAGTCGATCCTCGGCTTGAACGTCAAGGTAGTGCAGGGAAAACAGGTTCCTCTGGAATGGACTGGCACATCTGGGGGACTCTTGGAATGTTGTCACGACCCTGGAGTTCCTCTCGCCTTTACTGTGGAGAGCGCCTCCTCTTGAGATGCGACGGGAACGCCGGGAATTCTTTCCCTACGAAACAGGGAAAGGATCCCTCATCTCGAACTAGGAGGCGGAAACGGGGCTCCCATGGATGTGTGCGGGATCCCACGTGCTTCCTCTCGAGTGGAGACGGGTATGTCGGGGAACTTCTTGAGTTGCAGCAATGGTGTGAAGGACCCTTTGGAAGTTCCACTGGTTAGATGTGATTGGCCTGGAGAAGCCTCAGCGGAAATGGGCCTCATCTCGCCTGGAGGGCAAAACCTCCTGGATTTCCTGCAGTTGCGGCAGGTGCTCTCGACTTACGACGGGGACCTCAGGGAACCGCTCTGGTGGCCTCAGGAAAGGCCACTCCCCATGCGAGTTCCTCGGGGGCCTTTCGGGATTCCTCTCCCGTCGATGCCGGGGCCTAAGACCTTGTGTGGAGTCGGGGCCGGAACCTGAGGATTCCTCTCCAGTGCTGACATGAATCTTGGGGTACTTCTGGAGTCTCCCCAGGGGAGGTAGTCCTCGTCTCGAATGCGGTCATGCACTTGCGCTTTCCTCCAGAGCGGTAGCAGCAGTGTCACAAAGTCCGCCGCGTGGATCAAAGGATCTATGGTTTTCCCTCGAGTCTTTCCCACGAGGCTTTCCCACGAGGCTTTCCCACAGGGCTGTCCCACGTGCACACGTGGTGGGAGTCGATCCTCGGCTTGAACGTCAAGGCAGTGCAGGGAAAACAGGTTCCTCTGGAATGGACTGACACATCTGGGGGACTCTTGGAATGGTGGCACGACCCTGGAGTTCCTCTCGCCTTTCCTGTGGAGAGCGCCTCCTCTTGAGATGCGACGGGAACGCCGGGAATTCTTTCCCTACGAAACAGGGAAAGGATCCCTCATCTCGAGCTAGGAGGCGGAAACGGGGCTCCCCTGGATGTGTGCGGGACCCCACGTGCTTCCTCTCGAGTGGAGACGGGTATGTCGGGGAACTTCTTGAGTTACATCAAGGGTGTGAAGGACCCTTTGGAAGTTCCAGTGGTTAGACGTGATTAACCTCGAGAAGCCTCAGCGGAAATGTGCCTCATCTCGCCTGGAGGGCAAAACCTCCTGGATTTTCTCGAGTTGCGGCAGGTGCTCTCGACTTACGACGGGGACCTCAGGGACCCGCTCTGCTGGCCTCAGGAAAGGCCAGTCCCCATGCGAGTTCCTCGGGGGCCTCTCGGGATTCCTCTCCCGTCGATGCCGGGGCCTAAGACCTTGTGTGGAGTCGGGACCGGAACCTGAGGATTCCTCTCCAGTGCTGACATGGATCTTGGGGTACTTCTGGAGTCTCCCCAGGGGAGTCAGTCCTCGTCTCGAATGCGGGCATGCACTTGCGCTTTCCTCCAGAGCGGTAGCAGCAGTGTCACGCAGTACGCCGCGTGGATCAAAGGATCTATGGTTTTCCCTCGAGTCTTTCCCACGAGGCTTTCCCACGAGTCTTTCCCACAGGGCTGTCCCACGTGCACACGTGGTGGGAGTCGATCCTCGGCTTGAACGTCAAGGCAGTGCAGGGAAAACAGGTTCCTGTGGAATGGACTGACACATCTGGGGGACTCTTGGAATGGTGGCACGACCCTGGAGTTCCTCTCGCCTTTCCTGTGGAGAGCGCCTCCTCTTGAGATGCGACGGGAACGCCGGGAATTCTTTCCCTACGAAACAGGGAAAGGATCCCTCATCTCAAGCTAGGAGCCGGAAACGGGGCTCCCCTGGATGTGTGCCGTACCCCACGAGCTTCCTCTCGAGTGGAGACGGGTATGTCGGGGAACTTCTTGAGTTACATCAAGGGTGTGAAGGACCCTTTGGAAGTTCCAGTGGTTAGACGTGATTAACCTCGAGAAGCCTCAGCGGAAATGTGCCTCATCTCGCCTGGAGGGCAAAACCTCCTGGATTTTCTCGAGTTGCGGCAGGTGCTCTCGACTTACGACGGGGACCTCAGGGACCCGCTCTGGTGGCCTCAGGAAAGGCCAGTCCCCATGCGAGTTCCTCGGGTGCCTCTCGGGATTCCTCACCCGTCGATGCCGGGGCCTAAGACCTTGTGTGGAGTCGGGGCCGGAACCTGAGGATTCCTCTCCAGTGCTGACATGGATCTTGGGGTACTTCTGGAGTCTCCCCAGGGGAGTCAGTCCTCGTCTCGAATGCGGGCAAGCACTTGCGCTTTCCTCCAGAGCGGTAGCAGCAGTATCACGCAGTCCGCCGCGTGGATCAAAGGATCTATGGTTTTCCCTGGAGTCTTTCCCACGAGGCTTTCCCACGAGGCTTTCCCCAGGGCTGTCCCACGTGCACACGTGGTGGGAGTCGATCCTCGGCTTGAACGTCAAGGCAGTGCAGGGAAAACAGGTTCCTCTGGAATGGACTGACACATCTGGGGGTCTCTTGGCATGGTGGCACGACCCTGGAGTTCCTCTCGCCTTTCCTGTGGAGAGCGCCTCCTCTTGAGATGCGACGGGAACGCCGGGAATTCTTTCCCTACGAAACAGGGAAAGGATCCCTCATCTCGAGCTAGGAGGCGGAAACGGGGCTCCCCTGGATGTGTGCGGGACCCCACGTGCTTCCTCTCGAGTGGAGACTGGTATGTCGGGGAACTTCTTGAGTTGCAGCAAGGGTGTGAAGGACCCTTTGGATGTTCCAGTGGTTAGATGTGATTAGCCTCGAGAAGCCTCAGCGGAAATGGGCCTCATCTCGCCTGGAGGGCAAAACCTCCTGGATTTTCTCGAGTTGCGGCAGGTGCTCTCGACTTATGACGGGGCACTAGGTACCCGCTCTTGTGGCCTCAGGAAAGGCCAGTCCCCATGCGAGTTCCTCGGGGCCTCCTGGGATTCCTCTCCCGTCGATGCCGGGGCCTAAGACCTTGTGTGTAGTCGGGGCTGGAACCTGAGGATTCCTCTCCAGTGCTGACATGGATCTTGGGGTACTTCTGGAGTCTCCCCAGGGGAGTCAGTCCTCGTCTCGAATGCGGGCATGCACTTGCGCTTTCCTCCAGAGCGGTAGCAGCAGTGTCACGCGGTCCGCCGCGTGGATCAAAGGATCTATGGTTTTCCCTCGAGTCTTTCCCACGAGGCTTTCCCCAGGGCTGTCCCACGTGCACACGTGGTGGGAGTCGATCCTCGGCTTGAACGTCAAGGCAGTGCAGGGAAAACAGGTTTCTCTGGAATGGACTGACACATCTGGGGGACTCTTGGAATGGTGGCACGACCCTGGAGTTCCTCTCGCCTTTCCTGTGGAGAGCGCCTCCTCTTGAGATGCGACGGGAACGCCGGGAATTCTTTCCCTACGAAACAGGGAAAGGATCCCTCATCTCAAGCTAGGAGCCGGAAACGGGGCTCCCCTGGATGTGTGCCGTACCCCACGAGCTTCCTCTCGAGTGGAGACGGGTATGTCGGGGAACTTCTTGAGTTACATCAAGGGTGTGAAGGACCCTTTGGAAGTTCCAGTGGTTAGACGTGATTAACCTCGAGAAGCCTCAGCGGAAATGTGCCTCATCTCGCCTGGAGGGCAAAACCTCCTGGATTTTCTCGAGTTGCGGCAGGTGCTCTCGACTTACGACGGGGACCTCAGGGACCCGCTCTGGTGGCCTCAGGAAAGGCCAGTCCCCATGCGAGTTCCTCGGGGGCCTCTCGGGATTCCTCTCCCGTCGATGCCGGGGCCTAAGACCTTGTGTGGAGTCGGGACCGGAACCTGAGGATTCCTCTCCAGTGCTGACATGGATCTTGGGGTACTTCTGGAGTCTCCCCAGGGGAGTCAGTCCTCGTCTCGAATGCGGGCATGCACTTGCGCTTTCCTCCAGAGCGGTAGCAGCAGTGTCACGCAGTACGCCGCGTGGATCAAAGGATCTATGGTTTTCCCTCGAGTCTTTCCCACGAGGCTTTCCCACGAGGCTTTCCCACAGGGCTGTCCCACGTGCACACGTGGTGGGAGTCGATCCTCGGCTTGAACGTCAAGGCAGTGCAGGGAAAACAGGTTCCTCTGGAATGGACTGACACATCTGGGGGACTCTTGGAATGGTGGCACGACCCTGGAGTTCCTCTCGCCTTTCCTGTGGAGAGCGCCTCCTCTTGAGATGCGAGGGGAACGCCGGGAATTCTTTCCCTACGAAACAGGGAAAGGATCCCTCATCTCGAGCTAGGAGGCGGAAACGGGGCTCCCCTGGATGTGTGCGGGACCGCACGTGCTTCCTCTCGAGTGGAGACGGGTATGTCGGGGAACTTCTTGAGTTGCAGCAAGGGTGTGAAGGACCCTTTGGAAGTTCCAGTGGTTAGACGTGATTAGCCTCGAGAAGCCTCAGCGGAAATGGGCCTCATCTCGCCTGGAGGGCAAAACCTCCTGGATTTTCTCGAGTTGCGGCAGGTGCTCTCGACTTACGACGGGGACCTCAGGGACCCGCTCTGGTGGCCTCAGGAAAGGCCAGTCCCCATGCGAGTTCCTCAGGGGCCTCTCGGGATTCCTCTCCCGTCGATGCCGGGGCCTAAGACCTTGTGTGGAGTCGGGGCCGGAACCTGAGGATTCCTCTCCAGTGCTGACATGGATCTTGGGGTACTTCTGGAGTCTCCCCAGGGGAGTCAGTCCTCGTCTCGAATGCGGGCATGCACTTGCGCTTTCCTCCAGAGCGGTAGCAGAAGTGTCACGCAGTCCTCCGCGTGGATCAAAGGATCTATGGTTTTCCCTCGAGTCTTTCCACGAGGCTTTCCCACGAGGCTTTCCCACAGGGCTGTCCCACGTGCACACGGGGTGGGAGTCGATCCTCGGCTTGAACGTCAAGGCAGTGCAGGGAAAACAGGTTCCTCTGGAATGGACTGACACATCTGGGGGACTCTTGGAATGGTGGCACAACCCTGGAGTTCCTCTCGCCTTTCCTGTGGAGAGCGCCTCCTCTTGAGATGCGACGGGAACGCCGGGAATTGTTTCCCTACGAAACAGGGAAAGGATCCCTCATCTCGAGCTAGCAGGCGGAAACGGGGCTCCCCTGGATGTGTGCGGGACCCCACGTGCTTCCTCTCGAGTGTAGACGGGTATGTCGGGGAACTTCTTGAGTTGCAGCAAGGGTGTGAAGGACCCTTTGGTAGTTCCAGTGGTTAGACGTGATTAGCCTCGAGAAGCCTCTGCGGAAATGGGCCTCATCTCGCCTGGAGGGCAAAACCTCCTGGATTTTCTCGAGTTGCGGCAGGTGCTCTCGACTTACGACAGGGACCACAGGGACCCGCTCTGGTGGCCTCAGGAAAGGCCAGTCCCCATGCGAGTTCCTCGGGTGCCTCTCGGGATTCCTCACCCGTCGATGCCGGGGCCTAAGACCTTGTGTGGAGTCGGGGCCGGAACCTGAGGATTCCTCTCCAGTGCTGACATGGATCTTGGGGTACTTCTGGAGTCTCCCCAGGGGAGTCAGTCCTCGTCTCGAATGCGGGCAAGCACTTGCGCTTTCCTCCAGAGCGGTAGCAGCAGTATCACGCAGTCCGCCGCGTGGATCAAAGGATCTATGGTTTTCCCTGGAGTCTTTCCCACGAGGCTTTCCCACGAGGCTTTCCCCAGGGCTGTCCCACGTGCACACGTGGTGGGAGTCGATCCTCGGCTTGAACGTCAAGGCAGTGCAGGGAAAACAGGTTCCTCTGGAATGGACTGACACATCTGGGGTTCTCTTGGCATGGTGGCACGACCCTGGAGTTCCTCTCGCCTTTCCTGTGGAGAGCGCCTCCTCTTGAGATGCGACGGGAACGCCGGGAATTCTTTCCCTACGAAACAGGGAAAGGATCCCTCATCTCGAGCTAGGAGGCGGAAACGGGGCTCCCCTGGATGTGTGCGGGACCCCACGTGCTTCCTCTCGAGTGTAGACGGGTATGTCGGGGAACTTCTTGAGTTGCAGCAAGGGTGTGAAGGACCCTTTGGTAGTTCCAGTGGTTAGACGTGATTAGCCTCGAGAAGCCTCTGCGGAAATGGGCCTCATCTCGCCTGGAGGGCAAAACCTCCTGGATTTTCTCGAGTTGCGGCAGGTGCTCTCGACTTACGACAGGGACCACAGGGACCCGCTCTGGTGGCCTCAGGAAAGGCCAGTCCCCATGCGAGTTCCTCGGGTGCCTCTCGGGATTCCTCACCCGTCGATGCCGGGGCCTAAGACCTTGTGTGGAGTCGGGGCCGGAACCTGAGGATTCCTCTCCAGTGCTGACATGGATCTTGGGGTACTTCTGGAGTCTCCCCAGGGGAGTCAGTCCTCGTCTCGAATGCGGGCAAGCACTTGCGCTTTCCTCCAGAGCGGTAGCAGCAGTATCACGCAGTCCGCCGCGTGGATCAAAGGATCTATGGTTTTCCCTGGAGTCTTTCCCACGAGGCTTTCCCACGAGGCTTTCCCCAGGGCTGTCCCACGTGCACACGTGGTGGGAGTCGATCCTCGGCTTGAACGTCAAGGCAGTGCAGGGAAAACAGGTTCCTCTGGAATGGACTGACACATCTGGGGGTCTCTTGGCATGGTGGCACGACCCTGGAGTTCCTCTCGCCTTTCCTGTGGAGAGCGCCTCCTCTTGAGATGCGACGGGAACGCCGGGAATTCTTTCCCTACGAAACAGGGAAAGGATCCCTCATCTCGAGCTAGGAGGCGGAAACGGGGCTCCCCTGGATGTGTGCGGGACCCCACGTGCTTCCTCTCGAGTGGAGACTGGTATGTCGGGGAACTTCTTGAGTTGCAGCAAGGGTGTGAAGGACCCTTTGGATGTTCCAGTGGTTAGATGTGATTAGCCTCGAGAAGCCTCAGCGGAAATGGGCCTCATCTCGCCTGGAGGGCAAAACCTCCTGGATTTTCTCGAGTTGCGGCAGGTGCTCTCGACTTATGACGGGGCACTAGGTACCCGCTCTTGTGGCCTCAGGAAAGGCCAGTCCCCATGCGAGTTCCTCGGGGCCTCCTGGGATTCCTCTCCCGTCGATGCCGGGGCCTAAGACCTTGTGTGTAGTCGGGGCTAGAACCTGAGGATTCCTCTCCAGTGCTGACATGGATCTTGGGGTACTTCTGGAGTCTCCCCAGGGGAGTCAGTCCTCGTCTCGAATGCGGGCATGCACTTGCGCTTTCCTCCAGAGCGGTAGCAGCAGTGTCACGCGGTCCGCCGCGTGGATCAAAGGATCTATGGTTTTCCCTCGAGTCTTTCCCACGAGGCTTTCCCCAGGGCTGTCCCACGTGCACACGTGGTGGGAGTCGATCCTCGGCTTGAACGTCAAGGCAGTGCAGGGAAAACAGGTTTCTCTGGAATGGACTGACACATCTGGGGGACTCTTGGAATGGTGGCACGACCCTGGAGTTCCTCTCGCCTTTCCTGTGGAGAGCCCCTCCTCTTGAGATGCGACGGGAACGCCGGGAATTCTTTCCCTACGAAACAGGGAAAGGATCCCTCATCTCAAGCTAGGAGCCGGAAACGGGGCTCCCCTGGATGTGTGCCGTACCCCACGAGCTTCCTCTCGAGTGGAGACGGGTATGTCGGGGAACTTCTTGAGTTGCAGCATGTCTGTGAAGGACCCTTAGGAAGTTCCAGTGGTTAGACGTGATTAGTCTCGAGAAGCCTCAGCGGAAATGGGCCTCATCTCGCCTGGAGGGCAAAACCTCCTGGATTTTCTCGAGTTGCGGCAGGTGCTCTCGACTTACGACGGGGACCTCAGGGACCCGCTCTGGTGGCCTCAGGAAAGGCCAGTCCCCATGCGAGTTCCTCGGGGGCCTCTTGGGATTCCTCTCCCGTCGATGCCGGGGCCTAAGACCTTGTGTGGAGTCGGGGACGGAACCAGAGGATTCCTCTCCAGTGCTGACATGGATCTTGGGGTACTTCTGGAGTCTCCCCAGGGGAGTCAGTCCTCGTCTCGAATGCGGGCATGCACTTGCGCTTTCCTCCAGAGCGGTAGCAGAAGTGTCACTCAGTCCTCCGCGTGGATCAAAGGATCTATGGTTTTCCCTCGAGTCTTTCCACGAGGCTTTCCCACGAGGCTTTCCCACAGGGCTGTCCCACGTGCACACGGGGTGGGAGTCGATCCTCGGCTTGAACGTTAAGGCAGTGCAGGGAAAACAGGTTCCTCTGGAATGGACTGACACATCTGGGGGACTCTTGGAATGGTGTCACGACCCTGGAGTTCCTCTCGCCTTTCCTGTGGAGAGCGCCTCCTCTTGAGATGCGACGGGAACGCCGGGAATTCTTTCCCTACGAAACTGGGAAAGGATCCCTCATCTCGAGCTAGGAGGCGGAAACGGGGCTCCCCTGGATGTGTGCGGGACCCCACGTGCTTCCTCTCGAGTGGAGACGGGTATGTCGGGGAACTTCTTGAGTTGCAGCAATGGTGTGAAGGACCCTTTGGAAGTTCCAGTGGTTAGATGTGATTGGCCTCGAGAAGCCTCAGCGGAAATGGGCCTCATCTCGCCTGGAGGGCAAAACCTCCTGGATTTTCTCGAGTTGCGGCAGGTGCTCTCGACTTACGACGAGGACGTCAGGGAACCGCTCTGGTGGCCTCAGGAAAGGCCAGTCCCCATGCGAGTTCCTCGGGGGCCTCTCGGGATTCCTCTCCCGTCGATGCCGGGGCCTAAGACCTTGTGTGGAGTCGGGGCCGGAACCTGAGGATTCCTCTCCAGTACTGACATGGATCTTGGGGTACTTCTGGAGTCTCCCCAGGGGAGTCAGTCCTCGTCTCGAATGCGGGCATGCACTTGCGCTTCCCTCCAGAGCGGTAGCAGCAGTGTCACGCAGTCCGCCGCGTGGATCAAAGAATCTATGGTTTTCCCTCGAGTCTTTCCCACGAGGCTTTCCCACGAGGCTTTCCCACAGGGCTGTCCCACGTGCACACGTGGTGGGAGTCGATCCTCGGCTTGAACGTCAAGGCAGTGCAGGGAAAACAGGTTCCTCTGGAATGGACTGACACATCTGGGGGACTCTTGGAATGGTGGCACGACCCTGGAGTTCCTCTCGCCTTTCCTGTGGAGAGCGCCTCCTCTTGAGATGCGACGGGAACGCCGGTCATTCTTTCCCTACGAAACAGGGAAAGGATCACTCATCTCGAGCTAGGAGGCGGAAACGGGGCTCCCCTGGATGTGTGCAGAACCCCACGTGCTTCCTCTCGAGTGGAGACGGGTATGTCGGGGAACTTCTTGAGTTGCAGCAAGGGTGTGAAGGACCCTTTGGAAGTTCCAGTGGTTAGACGTGATTAGCCTCGAGAAGCCTCAGCGGAAATGGGCCTCATCACGCCAGGAGGGCAAAACCTCCTGGATTTTCTCGAGTTGCGGCAGGTGCTCTCGACTTACGACGGGGACCTCAGGGACCCGCTCTTGTGGCCTCAGGAAAGGCCAGTCCCCATGCGAGTTCCTCGGGTGCCTCCTGGGATTCCCCTCCCGTCGATGCCGGGGCCTAAGACCTTGTGTGGAGTCGGGGCCGGAACCTGAGGATTCCTCTCCAGTGCTGACATGGATCTTGGGGTACTTCTGGAGTCTCCCCAGGGGAGTCAGTGCTCGTCTCGAATGCGGGAATGCACTTGCGCTTTCCTCCAGAGCGGTAGCAGCAGTGTCACGCAGTCCGCCGCGTGGATCAAAGGATCTATGGTTTTCCCTCGAGTCTTTCCCACGAGGCTTTCCCACAGGGCTGTCCCACGTGCACACGTGGTGGGAGTCGATCCTCGGCTTGAACGTCAAGGCAGTGCAGGGAAAACAGGTTCCTCTAGAATGGACTGACACATCTGGGGGACTCTTGGAATGGTGGCATGACCCTGGAGTTCCTCTCGCCTTTCCTGTGGAGAGCGCCTCCTCTTGAGATGCGACGGGAACGCCGGGAATTCTTTCCCTACGAAACAGGGAAAGGATCCCTCATCTCGAGCTAGGAGGCAGAAACGGGGTTCCCCTGGATGTGTGCGGGACCCCACGTGCTTCCTCTCGAGTGCAGACGGGTATGTCGGGGAACTTCTTGAGTTGCAGCAATGGTGTGAAGGACCCTTTGGAAGTTCCAGTGGTTAGATGTGATTGGCCTCGAGAAGCCTCAGCGGAAATGGGCCTCATCTGGCCTGGAGGGCAAAACCTCCTGGATTTTCTCGAGTTGCGGCAGGTGCTCTCGACTTACGACGGGGACCTCAGGGAACCGCTCTGGTGGCCTCAGGAAAGGCCAGTCCCCATGCGAGTTCCTCGGGGGCGTCTCGGGATTCCTCTCCCGTCGATGCCGGGGCCTAAGACCTTGTGTGGAGTCGGGGCCGGAACCTGAGGATTCCTCTCCAGTGCTGACATGGATCTTGGGGTACTTCTGGAGTCTCCCCAGGGGAGTCAGTCCTCGTCTCGAATGCGGGCATGTACTTGCGCTTTCCACCAGAGCGGTAGCAGCAGTGTCACGCAGTCCGCCGCGTGGATCAAAGGATCTATGGTTTTCCCTCGAGTCTTTCCCACGAGGCTTTCCCACGAGGCTTTCCCACAGGGCTGTCCCACGTGCACACGTGGTGGGAGTCGATCCTCGGCTTGAACGTCAAGGTAGTGCAGGGAAAACAGGTTCCTCTGGAATGGACTGGCACATCTGGGGGACTCTTGGAATGTTGTCACGACCCTGGAGTTCCTCTCGCCTTTACTGTGGAGAGCGCCTCCTCTTGAGATGCGACGGGAACGCCGGGAATTCTTTCCCTACGAAACAGGGAAAGGATCCCTCATCTCGAACTAGGAGGCGGAAACGGGGCTCCCATGGATGTGTGCGGGATCCCACGTGCTTCCTCTCGAGTGGAGACGGGTATGTCGGGGAACTTCTTGAGTTGCAGCAATGGTGTGAAGGACCCTTTGGAAGTTCCACTGGTTAGATGTGATTGGCCTGGAGAAGCCTCAGCGGAAATGGGCCTCATCTCGCCTGGAGGGCAAAACCTCCTGGATTTCCTGCAGTTGCGGCAGGTGCTCTCGACTTACGACGGGGACCTCAGGGAACCGCTCTGGTGGCCTCAGGAAAGGCCACTCCCCATGCGAGTTCCTCGGGGGCCTTTCGGGATTCCTCTCCCGTCGATGCCGGGGCCTAAGACCTTGTGTGGAGTCGGGGCCGGAACCTGAGGATTCCTCTCCAGTGCTGACATGAATCTTGGGGTACTTCTGGAGTCTCCCCAGGGGAGGTAGTCCTCGTCTCGAATGCGGTCATGCACTTGCGCTTTCCTCCAGAGCGGTAGCAGCAGTGTCACAAAGTCCGCCGCGTGGATCAAAGGATCTATGGTTTTCCCTCGAGTCTTTCCCACGAGGCTTTCCCCAGGGCTGTCCCACGTGCACACGTGGTGGGAGTCGATCCTCGGCTTGAACGTCAAGGCAGTGCAGGGAAAACAGGTTTCTCTGGAATGGACTGACACATCTGGGGGACTCTTGGAATGGTGGCACGACCCTGGAGTTCCTCTCGCCTTTCCTGTGGAGAGCGCCTCCTCTTGAGATGCGACGGGAACGCCGGCAATTCTTTCCCTACGAAACAGGGAAAGGATCCCTCATCTCAAGCTAGGAGCCGGAAACGGGGCTCCCCTGGATGTGTGCCGGACCCCACGAGCTTCCTCTCGAGTGGAGACGGGTATGTCGGGGAACTTCTTGAGTTGCAGCATGTCTGTGAAGGACCCTTAGGAAGTTCCAGTGGTTAGACGTGATTAGTCTCGAGAAGCCTCAGCGGAAATGGGCCTCATCTCGCCTGGAGGGCAAAACCTCCTGGATTTTCTCGAGTTGCGGCAGGTGCTCTCGACTTACGACGGGGACCTCAGGGACCCGCTCTGGTGGCCTCAGGAAAGGCCAGTCCCCATGCGAGTTCCTCGGGGGCCTCTTGGGATTCCTCTCCCGTCGATGCCGGGGCCTAAGACCTTGTGTGGAGTCGGGGACGGAACCAGAGGATTCCTCTCCAGTGCTGACATGGATCTTGGGGTACTTCTGGAGTCTCCCCAGGGGAGTCAGTCCTCGTCTCGAATGCGGGCATGCACTTGCGCTTTCCTCCAGAGCGGTAGCAGCAGTGTCACGCAGTCCGCCGCGTGGATCAAAGGATCTATGGTTTTCCCTCGAGTCTTTCCCACGAGGCTTTCCCACGAGGCTTTCCCACAGGGCTGTCCCACGTGCACACGTGGTGGGAGTCGATCCTCGGCTTGAACGTCAAGGCAGTGCAGGGAAAACAGGTTCCTCTGGAATGGACTGACACATCTGGGGGACTCTTGGAATGGTGTCTCGACCCTGGAGTTCCTCTCGCCTTTCCTGTGGAGAGCGCCTCCTCTTGAGATGTGACGGGAACGCCGGGAATTCTTTCCCTACGAAACAGGGAAAGGATCCCTCTTCTCGAGCTAGGAGGCGGAAACGGGGCTCCCCTGGATGTGTCCGGGACACCACGTGCTTCCTCTCGAGTGCAGACGGGTATGTCGGGGAACTTCTTGAGTTGCAGCAAGGGTGTGAAGGACCCTTTGGAAGTTCCAGTGTTTAGACGTGATTAGCCTCGAGAAGCCTCAGCGGAAATGAGCCTCATCTCGCCTGGAGGGCAAAACCTCCTGGATTTCCTCGAGTTGCGGCATGTGATCTCGACTTACGACGGGGACCTCAGGGACCCGCTCTGGTGGCCTCAGGAAAAGCCAGTCCCCATGCGAGTTCCTCGGGGGCCTCTCGGGATCCCTCTCCCGTCGATGCCGGGGCCTAAGACCTTGTGTGGAGTCGGGGCCGGAACCTGAGGATTCCTCTCCAGTACTGACATGGATCTTGGGGTACTTCTGGAGTCTCCCCAGGGGAGTCAGTCCTCGTCTCGAATGCGGGCATGCACTTGCGCTTTCCTCCAGAGCGGTAGCAGCAGTGTCACGCAGTCCGCCGCGTGGATCAAAGGATCTATGGTTTTCCCTCGAGTCTTTCCCACGAGGCTTTCCCACGAGGCTTTCCCACAGGGCTGTCCCACATGCACACGTGGTGGAAGTCGATCCTCGGCATGAACGTCAAGGCAGTGCAGGGAAAACAGGTTCCTCTGGAATGGACTGACACATCTGGGGGACTCTTGGAATGGTGGCACGACCCTGGAGTTCCTCTCGCCTTTCCTGTGGAGAGCGCCTCCTCTTGAGAAGCGAGGGGAACGCCGGGAATTCTTTCCCTACGAAACAGGGAAAGGATCCCTCATCTCGAGCTAGGAGGCGGAAACGGGACTCCCCTGGATGTGTGCGGGACCGCACGTGCTTCCTCTCGAGTGGAGACGGGTATGTCGGGGAACTTCTTGAGTTGCAGCAATGGTGTAAAGGACCCTTTGAAAGTTCCAGTGGTTAGATGTGATTGGCCTCGAGAAGCCTCAGCGGAAATGGGCCTCATCTCGCCTGGAGGGCAAAACCTCCTGGATTTTCTCGAGTTGCGGCAGGTGCTCTCGACTTACGACGGGGACCTCAGGGACCCGCTCTGGTGGCCTCAGGAAAGGCCAGTCCCCATGCGAGTTCCTCGGGGGCCTCTCGGGATTCCTCTCCCGTCGATGCCGGGGCCTAAGACCTTGTGTGGAGTCGGGGCCGGAACCTGAGGATTCCTCTCCAGTGCTGACATGGATCTTGGGGTACTTCTGGAGTCTCCCCAGGGGAGTCAGTCCTCGTCTCGAATGCGGGCATGCATTGCGCTTTCCTCCAGAGCGGTAGCAGCAGTGTCACGCAGTCCGCCGCGTGGATCAAAGGATCTATGGTTTTCCCTCGAGTCTTTCCCACGAGGCTTTCCCACGAGGCTTTCCCACAGGGCTGTCCCACGTGCACACGTGATGGGAGTCGATCCTCGGCTTGAACGTCAAGGCAGTGCAGGGAAAACAGGTTCCTCTGGAATGGACTGACACATCTGGGGGACTCTTGGAATGGTGGCATGACCCTGGAGTTCCTCTCGCCTTTCCTGTGGAGAGCGCCACCTCTTGAGATGCGACGGGAACGCCGGGAATTCTTTCCCTACGAAACAGGGAAAGGATCCCTCATCTCGAGCTAGGAGGCGGAAACGGGTCTCCCCTGGATGTGTGCGGGACACCACGTGCTTCCTCTCGACTGCAGACGGGTATGTCGGGGAACTTTTTGAGTTGCAGCAAGGGTGTGAAGAACCCTTTGGAAGTTCCAGTGGTTAGATGTGATTGGCCTCGAGAAGCCTCAGCGGAAATGGGCCTCATCTCGCCTGGAGGGCAAAACCTCCTGGATTTTCTCGAGTTGCGGCAGGTGCTCTCGACTTACGACGGGGACCTCAGGGACCCGCTCTGGTGGCCTCAGGAAAGGCCAGTCCCCATGCGAGTTCCTCGGGGGCCTCTCGGGATTCCTCTCCCGTCGATGCCGGGGCCTAAGACCTTGTGTGGAGTCGGGGACGGAACCAGAGGATTCCTCTCCAGTGCTGACATGGATCTTGGGGTACTTCTGGAGTCTCCCCAGGGGAGTCAGTCCTCGTCTCGAATGCGGGCATGCACTTGCGCTTTCCTCCAGAGCGGTAGCAGAAGTGTCACTCAGTCCTCCGCGTGGATCAAAGGATCTATGGTTTTCCCTCGAGTCTTTCCACGAGGCTTTCCCACGAGGCTTTTCCACAGGGCTGTCCCACGTGCACACGGGGTGGGAGTCGATCCTCGGCTTGAACGTCAAGGCAGTGCAGGGAAAACAGGTTCCTCTGGAATGGACTGACACATCTGGGGGACTCTTGGAATGGTGTCACGACCCTGGAGTTCCTCTCGCCTTTCCTGTGGAGAGCGCCTCCTCTTGAGATGCGAGGGGAACGCCGGGAATTCTTTCCCTACGAAACAGGGAAAGGATCCCTCATCTCGAGCTAGGAGGCGGAAACGGGGCTCCCCTGGATGTGTGCGGGACCCCACGTGCTTCCTCTCGAGTGGAGACGGGTATGTCGGGGAACTTCTTGAGTTGCAGCAATGGTGTGAAGGACCCTTTGGAAGTTCCAGTGGTTAGATGTGATTGGCCTCGAGAAGCCTCAGCGGAAATGGGCCTCATCTCGCCTGGAGGGCAAAACCTCCTGGATTTTCTCGAGTTGCGGCAGGTGCTCTCGACTTACGACGAGGACGTCAGGGAACCGCTCTGGTGGCCACAGGAAAGTCCAGTCCCCATGCGAGTTCCTCGGGGGCCTCTCGGGATTCCTCTCCCGTCGATGCCGGGGCCTAAGACCTTGTGTGGAGTCGGGGCCGGAACCTGAGGATTCCTCTCCAGTACTGACATGGATCTTGGGGTACTTCTGGAGTCTCCCCAGGGGAGTCAGTCCTCGTCTCGAATGCGGGCATGCACTTGCGCTTCCCTCCAGAGCGGTAGCAGCAGTGTCACGCAGTCCGCCGCGTGGATCAAAGAATCTATGGTTTTCCCTCGAGTCTTTCCCACGAGGCTTTCCCACGAGGCTTTCCCACAGGGCTGTCCCACGTGCACACGTGGTGGGAGTCGATCCTCGGCTTGAACGTCAAGGCAGTGCAGGGAAAACAGGTTCCTCTGGAATGGACTGACACATCTGGGGGACTCTTGGAATGGTGGCACGACCCTGGAGTTCCTCTCGCCTTTCCTGTGGAGAGCGCCTCCTCTTGAGATGCGACGGGAACGCCGGTCATTCTTTCCCTACGAAACAGGGAAAGGATCCCTCATCTCGAGCTAGGAGGCGGAAACGGGGCTCCCCTGGATGTGTGCGGGACCCCACGTGCTTCCTCTCGAGTGGAGACGGGTATGTCGGGGAACTTCTTGAGTTGCAGCAAGGGTGTGAAGGACCCTTTGGAAGTTCCAGTGGTTAGACGTGATAAGCCTCGAGAAGCCTCAGCGGAAATGGGCCTCATCACCCCAGGAGGGCAAAACCTCCTGGATTTTCTCGAGTTGCGGCAGGTGCTCTCGACTTACGAAGGGGACCTCAGGGACCCGCTCTGGTGGCCTCAGGAAAGGCCAGTCCCCATGCGAGTTCCTCGGGTGCCTCCTGGGATTCCCCTCCCGTCGATGCCGGGGCCTAAGACCTTGTGTGGAGTCGGGGCCGGAACCTGAGGATTCCTCTCCAGTGCTGACATGGATCTTGGGGTACTTCTGGAGTCTCCCCAGGGGAGTCAGTGCTCGTCTCGAATGCGGGCATGCACTTGCGCTTTCCTCCAGAGCGGTAGCAGCAGTGTCACGCAGTCCGCCGCGTGGATCAAAGGATCTATGGTTTTCCCTCGAGTCTTTCCCACGAGGCTTTCCCACGAGGCTTTCCCACAGGGCTGTCCCACGTGCACACGTGGTGGGAGTCGATCCTCGGCTTGAACGTCAAGGCAGTGCAGGGAAAACAGCTTCCTCTGGAATGGACTGACACATCTGGGGGACTCTTGGAATGGTGGCACGACCCTAGAGTTCCTCTCGCCTTTCCTGTGGAGAGCGCCTTCTTTTGAGATGCGACGGGAACGCCGGGAATTCTTTCCCTACAAAAGAGGGAAAGGATCCCTCATCTCGAGCTAGGAGGCGGAAACGGGTCTCCCCTGGATGTGTGCGGGACCCCACGTGCTTCCTCTCGAGTGGAGACGGGTATGTCGCGGAACTACTTGAGTTGTATCAAGGGTGTGAAGGTCCCTTTGGAAGTTCCAGTGGTTAGATGTGATTAGCCTCGGGAAGCCTCAGCGGAAATGGGCCTCATCTCTCCTAGAGGGCAAAACCTCCTGGATTTCCTCCAGTTGCGGCAGGTGCTCTCGACTTACGACTTGGACCTCAGGGCCCCGCTCTGGTGGCCTCAGGAAAGGCCACTCCCCATGCGAGTTCCTCGGGGGCCTTTCGGGATTCCTTTCCCGTCGATGCCGGGGCCTAAGACCTTGTGTGGAGTCGGGGCCGGAACCTGAGGATTCCTCTCCAGTACTGACATGGATCTTGGGGTACTTCTGGAGTCTCCCCAGGGGAGGTAGTCCTCGTCTCGAATGAGGTCATGCACTTGCGCTTTCCTCCAGAGCGGTAGCAGCAGTGTCACACAGTCCGCCGCGTGGATCAAAGGATCTATGGTTTTCCCTCGAGTCTTTCCCACGAGGCTTTCCCACGAGGCTTTCCCACAGGGCTGTCCCACGTGCACACGTGGTGGGAGTCGATCCTCGGCTTGAACGTCAAGGCAGTGCAGGGAAAACAGGTTCCTCTGGAATGGACTGACACATCTGGGGGACTCTTGGAATGGTGGCACGACCCTGGAGTTCCTCTCGCCTTTCCTGTGGAGAGCGCCTCCTCTTGAGATGCGACGGGAACGCCGGGAATTCTTTCCCTACGAAACAGGGAAAGGATCCCTCATCTCGAGCTAGGAGGCGGAAACGGGGCTCCCCTGGATGTGTGCGGGACCCCACGTGCTTCCTCTCGAGTGGAGACGGGTATGTCGGGGAACTTCTTGAGTTACATCAAGGGTGTGAAGGACCCTTTGGAAGTTCCAGTGGTTAGACGTGATTAACCTCGAGAAGCCTCAGCGGAAATGTGCCTCATCTCGCCTGGAGGGCAAAACCTCCTGGATTTTCTCGAGTTGCGGCAGGTGCTCTCGACTTACGACGGGGACCTCAGGGACCCGCTCTGGTGGCCTCAGGAAAGGCCAGTCCCCATGCGAGTTCCTCGGGGGCCTCTCGGGATTCCTCTCCCGTCGATGCCGGGGCCTAAGACCTTGTGTGGAGTCGGGACCGGAACCTGAGGATTCCTCTCCAGTGCTGACATGGATCTTGGGGTACTTCTGGAGTCTCCCCAGGGGAGTCAGTCCTCGTCTCGAATGCGGGCATGCAATTGCGCTTTCCTCCAGAGCGGTAGCAGCAGTGTCACGCAGTCCGCCGCGTGGATCAAAGGATCTATGGTTTTCCCTCGAGTCTTTCCCACGAGGCTTTCCCACGAGGCTTTCCCACAGGGCTGTCCCACGTGCACACGTGGTGGGAGTCGATCCTCGGCTTGAACGTCAAGGCAGTGCAGGGAAAACAGGTTCCTCTGGAATGGACTGACACATCTGGGGGACTCTTGGAATGGTGGCACGACCCTGGAGTTCCTCTCGCCTTTCCTGTGGAGAGCGCCTCCTCTTGAGATGCGACGGGAACGCCGGGAATTCTTTCCCTACGAAACAGGGAAAGGATCCCTCATCTCGAGCTAGGAGGCGGAAACGGGGCTCCCCTGGATGTGTGCGGGACCCCACGTGCTTCCTCTCGAGTGTAGACGGGTATGTCGGGGAACTTCTTGAGTTGCAGCAAGGGTGTGAAGGACCCTTTGGAAGTTCCAGTGTTTAGACGTGATTAGCCTCGAGAAGCCTCAGCGGAAATGGGCCTCATCTCGCCTGGAGGGCAAAACCTCCTGGATTTTCTCGAGTTGCGGCAGGTGCTCTCGACTTACGACGGGGACCTCAGGGACCCGCTCTGGTGGCCTCAGGAAAGGCCAGTCCCCATGCGAGTTCCTCAGGGGCCTCTCGGGATTCCTCTCCCGGCGATGCCGGGGCCTAAGACCTTGTGTGGAGTCGGGGCCGGAACCTGAGGATTCCTCTCCAGTGCTGACATGGATCTTGGGGTACTTCTGGAGTCTCCCCAGGGGAGTCAGTCCTCGTCTCGAATGCGGGCATGCACTTGCGCTTTCCTCCAGAGCGGTAGCAGAAGTGTCACGCAGTCCTCCGCGTGGATCAAAGGATCTATGGTTTTCCCTCGAGTCTTTCCACGAGGCTTTCCCACGAGGCTTTCCCACAGGGCTGTCCCACGTGCACACGGGGTGGGAGTCGATCCTCGGCTTGAACGTCAAGGCAGTGCAGGGAAAACAGGTTCCTCTGGAATGGACTGACACATCTGGGGGACTCTTGGAATGGTGGCACGACCCTGGAGTTCCTCTCGCCTTTCCTGTGGAGAGCGCCTCCTCTTGAGATGCGACGGGAACGCCGGGAATTCTTTCCCTACGAAACAGGGAAAGGATCCCTCATCTCGAGCTAGCAGGCGGAAACGGGGCTCCCCTGGATGTGTGCGGGACCCCACGTGCTTCCTCTCGAGTGGAGACGGGTATGTCGGGGAACTTCTTGAGTTGCAGCAAGGGTGTGAAGGACCCTTTGGTAGTTCCAGTGGTTAGACGTGATTAGCCTCGAGAAGCCTCAGCGGAAATGGGCCTCATCTCGCCTGGAGGGCAAAACCTCCTGGATTTTCTCGAGTTGCGGCAGGTGCTCTTGACTTACGACAGGGACCACAGGGACCCGCTCTGGTGGCCTCAGGAAAGGCCAGTCCCCATGCGAGTTCCTCGGGTGCCTCTCGGGATTCCTCACCCGTCGATGCCGGGGCCTAAGACCTTGTGTGGAGTCGGGGCCGGAACCTGAGGATTCCTCTCCAGTGCTGACATGGATCTTGGGGTACTTCTGGAGTCTCCCCAGGGGAGTCAGTCCTCGTCTCGAATGCGGGCAAGCACTTGCGCTTTCCTCCAGAGCGGTAGCAGCAGTATCACGCAGTCCGCCGCGTGGATCAAAGGATCTATGGTTTTCCCTGGAGTCTTTCCCACGAGGCTTTCCCACGAGGCTTTCCCCAGGGCTGTCCCACGTGCACACGTGGTGGGAGTCGATCCTCGGCTTGAACGTCAAGGCAGTGCAGGGAAAACAGGTTCCTCTGGAATGGACTGACACATCTGGGGGTCTCTTGGCATGGTGGCAAGACCCTGGAGTTCCTCTCGCCTTTCCTGTGGAGAGCGCCTCCTCTTGAGATGCGACGGGAACGCCGGGAATTCTTTCCCTACGAAACAGGGAAAGGATCCCTCATCTCGAGCTAGGAGGCGGAAACGGGGCTCCCCTGGATGTGTGCGGGACCCCACGTGCTTCCTCTCGAGTGGAGACGGGTATGTCGCGGAACTACTTGAGTTGCATCAAGGGTGTGAAGGTCCCTTTGGAAGTTCCAGTGGTTAGATGTGATTAGCCTCGGGAAGCCTCAGCGGAAATGTGCCTCATCTCTCCTAGAGGGCAAAACCTCCTGGATTTCTTCCAGTTGCGGCAGGTGCTCTCGACTTACGACTTGGACCTCAGGGACCCGCTCTGGTGGCCTCAGGAAAGGCCACTCCCCATGCGAGTTCCTCGGGGGCCTTTCGGGATTCCTCTCCCGTCGATGCCGGGGCCTAAGACCTTGTGTGGAGTCGGGGCCGGAACCTGAGGATTCCTCTCCAGTACTGACATGGATCTTGGGGTACTTCTGGAGTCTCCCCAGGGGAGGTAGTCCTCGTCTCGAATGAGGTCATGCACTTGCGCTTTCCTCCAGAGCGGTAGCAGCAGTGTCACACAGTCCGCCGCGTGGATCAAAGGATCTATGGTTTTCCCTCGAGTCTTTCCCACGAGGCTTTCCCACGAGGCTTTCCCACAGGGCTGTCCCACGTGCACACGTGGTGGGAGTCGATCCTCGGCTTGAACGTCAAGGCAGTGCAGGGAAAACAGGTTCCTCTGGAATGGACTGACACATCTGGGGGACTCTTGGAATGGTGGCACGACCCTGGAGTTCCTCTCGCCTTTCCTGTGGAGAGCGCCTCCTCTTGAGATGCGACGGGAACGCCGGGAATTCTTTCCCTACGAAACAGGGAAAGGATCCCTCATCTCGAGCTAGGAGGCGGAAACGGGGCTCCCCTGGATGTGTGCGGGACCCCACGTGCTTCCTCTCGAGTGGAGACGGGTATGTCGGGGAACTTCTTGAGTTACATCAAGGGTGTGAAGGACCCTTTGGAAGTTCCAGTGGTTAGACGTGATTAACCTCGAGAAGCCTCAGCGGAAATGTGCCTCATCTCGCCTGGAGGGCAAAACCTCCTGGATTTTCTCGAGTTGCGGCAGGTGCTCTCGACTTACGACGGGGACCTCAGGGACCCGCTCTGCTGGCCTCAGGAAAGGCCAGTCCCCATGCGAGTTCCTCGGGGGCCTCTCGGGATTCCTCTCCCGTCGATGCCGGGGCCTAAGACCTTGTGTGGAGTCGGGACCGGAACCTGAGGATTCCTCTCCAGTGCTGACATGGATCTTGGTGTACTTCTGGAGTGTCCCCAGGGGAGTCAGTCCTCGTCTCGAATGCGGGCATGCAATTGCGCTTTCCTCCAGAGCGGTAGCAGCAGTGTCACGCAGTCCGCCGCGTGGATCAAAGGATCTATGGTTTTCCCTCGAGTCTTTCCCACGAGGCTTTCCCCAGGGCTGTCCCACGTGCACACGTGGTGGGAGTCGATCCTCGGCTTGAACGTCAAGGCAGTGCAGGGAAAACAGGTTTCTCTGGAATGGACTGACACATCTGGGGGACTCTTGGAATGGTGGCACGACCCTGGAGTTCCTCTCGCCTTTCCTGTGGAGAGCGCCTCCTCTTGAGATGCGACGGGAACGCCGGGAATTCTTTCCCTACGAAACAGGGAAAGGATCCCTCATCTCAAGCTAGGAGCCGGAAACGGGGCTCCCCTGGATGTGTGCCGGACCCCACGAGCTTCCTCTCGAGTGGAGACGGGTATGTCGGGGAACTTCTTGAGTTGCAGCATGTCTGTGAAGGACCCTTAGGAAGTTCCAGTGGTTAGACGTGATTAGTCTCGAGAAGCCTCAGCGGAAATGGGCCTCATCTCGCCTGGAGGGCAAAACCTCCTGGATTTTCTCGAGTTGCGGCAGGTGCTCTCGACTTACGACGGGGACCTCAGGGACCCTCTCTGGTGGCCTCAGGAAAGGCCAGTCCCCATGCGAGTTCCTCGGGGGCCTCTCCGGATTCCTCTCCCATCGATGCCGGGGCCTAAGACCTTGTGTGGAATCGGGCCCGGAACCTGAGGATTCCTCTCCAGTGCTGACATGGATCTTGGGTTACTTCTGGTGTCTCCCCAGGGGAGTCAGTCCTCGTCTCGAATGCGGGCATGCACTTGCACTTTCCTCCAGAGCGGTGGCAGCAGTGTCACCCAGTCCGCCGCGTGGATCAAAGGATCTATGGTTTTCCCTCGAGTCTTTCCCAAGAGGCTTTCCCACGAGGCTTTCCCACAGGGCTGTCCCACGTGCACACGTGGTGGGAGTCGATCCTCGGCTTGAACGTCAAGGCAGTGCAGGGAAAACAGGTTCCTCTAGAATGGACTGACACATCTGGGGGACTCTTGGAATGGTGGCACGACCCTGGAGTTCCTCTCGCCTTTCCTGTGGAGAGCGCCTCCTCTTGAGATGCGACGGGAACGCCGGGAATTCTTTCCCTACGAAACAGGGAAAGGATCCCTCATCTCGAGCTAGGAGGCGGAAACGGGGCTCCCCTGGATGTGTGCGAGAACCCACGTGCTTCCTCTCGAGTGGAGACGGGTATGTCGTGGAACTTCTTGAGTTGCAGTAAGGGTGTGAAGGACCCTTGGAAGTTCCAGTGGTTAGACGTGATTAGCCTTGAGAAGCCTCAGCGGAAATGGGCCTCATCTCGCCTGGAGGGCAAAACCTCCTGGATTTTGTCGAGTTGCGGCAGGTGCTCTCGACTTACGACGGGGACCTCAGGGACCCGCTCTGGTGGCCTCAGGAAAGGCCAGTCCCCATGCGAGTTCCTCGGGGGCCTCTCGGGATTCCTCTCCCGTCGATGCCGGGGCCTAAGACCTTGTGTGTAGTCGGGGCCGGAACCTGAGGATTCCTCTCCAGTGCTGACATCGATCTTGGGGTACTTCTGGAGTCTCCCCAGGGGAGTCAGTCCTCGTCTCGAATGCGGGCATGCACTTGCGCTTTCCTCCAGAGCGGTAGCAGCAGTGTCACGCAGTCCGCCGCGTGGATCAAAGGATCTATGGTTTTCCCTCGAGTCTTTCCCACGAGGCTTTCCCACGAGGCTTTCCCACAGGGCTGTCCCACTTGCACACGTGGTGGGAGTCGATCCTCGGCTTGAACGTCAAGGAAGTGCAGGGAAAACAGGTTCCTCTGGAATGGACTGACACATCTGGGGGACTCTTGGAATGGTGGCACGACCCTGGAGTTCCTCTCGCCTTTCCTGTGGAGAGCGCCTCCTCTTGAGATGCGACGGGAACGCCGGGAATTCTTTCCCTACGAAACAGGGAAAGGATCCCTCATCTCGAGCTAGCAGGCGGAAACGGGGCTCCCCTGGATGTGTGCGGGACCCCACGTGCTTCCTCTCGAGTGGAGACGGGTATGTCGGGGAACTTCTTGAGTTGCAGGAAGGGTGTGAAGGACCCTTTGGAAGTTCCAGTGGTTAGACGTGATTAGCCTCGAGAAGCCTCAGCGGAAATGGGCCTCATCTCGCCTGGAGGGCAAAACCTCCTGGATTTTCTCGAGTTGCGGCAGGTGCTCTCGACTTACGACGGGGATCTCAGGGACCCGCTCTGGTGGCCTCAGGAAAGGCCAATCCCCATGCGAGTTCCTCGGGGGCCTCTCGGGATTCCTCTCCCGTCGATGCCGGGGCCTAAGACCTTGTGTGGAGTCGGGTCCGGAACCTGAGGATTCCTCTCCAGTGCTGACATGGATCTTGGGGTACTTCTGGAGTCTCCCCAGGGGAGTCAGTCCTCGTCTTGAATGTGGGCATGCACTTGCGCTTTCCTCCAGAGCGGTAGCAGAAGTGTCACGCAGTCCGCCGCGTGGATCAATGGATCTATGGTTTTCCCTCGAGTCTTTCCCACGAGGCTTTCCCACGAGGCTTTCCCACAGGGCTGTCCCAAGTGCACACGTGGTGGGAGTCGATCCTCGGCTTGAACGTCAAGGCAGTGCAGGGAAAACAGCTTCCTCTGTAATGGACTGACACATCTGGGGGTCTCTTTGAATGGTGGCACGACCCTTGAGTTCCTCTCGCCTTTCCTGTGGAGAGCGCCTCCTCTTGAGATGCGACGGGACCGCCGGGAATTCTTTCCCTACTAAACAGGGAAAGGATCCCTCATCTCGAGCTAGGAGGCGGAAACGGGGCTCACCTGGATGTGTGCGGGACCCCACGTGCTTCCTCTCGAGTGGAGACGGGTATGTCGCGGAACTGCTTGAGTTGCAGCAAGGGTGTGAAGGACCCTTTGGAAGTTCCAGTGGTTAGATGTGATTAGCCTCGAGAAGCCTCAGCGGAAATGGGCCTCATCTCGCCTGGAGGGCAAAACCTCCTGGATTTTCTCGAGTTGCGGCAGGTGCTCTCGACTTACGACGGGGACCTCAGGGACCCGCTCTGGTGGCCTCAGGAAAGGCCAGTCCCCATGCGAGTTCCTCGGGGACCTCTCGGGATTCCTCTCCCGTCGATGCCGGGGCCTAAGACCTTGTGTGGAGTCGGGGCCGGAACCTGAGGAGTCCTCTCCAGTGCTGACAAGGATCTTGGGGTACTTCTGGAGTCTCCCCAGGGTAGTCAGTCCTCGTCTCGAATGCGGGCATGCACTTGCGCTTTCCTCCAGAGCGGTAGCAGCAGTGTCTCGCAGTCCGCCGCGTGGATCAAAGGATCTATGGTTTTCCCTCGAGTCTTTCCCACGAGGCTTTCCCACGAGGCTTTCCCCAGGGCTGTCCCACGTGCACACGTGGTGGGAGTCGATCCTCGGCTTGAACGTCAAGGCAGTGCAGGGAAAACAGGTTCCTCTGGAATGGACTGACACATCTGGGGGACTCTTGGAATGGTGGCACGTCCCTGGAGTTCCTCTCGCCTTTCCTGTGGAGAGCGCCTCCTCTTGAGATGCGACGGGAACGCCGGGAATTCTTTCCCTACGAAACAGGGAAAGGATCCCTCATCTCGAGCTAGGAGGCGGAAACGGGGCTCCCCTGGATGTGTGCGGGACCCTCGTGCTTCCTCTCGAGTGGAGACGGGTATGTCGGGGAACTTCTTTAGTTGCAGCAAGGGTGAGAAGGACCCTTTGGATGTTCCAGTGGTTAGATGTGATTAGCCTCGAGAAGCCTCAGCGGAAATGGGCCTCATCTCGCCTGGAGGGCAAAACCTCCTGGATTTTCTCGAGTTGCGGCAGGTGCTCTCGACTTATGACGGGGCCCTAGGTAACCGCTCTTGTGGCCTCAGGAAAGGCCAGTCCCCATGCGAGTTCCTCGGGGGCCTCCTGGGATTCCTCTCCCGTCGATGCCGGGGCCTAAGACCTTGTGTGGAATCAGGGCCGGAACCTGAGGATTCCTCTCCAGTGCTGACATGGATCTTGGGTTACTTCTGGAGTCTCCCCAGGGGAGTCAGTCCTCGTCTCGAATGCGGGCATGCACTTGCGCTTTCCTCTAGAGCGGTGGCAGCAGTGTCACGCAGTCCGCCGCGTGGATCAAAGGATCTATGGTTTTCCCTCGAGTCTTTCCCACGAGGCTTTCCCACGAGGCTTTCCCACAGGGCTGTCCCACGTGCACACGTGGTGGGAGTCGATCCTCGGCTTGAACGTCAAGGCAGTGCAGGGAAAACAGGTTCCTCTGGAATGGACTGACACATCTGGGGGACTCTTGGAATGGTGGCACGACCCTGGAGTTCCTCTCGCCTTTCCTGTGGAGAGCGCCTCCTCTTGAGATGCGACGGGAACGCCGGGAATTCTTTCCCTAGGAAACAGGGAAAGGACCCCTCATCTCGAGCTAGGAGGCGGAAACGGGGCTCCCCTGGGTGTGTGCGGGACCCTCGTGCTTCCTCTCGAGTGGAGACGGGTATGTCGGGGAACTTCTTGAGTTGCAGCAAGGGTGAGAAGGACCCTTTGGATGTTCCAGTGGTTAGATGTGATTAGCCTCGAGAAGCCTCAGCGGAAATGGGCCTCATCTCGCCTGGAGGGCAAAACCTCCTGGATTTTCTCGAGTTGCGGCAGGGGCTCTCGACTTACGACGGGGACCTAAGGGACCCGCTCTGGTGGCCTCAGGAAAGGCCAGTCCCCATGCGAGTTCCTCGGGGGCCTCTCGGGATTCCTCTCCCGTCGATGCCGGGGCCTAAGACCTTGTGTGGAGTCGGGTCCGGAACCTGAGGATTCCTCTCCAGTGCTGACATGGATCTTGGGGTACTTCTGGAGTCTCCCCAGGGGAGTCAGTCCTCGTCTCGAATGTGGGCATGCACTTGCGCTTTCCTCCAGAGCGGTAGCAGAAGTGTCACGCAGTCCGCCGCGTGGATCAATGGATCTATGGTTTTCCCTCGAGTCTTTCCCACGAGGCTTTCCCACGAGGCTTTCCCACAGGGCTGTCCCACGTGCACACGTGGTGGGAGTCGATCCTCGGCTTGAACGTCAAGGCAGTGCAGGGAAAACAGCTTCCTCTGTAATGGACTGACACATCTGGGGGTCTCTTGGAATGGTGGCACGACCCTTGAGTTCCTCTCGCCTTTCCTGTGGAGAGCGCCTCCTCTTGAGATGCGACGGGAACGCCGGGAATTCTTTCCTTACGAAACATGGAAAGGATCCCTCTTCTCGAGGTAGGAGGTGGAAACGGGGCTCCCCTGGATGTGTGCGGGACCCCACGTGCTTCCTCTCGATTGGAGACGGGTATGTCGGGGAATTTCTTGAGTTGCAGCAAGGGTGTGAAGGACCCTTTGGAAGTTCCAGTGGTTAGATGTGATTAGCCTCGAGAATCCTCAGCGGAAATGGGCCTCAACTCGGCTGGAGGGCAAAACCTCCTGGATTTTCTCGAGTTGCGGCAGGTGCTCTCGACTTACGACGGGGACCTCAGGGACCCGCTCTGGAGTCCTCAGGAAAGTCCAGTCCCTATGCGAGTTCCTCCAGGGCCTCTCGGGTTCCTCTCCCGTGGATGCCGGGGCCTAAGACCTTGTGTGGAGTCGGGGCCGGAACCTGAGGATTCCTCTCCAGTGCTGACATGGATCCTGGGTTAATTCTGGAGTCTCCCCAGGGGAGTCAGTCCTCGTCTCGAATGCGGGCATGCACTTGCGCTTTCCTCCAGAGCGGTAGCAGCAGTGTCACGCAGTCCGCCGCGTGGATCAAAGGATCTATGGTTTTCCCCTTAGTCTTTCCCACGAGGCTTTCCCACGAGGCTTTCCCACAGGGCTGTCCCACGTGCACACGTGGTGGGAGTCGATCCTCGGCTTGAACGTCAAGGCAGTGCAGGGAAAACAGGTTCCTCTGGAATGGACTGACACATCTGGGGGACTCTTGGAATGGTGGCACGACCCTTGAGTTCCTCTCGCCTTCCCTGTGGAGAGCACCTCCTCTTGAGATGCGACGGGAACGCCGGGAATTCTTTCCCTATGAAACAGGGAAAGGATCCCTCATCTCGAGCTAGGAGGCGGAAACGGGGCTCCCCTGGATGTGTGCGGGACCCTCGTGCTTCCTCTCGAGTGGAGACGGGTATGTCGGGGAACTTCTTGAGTTGCAGCAAGGGTGAGAAGGACCCTTTGGAAGTTCCAGTGGTTAGATGTGATTAGCCTCGAGAAGCCTCAGCGGAAATGGGCCTCATCTCGCCTGGAGGTCAAAACCTCCTGGATTTTCTCGAGTTGCGGCAGGTGCTCTCGTCTTACGACGGGGACCTCAGGGACCCGCTCTGGTGGCCTCAGGAAAGGCCAGTCCCCATGCGAGTTCCTGGGGGCCTCTCGGGATTCCTCTCCCGTCGATGCCGGGGCCTAAGACCTTGTGTGTAGTCAGGGCCGGAACCTGAGGATTCCTCTCCAGTGCTGACATGGATCTTGGGGTACTTCTGGAGTCTCCCCAGGGGAGTCAGTCCTCGTCTCGAATGCGGGCATGCACTTGCGCTTTCCTCCAGAGAGGTAGCAGCAGTGTCACGCAGTCCGCCGCGTGGATCAAAGGATCTATGTTTTTCCCTCGAGTCTTTCCCACGAGGCTTTCCCAGGAGGCTTTCCCACAGGGCTGTCCCACGTGCACACGTTGTGGGAGTCGATCCTCGGCTTGAACGTCAAGGCAGTGCAGGGAAAACAGGTTCCTCTGGAATGGACTGACACATCTGGGGGACTCTTGGAACGGTGGCACGACCCTGGAGTTGCTCTCGCCTTTCCTGTGGAGAGCGCCTCCTCTTGAGATGCGACAGGAACGCCGGGAATTCTTTCCCTACGAAACAGGGAAAGGATCCCTCATCTCGACCTAGGAGGCGGAAACGGGGCTCCCCTGGATGTGTGCGGGACCCTCGTGCTTCCTCTCGAGTGGAGACGGGTATGTCCGGGAACTTCTTGAGTTGCAGCAAGGGTGAGAAGGACCCTTTGGATGTTCCAGTGTTTAGATGTGATTAGCCTCGAGAAGCCTCAGCGGAAATGGGCCTCATCTCGCCTGGAGGGCAAAACCTCCTGGATTTTCTCGACTTGCGGCAGGTGCTCTCGACTTACGAAGGGGACCTCAGGGACCCGCTCTGGTGGCCTCAGGAAAGGCCAGTCCCCATGCGAGTTCCTCGGGGGCCTCTCGGGATTCCTCTCCCGTCGATGCCGGGGCCTAAGACCTTGTGTGGAGTCAGGGCCGGAACCTGAGGATTCCTCTCCAGTGCTGACATGGATCTTGGGGTACTTCTGGAGTGTCCCCAGGGGAGTCAGTCCTCGTCTCGAATGCGGGCATGCACTTGCGCTTTCCTCCAGAGCGGTAGCAGCAGTGTCACGCAGTCCGCCGCGTGGATCAAAGGATCTATGGTTTTCCCTCGAGTCTTTCCCACGAGGCTTTCCCACGAGGCTTTCCCACAAGGCTGTCCCACGTGCACAAGTGGTGGGAGTCGATCATCGGCTTGAACGTCAAGGCAGTGCAGAGAAAACAGCTTCCTCTGTAATGGACTGACACATCTGGCGGTCTCTTGGAATGGTGGCACGACCCTGGAGTTCCTCTCGCCTTTCCTGTGGAGAGCGCCTCCTCTTGAGATGCGACGGGAACGCCGGGAATTCTTTCCCTACGAAACAGGGAAAGGATCCCTCATCTCGAGCTAGGAGGCGGAAACGGGGCTCCCCTGGATGTGTGCGGGACCCTCGCGCTTCCTCTCGAGTGGAGACGGGTATGTCGGGGAACTTCTTGAGTTGCAGCAAGGGTGAGAAGGACCCTTTGGAAGTTCCAGTGGTTAGATGTGATTAGCCTCGAGAAGCCTCAGCGGAAATGGGCCTCATCTCGCCTGGAGGGCAAAACCTCCTGGATTTTCTCGAGTTGCGGCAGGTGCTCTCGACTTACGACGGGGACCTCAGGGACCCGCTCTGGTGGCCTCAGGAAAGGCCAGTCCCCATGCGAGTTCCTCGGGGGCCTCTCGGGATTCCTCTCCCGTCGATGCCGGGGCCTAAGACCTTGTGTGGAGTCGGGGCCGGAACCTGAGGATTCCTCTCCAGTGCTGACATGGATCTTGGGGTACTTCTGGAGTCTCCCCAGGGGAGTCAGTCCTCATCTCGAATGCGGGCATGCACTTGCGCTTTCCTCCAGAGCGGTAGCAGCAGTGTCACGCAATCCGCCGCGTGGATCAAAGGATCTATGTTTTTCCCTCGAGTCTTTCCCACGAGGCTTTCCCACGAGGCTTTCCCACAGGGCTGTCCCACGTGCACACGTGGTGGGAGTCGATCCTCGGCTTGGACGTCAAGGCAGTGCAGGGAAAACAGGTTCCTCTGGAATGGACTGAAACATCTGGGGGACTCTTGGAATGGTGGCACGACCCTGGAGTTCCTCTCGCCTTTCCTGTGGAGAGCGCCTCCTCTTGAGATGCGACGGGAACGCCGGGAATTCTTTCCCTACGAAACAGGGAAAGGATCCCTCATCTCGAGCTAGGAGGCGGAAACGGGGCTCCCCTGGATGTGTGCGGGACCCTCGTGCTTCCTCTCGAGTGGAGACGGGTATGTCGCGGAACTTCTTGAGTTGCAGCAAGGGTGAGTAGGACCCTTTGGATGTTTCAGTGGTTAGATGTGATTAGCCTCGAGAAGCCTCAGCGGAAATGGGCCTCATCTCGCCTGGAGGGCAAAACCTCCTGGATTTCCTCGAGTTGCGGCAGGTGCTCTCGAGTTACGACGGGGACCTCAGGGACCCGCTCTGGTGGCCTCAGGAAAGGCCAGTCCCCATGCGAGTTCCTCGGGGGCCTCTCGGGATTCCTCTCCCGTCGATGCCGGGGCCTAAGACCTTGTGTGGAGTCGGGGCCGGAACCTGAGGATTCCTCTCCAGTGCAGACATGGATCTTGGGGTACATCTGGAGTCTCCCCAGGGGAGTCATTCCTCGTCTCTAATGCGGGCATGCACTTGCCCTTTCCTCCAGAGCGGTAGCAGCAGTGTCACGCAGTCCGCCGCGTGGATCAAAGATCTATGTTTTTCCCTCGAGTCTTTCCCACGAGGCTTTCCCACGAGGCTTTCCCACAGGGCTGTCCCACGTGCACACGTGGTGGGAGTCGATCATCGGCTTGAACGTCAAGGCAGTGCAGGGAAAACAGCTTCCTCTGAAATGGACTGACACATCTGGCGGTCTCTTGGAATGGTGGCACGACCCTGGAGTTCCTCTCGCCTTTCCTGTGGAGAGCGCCTCCTCTTGAGATGCGACGTGAACGCCGGGAATTCTTTCCCTACGAAACAGGGAAAGGATCCCTCATCTCGGGCTAGGAGGCGGAAATGAGGCTCCCCTGGATGTGTGCGGGACCCCACGTGCTTCCTCTCGAGTGCAGACGGGTATGTCGGGGAACTTCTTGAGTTGCAGCAAGGGTGTGAAGGACCCTTTGGAAGTTCCAGTGGTTAGATGTGATTAGCCTCGAGAAGCCTCAGCGGAAATGGGCCTCATCTCGCCTGGAGGGCAAAACCTCCTGGATTTTCTCGAGTTGCGGCAGGTGCTCTCGACTTACGACGGGGACCTCAGGGACCCGCTCTGGTGGCCTCAGGAAAGGCCAGTCCCCATGCGAGTTCCTCGGGGGCCTCTCGGGATTCCTCTCCCGTCGATGCCGGGGCCTAAGACCTTGTGTGGAGTCGGGGCCGGAACCTGAGGATTCCTCTCCAGTGCTGACATGGACCTTGGGGTACTTCTGGAGTCTCCCCAGGGGAGTCAGTCCTCGTCTCGAATGCGGGCATGCACTTGCGCTTTCCTCCAGAGCGGTAGCAGCAGTGTCACGCAGTCCGCCGCCCGGATCAAAGGATCTATGTTTTTCCCTCGAGTCTTTCCCACGAGGCTTTCCCACGAGGCTTTCCCACAGGGCTGTCCCACGTGCACACGTGGTGGGAGTCGATCCTCGGCTTGAACGTCAAGGCAGTGCAGGGAAAACAGGTTCCTCTGGAATGGACTGAAACATCTGGGGGACTCTTGGAATGGTGGCACGACCCTGGAGTTCCTCTCGCCTTTCCTGTGGAGAGCGCCTCCTCTTGAGATGCGATGGGAACGCCGGGAATTCTTTCCCTACGAAACAGGGAAAGGATCCCTCATCTCGAGCTAGGAGGCGGAAACGGGGCTCCCCTGGATGTGTGCGGGACCCTCGTGCTTCCTCTCGAGTGGAGACGGGTATGTCGCGGAACTTCTTGAGTTGCAGCAAGGGTGAGTAGGACCCTTTGGATGTTTCAGTGGTTAGATGTGATTAGCCTCGAGAAGCCTCAGCGGAAATGGGCCTCATCTCGCCTGGAGGGCAAAACCTCCTGGATTTCCTCGAGTTGCGGCAGGTGCTCTCGACTTACGACGCGGACCTCAGGGACCCGCTCTGGTGGCCTCAGGAAAGGCCAGTCCCCATGCGAGTTCCTCGGGGGCCTCTCGGGATTCCTCTCCCGTCGATGCCGGGGCCTAAGACCTTGTGTGGATTCGGGGCCGGAACCTGAGGATTTCTCTCCAGTGCTGACATGGATCTTGGGGTACTTCTGGAGTCTCCCCAGTGGAGTCAGTCCTCGTCTCGAATGCGGGCATGCACTTGCGCTTTCCTCCAGAGCGGTAGCAGCAGTGTCACGCAGTCCGCCGCGTGGATCAAAGGATCTATGATTTTCCCTCGAGTCTTTCCCACGAGGCTTTCCCACGAGGCTTTCCCCAGCGCTGTCCCACGTGCACACGTGGTGGGAGTCGATCCTCGGCTTGAACGTCAAGGCAGTGCAGGGAAAACAGGTTCCTCTAGAATGGACTGACACATCTGGGGGACTCTTGGAATGGTGGCACGACCCTGGAGTTCCTCTCGCCTTTCCTGTGGAGAGCGCCTCCTCTTGAGATGCGACGGGAACGCCGGGAATTCTTTCCCTAAGAAACAGGGAAAGGATCCCTCATCTCGAGCTAGGAGGCGGAAACGGGGCTCCCCTGGATGTGTGCGAGACCCCACGTGCTTCCTCTCGAGTGGACACGGGTATGTCGGGGAACTTCTTGAGGTGCAGTAAGGGTGTGAAGGACACTTTGGAAGGTCCAGTGGTTAGATGTGATTAGCCTCGAGAAGCCTCAGCGGAAATGGGCCTCATCTCGCCTGGAGGGCAAAACCTCCTGGATTTCCTCGAGTTGCGGCAGGTGCTCTCGACTTACGACGGGGACCTCAGGGACCCGCTCTGGTGGCCTCAGGAAAGGCCAGTCCCCATGCGAGTTCCTCGGGGGCCTCTCGGGATTCCTCTCCCGTCGATGCCGGGGCCTAAGACCTTGTGTGGAGTCGGGGCCGGAACCTGAGGATTTCTCTCCAGTGCTGACATGGATCTTGGGGTACTTCTGGAGTCTCCCCAGGGGAGTCAGTCCTCGTCTCGAATGCGGGCATGCACTTGCGCTTTCCTCCAGAGCGGTAGCAGCAGTGTCACGCAGTCCGCCGCGTGGATCAAAGGATCTATGGTTTTCCCTCGAGTCTTTCCCACGAGGCTTTCCCACGAGGCTTTCCCACAGGGCTGTCCCACGTGCACACGTGGTGGGAGTCGATCCTCGGCTTGAACGTCAAGGCAATGCAGGGAAAACAGGTTCCTCTAGAATGGACTGACACATCTGGGGGACTCTTGGAATGGTGGCACGACCCTGGAGTTCCTCTCGCCTTTCCTGTGGAGAGCGCCTCCTCTTGAGATGCGACGGGAAACCCGGGAATTCTTTCCCTAAGAAACAGAGAAAGGATCCCTCATCTCGAGCTAGGAGGCGGAAACGGTGCTCCCCTGGATGTGTGCGAGACCCCACGTGCTTCCTCTCCAGTGGAGACGGGTATGTCGGGGAACTTCTTGAGGTGCAGTAAGGGTGTGAAGGACACTTTGGAAGTTCCAGTGGTTAGATGTGATTGGCCTCGAGAAGCCTCAGCGGAAATGGTCCTCATCTCGCCTGGAGGGCAAAACCTCCTGGATTTTCTCGAGTTGCGTCAGGTGCTCTCGACTTATGACGGGGACCTCAGGGACCCGCTCTTGTGGCCTCAGGAAAGGCCAGTCCCCATGCGAGTTCCTCGGGGGCCTCTCGGGATTCCTATCCCTTCGATGCCGGGGCCTAAGGCCTTGTGTTGAGTCGGGGCCGGAAGCTGAGGATTCCTCTCCAGTGCTGACATGGATCTTGGGGTACTTCTGGAGTCTCCCCAGGGGAGTAAGTCCTCGTCTCGAATGCGGGCATGCACTTGCGCTTTCCTCCAGAGCGGTAGCAGCAGTGTCACGCAGTCCGACGCGTGGATCAAAGGATCTATGGTTTTCCCTCGAGTCTTTCCCACGAGGCTTTCCCACGAGGCTTTCCCACAGGGCTGTCCCACGTGCACACGTGGTGGGACTCGATCTTCGGCTTGAACGTCAAGGCAGTGCAGGGAAAACAGGTTCCTATGGAATGGACTGACACATCTGGGGGACTCTTGGAATGGTGGCACGACCCTGGAGTTCCTCTCGCCTTTCCTGTGCAGAGCGCCTCCTCTTGAGATGCGACGGGAACGCCGGGAATTCTTTCCCTACGAAACAGGGAAAGGATCCCTCATCTCAAGCTAGGAGGTGGAAACGGTGCTCCCCTGGATGTGTGCCGGACCCCACGAGCTTCCTCTCGAGTGGAGACGGGTATGTCGGGGAACTTCTTGAGTTGCAGCAAGGGTGTGAAGGACCCTTAGGAAATTCCAGTGGTTAGACGTGATTAGCCTCGAGAAGCCTCAGCGGAAATGGGCCTCATCTCGCCTGGAGGGCAAAACCTCCTGGATTTTCTCGAGTTGCGGCAGGTGCTCTCGACTTACGACGGGGACCTCAGGGACCCGCTCTTGTGGCCTCAGGAAAGGCCAGTCCCCATGCGAGTTCCTCGGGGACCACTCGGGATTCCTATCCCTTCGATGCCGGGGCCTAAGGCCTTGTGTGGAGTCGGGGCCGGAAGCTGAGGATTCCTCTCCAGTGCTGACATGGATCTTGGGGTACTTCTGGAATCTCCCCAGGGGAGTAAGTCCTCGTCTCGAATGCGGGCATGCACTTGTGCTTTCCTCCAGAGCGGTAGCAGCAGTGTCACGCAGTCCGCCGCGTGGATCAAAGGATCTATGTTTTTCCCTCGAGTCTTTCCCACGAGGCTTTCCCACGAGGCTTTCCCACAGGGCTGTCCCACGTGCACACGTGGTGGGACTCGATCTTCGGCTTGAACGTCAAGGCAGTGCAGGGAAAACAGGTTCCTATGGAATGGACTGACACATCTGGGGGACTCTTGGAATGGTGGCACGACCCTGGAGTTCGTCTCGCCTTTCCTGTGGAGAGCGCCTCCTCTTGAGATGCGACGGGAACGCCGGGAATTCTTTCCCTAGGAAACAGGGAAAGGATCCCTCATCTCAAGCTAGGAGGTGGAAACGGTGCTCCCCTGGATGTGTGCCGGACCCCACGAGCTTCCTCTCGAGTGGAGACGGGTATGTCGGGGAACTTCTTGAGTTGCAGCAAGGGTGTGAAGGACCCTTAGGAAGTTCCAGTGGTTAGACGTGATTAGCCTCGAGAAGCCTCAGCGGAAATGGGCCTCATCTCACCTGGAGGGCAAAACCTCCTGGATTTTCTCGAGTTGCGGCAGGTGCTCTCGACTTACGACGGGGACCTCAGGGACCCGCTCTGGAGGCCTCAGGAAAGGCCAGTCCCCATACGAGTTCCTCGGGGGCCTCTCGAGATTCCTCTCCCGTCGATGCCGGGGCCTAAGACCTTGTGTGGAGTCGGGGCCGGAACCTGAGGATTCCTCTCCAGTGCTGACATGGATGTTGGGGTACTTCTGGAGTCTCCCCAGGGGAGTCAGTCCTCGTCTCGAATGCGGGCATGCACTTGCGCTTTCCTCCAGAGCGGTAGCAGCAGTGTCACGCAGTCCGCCGCGTGGATCAAAGGATCTATGATTTTCCCTCGAGTCTTTCCCACGAGGCTTTCCCACGAGGCTTTCCCACAGGGCTGTCCCACGTGCACACGTGGTGGGACTCGATCCTCGGCTTGAACGTCAAGGCAGTGCAGGGAAAAGAGGTTCCTCTGGAATGGACTGACACATCTGGGGTCTCTTGGAATGGTGGCACGACCCTGGAGTTCCTCTCGCCTATGCTGTGGAGAGCGCCTCCTCTTGAGATGCGACGGGAACGCCGGGAATTCTTTCCCTACGAAACAGGGAAAGGATCCCTCATCTCGAGCTAGGAGGCGGAAACGGGGCTCCCCTGGATGTGTGCGGGACCCCACGTGCTTCCTCTCGAGTGGAGACGGGTATGTCGCGGAACTGCTTGAGTTGCAGCAAGGGTGTGAAGGACCCTTTGGAAGTTCCAGTGGTTAGATGTGATTAGCCTCGAGAAGCCTCAGCGGAAATGGGCCTCATCTCGCCTGGAGGGCAAAACCTCCTGGATTTTCTCGAGTTGCGGCAGGTGCTCTCGACTTACGACGGGGACCTCAGGGACCCGCTCTGGAGGCCTCAGGAAAGGCCAGTCCCCATACGAGTTCCTCGGGGGCCTCTCGAGATTCCTCTCCCGTCGATGCCGGGGCCTAAGACCTTGTGTGGAGTCGGGGCCGGAACCTGAGGATTCCTCTCCAGTGCTGACATGGATGTTGGGGTACTTCTGGAGTCTCCCCAGGGGAGTCAGTCCTCGTCTCGAATGCGGGCATGCACTTGCGCTTTCCTCCAGAGCGGTAGCAGCAGTGTCACGCAGTCCGCCGCGTGGATCAAAGGATCTATGATTTTCCCTCGAGGCTTTCCCACGAGGCTTTCCCACGAGGCTTTCCCACAGGGCTGTCCCACGTGCACACGTGGTGGGACTCGATCCTCGGCTTGAACGTCAAGGCAGTGCAGGGAAAAGAGGTTCCTCTGGAATGGACTGACACATCTGGGGTCTCTTGGAATGGTGGCACGACCCTGGAGTTCCTCTCGCCTATGCTGTGGAGAGCGCCTCCTCTTGAGATGCGACGGGAACGCCGGGAATTCTTTCCCTACGAAACAGGGAAAGGATCCCTCATCTCGAGCTAGGAGGCGGAAACGGGGCTCCCCTGGATGTGTGCGGGACCCCACGTGCTTCCTCTCGAGTGGAGACGGGTATGTCGCGGAACTGCTTGAGTTGCAGCAAGGGTGTGAAGGACCCTTTGGAAGTTCCAGTGGTTAGATGTGATTAGCCTCGAGAAGCCTCAGCGGAAATGGGCCTCATCTCGCCTGGAGGGCAAAACCTCCTGGATTTTCTCGAGTTGCGGCAGGTGCTCTCGACTTACGACGGGGACCTCAGGGACCCGCTCTGGTGGCCTCAGGAAAGGCCAGTCCCCATGCGAGTTGCTCGGGGGCCTCTCGGGATTCCTCTCCCGTCGATGCCGGGGCCTAAGACCTTGTGTGGAGTCGGGGCCGGAACCTGAGGATTCCTCTCCAGTGCTGACATGGATCTTGGGGTACTTCTGGAGTCTCCCCAGGGGAGTCAGTCCTCGTCTCGAATGCGGGCATGCACTTGCGCTTTCCTCCAGAGCGGTAGCAGCAGTGTCACGCAGTCCGCCGCGTGGATCAAAGGATCTATGGTTTTCCCTCGAGTCTTTCCCACGAGGCTTTCCCACGAGGCTTTCCCACAGGGCTGTCCCACGTGCACACGTGGTGGGAGTCGATCCTCGGCTTGAACGTCAAGGCAGTACAGGGAAAAGAGGTTCCTCTGGAATAGACTGACACATCTGGGGTCTCTTGGAATGGTGGCACGACCCTGGAGTTACTCTCGCCTTTCCTTTGTAGAGCGCCTCCTCTTGAGATGCGAAGGGAACGCCGGGAATTCTTTCCCTACGAAACAGGGAAAGGTTCCCTCATTTCGAGCTACGAGGCGGAAACGGGGCTCCTCTGGATGTGTGCGGGACCCTCGTGCTTCCTCTCGAGTTTAGACGGGTATGTCGGGGAACTTCTTGAGTTGCAGCAAGGGTGTGAAGGACCCTTTGGAAGTTCCAGTGGTTAGATGTGATTAGCCTCGAGAAGCCTCAGCGGAAATGGGCCTCATCTCGCCTGGAGGGCAATACCTCCTGGAATTTCTCGAGTTGCGGCAGGTGCTCTCGACTTACGACGGGGACCTCGGGGACACGCTCTGGAGGCTGCAGGAAAGGCCAGTCCCCATGCGAGTTCCTCGGGGGCCTCTCGGGTTTCCTCTCCCGTCGATGCCGGGGCCTAAGACCTTGTGTGGAGTCGGGGCCGGAACCTGAGGATTCCTCTCCAGTGCTGACATGGATCTTGGGGTACTTCTGGAGTCTCCCCAGGGGAGTCAGTCCTCGTCTCGAATGCGGGCATGCACTTGCCCTTTCCTCCAGAGTGGTAGCAGCAGTGTCACGCAGTCCGCCACGTGGATCATAGGATCTATGGTTATCCCTCGAGTCTTTCCCACGAGGCTTTCCCACGAGGCTTTCCCACAGGGCTGTCCCACGTGCACACGTGTTGGGAGTCGATCCTCGGCTTGAACGTCAAGGCAGTGCAGGGAAAACAGGTTCCTCTGGAATGGACTGACACATCTGGGGGACTCTTGGAATGGTGCCACGACCCCGGAGTTCCTCTCGCCTTTCCAGTTGAGAGCGCCTCCTCTTGAGATGCGAAGGGAACGCTGGGAATTCTTTCCCTACGAAACAGGGAAAGGATCCCTCATCTCGAGCTAGGAGGCGGAAACGGGGCTCCCCTGGATGTGTGCGGGACCCTCGTGCTTCCTCTAGAGTCGAGAAGGGTATGTCGGGGAACTTCTTGAGTTGCAGCAAGGGTGTGAAGGACCCTTTGGAAGTTTCAGTGGTTAGATGTGATTAGCCTCGAGAAGCCTCAGCGGAAATGGGCCTCATCTCGCCTGGAGGGCAAGACCTCCTGGATTTTCTCGAGTTGCGGCAGGTGCTCTCGACTTACGATGGGTACCTCGGGACCCGCTCTAGTGGCCTCAGGAAAGGCCAGTCCCCATGCGAGTTCCTCGGGTGCCTCTCGGGATTCCTCTCCCGTCGATGCCGGGGCCTAAGACCTTGTGTGGAGTCGGGGCCGGAACCTGAGGATTCCTCTCCAGTGCTGACATGGATGTTGGGGTACTTCTGGAGTCTCCCCAGGGGAGTCAGTCCTCGTCTCGAATGCGGGCATGCACTTGCGCTTTCCTCCAGAGCGGTAGCAGCAGTGTCACGCAGTCCGCCGCGTGGATCAAAGGATCTATGGTTTTCCCTCGAGTCTTTCCCACGAGGCTTTCCCACGAGGCTTTCCCACAGGGCTGTCCCACGTGCACACGTGGTGGGAGTCGATCCTCGGCTTGAACGTCAAGGCAGTGCAGGGAAAACAGGTTCCTCTGGAATGGACTGACCCATCTGGGGGACTCTTGGATTGGTGGCACGACCCTTGAGTTCCTCTCGCCTTTTCTGTGGAGAGCGCCTCCTTTTGAGATGCGACGGGAACGCAGGGAATTCTTTCCCTACGAAACAGGGAAAGGATCCCTCATCTCGAGCTAGGAGGCGGAAACGGGGCTCCCTGGATGTGTGCAGAACCCTCGTGCTTCCTCTCGAGTGGAGACGGGTATGTCGGGGAACTTCTTGAGTTGCAGCAAGGGTGTGAAGGACCCTTTGAAAGTTCCAGTGGTTAGATGTGATTAGCCTCGAGAAGCCTCAGCGGAAATGGGCCTCATCTCGCCTGGAGGGCAAAACCTCCTGGATTTTCTCGAGTTGCGGCAGGTGCTCTCGACTTACGACGGGGACCTCAGGGACCCGCTCTGGTGGCCACAGGAAAGGCCAGTCCCCATGCGAGTTCCTAAGGGCCTCTCGGGATTCCTCTCCCGTCGATGCCGGGGCCTAAGACCTTGTGTGGAGTCGGGGCCGGAACCTGAGGATTACTCTCCAGTGCTGACATGGATCTTGGGGTACTTCTGGAGTCTCCCCAGGGGAGTCAGTCCTCGTCTCGAATGCGGGCATGCACTTGCGCTTTCCTCCAGAGCGGTAGCAGCAGTGTCACGCAGTCCGCCGCGTGGATCAAAGGATCTATGGTTTTCCCTCGAGTCTTTCCCACGAGGCTTTCCCACGAGGCTTTCCCACAGGGCTGTCCCACGTGCACACGTGGTGGGAGTCGATCCTCGGCTTGAACGTCAAGGCAGTACAGGGAAAAGAGGTTCCTCTGGAATAGACTGACACATCTGGGGTCTCTTGGAATGGTGGCACGACCCTGGAGTTACTCTCGCCTTTCCTTTGTAGAGCGCCTCCTCTTGAGATGCGAAGGGAACGCCGGGAATTCTTTCCCTACGAAACAGGGAAAAGTTCCCTCATTTCGAGCTACGAGGCGGAAACGGGGCTCCTCTGGATGTGTGCGGGACCCTCGTGCTTCCTCTCGAGTTTACACGGGTATGTCGGGGAACTTCTTGAGTTGCAGCAAGGGTGTGAAGGACCCTTTGGAAGTTCCAGTGGTTAGATGTGATTAGCCTCGAGAAGCCTCAGCGGAAATGGCCCTCATCTCGCCTGGAGGGCAAAACCTCCTGGATTTTCTCGAGTTGCGGCAGGTGCTCTCGACTTATGACGGGGACCTCAGGGACCCGCTCTGGTGGCCTCAGGAAAGGCCAGTCCCCATGCGAGTTCCTCGGGGGCCTCTTGGGATTCCTCTCCCGTCGATGCCGGGGTCTAAGACCTTGTGTGGAGTCGGGGCCGAAACCTGAGGATTCCTCTCCAGTGCTGACATGGATCTTGGGGTACTTCTGGAGTCTCCCCAGGGGAGTCAGTCCTCGTCTCGAATGCGGGCATGCACTTGCGCTTTCCTCCAGAGCGGTAGCAGCAGTGTCACGCAGTCCGCCGCGTGATTCAAAGGATCTATGGTTATCCCTCGAGTCTTTCCCACGAGGCTCTCCCAGGAGGCTTTCCCACAGGGCTGTTCCACGTGCACACGTGGTGGGAGTCGATCCTCGGCTTGAACGTCAAGGCAGTGCAGGGAAAACAGGTTCCTCTGGAATTTTCTGACACATCTGGGGGACTTTTGGAATGGTGGCACGACCCTGGAGTTCCTCTCGCCTTTCCTGTGGAGAGCGCCTCCTCTTGAGATGCGAAGGGAACGCCGGGAGTTCTTTCCCTACGAAACAGGGATAGGATCCCTCATCTCGAACTAGGAGGCGGAAACGGGGCTCCCCTGGATGTGTGCGGCACCCCACGGGCTTCCTCTCGAGTGGAGACGGGTATGTCGCGGAACTGCTTGAGTTGCAGCAAGGGTGTGAAGGACCCTTTGGAAGTTCCAGTGGTTAGATGTGATTAGCCTCGAGAAGCTTCAGCGGAAATGGCCCTCATCTCGCCTGGAGGGCAAAAGCTCCTGGATTTTCTCGAGTTGCGGCAGGTGCTCTCGACTTACGACGGGACCTCAGGGACCCGCTCTGGTGGCCTCAGGAAAGGCCAGTCCCCATGCGAGTTCCTCGCGGGCCTCTCGGGATTCCTCTCCCGTCGATGCCGGGGCCTAAGACCTTGTGTGGAGTCGGGGCCGGAACCTGAGGATTCCTCTCCAGTGCTGACATGGATCTTGGGGTACTTCTGGAGTCTCCCCACGGGAGTCAGTCCTCGTCTCGAATGCGGGCATGCACTTGCGCTTTCCTCCAGAGCGGTAGCAGCAGTGTCACGCAGTCCGCCGCATGGATCAAAGGATCTATGGTTTTCCCTCGAGTCTTTCCCACGAGGCTTTCCCACGAGGTTTTCCCACAGGGCTGTCCCACGTGCACACGTGGTGGGAGTCGATCCTCGGCTTGAACGTCAAGGCAGTGCAGGGAAAACAGGTTCCTCTGGAATGGATTGACACATCTGGGGGACTCTTGGAATGGTGGCACGACCCTGGAGTTCCTCTCGCCTTTCCTGTGGAGAGCGCCTCCTCTTGACATGCGACAGGAACGCCGGGAATTCTTTCCCTACGAAACAGGGAAAGGATCCCTCATCTCGAGCTAGGAGGCGGAAGCGGGGCTCCCCTGGATGTGTACGGGACCCCACGTGCTTCCTCTCGAGTGGAGACGGGTATGTCGCCGAACTGCTTGAGTTGCAGCAAGGGTGTGAAGGACCCTTTGGAAGTTCCAGCGGTTAGATGTGATTAGCCTCGAGAAGCCTCAGCGGAAATGGGCCTCATCTCGCCTGAAGGGCAAAACCTCCTGGATTTTCTCGAGTTCCGACAGGTGCTCTCGACTTACGAAGGGGACCTCAGGGACCCGCTATGGTGGCCTCAGGAAAGGCCAGTCCCCATGCGAGTTCCTCGGGGGCCTCTCGGGATTCCTCTCCCGTCGATGCCGGGGACTAAGACCTTGTGTGGAGTCGGGGCCGGAACCTGAGGATTCCTCTCCAGTGCTGCTATGGATCTTGGGGTACTTCTGGAGTCTCCCCAGGGGAGTCAGTCCTCGTCTCGAATGCGGGCATGCACTTGCGCTTTCCTCCAGAGCGGTAGCAGCAGTGTCACGCAGTCCGCCGCGTGGATCAAAGGATCTATGGTTTTCCCTCGAGTCTTTCCCACGAGGCTTTTCCACGAGGCTTTCCCACAGGGCTGTCCAACGTGCACACGTTGTGGGAGTCGATCCTCGGCTTGAACGTCAAGGCAGTGCAGGGAAAACAGATTCCTTAGTAATGGACTGACACATCTGGGGGTCTCTTGGAATGCTGGCACGACCCTGGAGTTCCTCTCCCCTTTCCTGTGGAGAGCGCCTCCTCTTGAGATGGGATGGGAACGCCGGTAATTCTTTCCCTACGAAACAGGGATGGGATCCCTCATCTCGAACTAGGAGACGGAAACGGGGCTCCCCTGGATGTGTGCGGCACCCCACGGGCTTCCTCTCGAGTGGAGACGGGTATGTCGGGGAACTTCTCGAGTTGCAGCAATGGTGTGAAGGACCCTTTGGAAGTTCCAGTGGTTAGAAGTGATTAGCCTCGAGAAGCCTCAGCGGAAATGGGCCTCATCTCGCCTGGAGGGCAAAAGCTCCTGGATTTTCTCGAGTTGCGGCAGGTGCTCTCGACTTACGACGGGTACCGCGGGACCCGCTCTAGTGGCCTCAGGAAAGGCCAGTCCCCATGCGAGTTCCTCGCGGGCCTCTCGGGATTCCTCTCCCGTCGATGCCGGGGCCTAAGACCTTGTGTGGAGTCGGGGCCGGAACCTGAGGATTCCTCTCCAGTGCTGACATGGATCTTGGGGTACTTCTGGAGTCTCCCCAGGGGAGTCAGTCCTCGTCTCGAATGCGGGCATGGACTTGCGCTTTCCTCCAGAGCGGTAGCAGCAGTGTCACGCAGTCCGCCGCGTGGATCAAAGGATCTATGGTTTTCCCTCGAGTTTTTCCCACGAGGCTTTTCCACGAGGTTTTCCCACAGGGCTGTCCCACGTGCACACGTGGTGGGAGTCGATCCTCGGCTTGAACGTCAAGGCAGTGCAGGGAAAACAGGTTCCTCTGGAATGGATGACACATCTGGGGGACTCTTGGAATGGTGGCACGACCCTGGAGTTCCTCTCGCCTTTCCTCTGGAGAGCGCCTCCTCTGGAGATGCGACGGGAACGCCGGGAATTCTTTCCCTACGAAACAGGGAAAGGATCCCTCATTTCGAGCTAGGAGACGGAAACGGGGCTCCTCTGGATGTGTGCGGGACCCTCGTGCTTCCTCTCGAGTGGAGACGGGTATGTCGGGGAACTTCTTGAGTTGCAGCAAGGGTGTGAAAGACCCTTTGGAAGTTCGACTGGTTAGATGTGATTACCCTCGAGAAGCCTCAGCGGAAATGGGCCTCATCTCGCCTGGAGGGCAAAACCTCCTGGATTTTCTCGAGTTGCGGCAGGTGCTCTCGACTTACGACGGGGACCTCAGGGACCCGCTCTGGTGGCCTCAGGAAAGGCCAGTCCCCATGCGACTTCCTCGGGGGCCTCTCGGGATTACTCTCCCAGCGATGCCGGGGACTAAGACCTTGTGTGGAGTCGGGGCCGAAACCTGAGGATTCCTCTCCAGTGCTGACATGGATCTTGGGGTACTTCTGGAGTCTCCCCAGGGGAGTCAGTCCTCGTCTCGAATGCGGGCATGCACTTGCGCTTTCCTCCTGAGCAGTAGCAGCAGTGTCACGCAGTCCGCCGCTTGGATCAAAGGATCTATGGTTTTCCCTCGAGTCTTTCCCACGAGGCTTTCCCACGAGGCTTTCCCACAGGGATGTCCCACGTGCCCACGTGGTGGGAGTCGATCCTCGGCTTGAACGTCAAGGCAGTGCAGGGAAAACAGATTCCTCTGTAATGGACTGACACATCTGGGGGTCTCTTGGAATGCTGGCACGTCCCTGGAGTTCCTCTCCCCTTTCCAGTGGAGAGCGCCTCCTCTTGAGATGTGACGGGAACGCCGGGAATTCTTTCCCTACGAAAAAGGGAAAGCATCCCTCCTTTTGAGCTAGGAGGCGGAAACGGGGCTCCACTGGATGTGTGCGGGACCCCACGTGATTCCTCTCGAGTGGAGACGAGTATCTCGGGGAACTTCTCGAGTTGCAGCAAGGGTGTGAAGGACCCTTTGGAAGTTCCAGTGGTTAGATGTGATTACCCTCGAGAAGCCTCAGCGGAAATGGGCCTCATCTCGCCTGGAGGGCAAAACCTCCTGGATTTTCTCGAGTTGCGGCAGGTGCTCTCGACTTATGACGGGGACCTCAGGAACCCGCTCTGGTGGCCTCAGGAAAGGCCAGTCCCCATGCGAGTTCCTCGGGGGCCTCTCGGGATTCCTCTCCCGTCGATGCCGGGGCCTAAGACCTTGTGTGGAGTCGGGGCCGGAACCTGAGGATTCCTCTCCAGTGCTGACATGGATCTTGGGGTACTTCTGGAGTCTCCCCAGGGGAGTCAGTCCTCGTCTCGAATGCGGGCATGCACTTGCGCTTTCCTCCAGAGCGGTAGCAGAAGTGTCACGCAGTCCGCCGCGTGGATCAAAGGATCTATGGTTTTCCCTCGAGTCTTTCCCACGAGGCTTTCCCACGAGGCTTTTCCACAGGGCTGTCCCACGTGCACACGTGGTGGGAGTCGATCCTCGGCTTGAACGTCAAGGCAGTACAGGGAAAAGAGGATCCTCTGGAATGGACTGACACATCTGGGGTCTCTTGGAATGGTGGCACGATCCTGGAGTTCCTCTCGCCTTTCCTGTGGAGAGCGCCTCCTCTTGAGATGCGTCGGGAACGCCGGGAATTCTTTCCCTACGAAACAGGGAAAGGATCACTCTTTTCGAGCTAGGAGGCGGAAACGGGCTCCTCTGGATGTGTGCGGGACCCTCGTGCTTCCTCTCGAGTGGAGACGGGTATGTCGGGTAACTTCTTGAGTTGCAGCAAGGGTGTGAAGGACCCTTTGGAAGTCCCAGTGGTTAGATGTGATTAGCCTCGAGAAGGCTCAGCGGAAATGGACCTCATCTCGCCTGGAGGGCAAAACCTACTGGATTTTCTCGAGTTGCTGCAGGTGCTCTCAACTTACGACGGGGACCTCAGGGACCCGCTCTGGTGGCCTCAGGAAAGGCCAGTCCCCATGCGAGTTCCTCGGGGGCCTCTTGGGATTCCTCTCCCGTCGATGCCGGGGCCTAAGACCTTGTGTGGAGTCGGGGCCGGAACCTGAGGATTCCTCTCCAGTGCTGACATGGATCTTGGGGTACTTCTGGAGTCTCCCCAGGGGAGTCAGTCCTCGTGTCGAATGCGGGCATGCACTTGCGCTTTCCTCCAGAGCGGTAGCAGCAGTGTCACGCAGTCCGCCGCGTGGATCAACGGATCTATGGTTTTCCCTCGAGTCTTTCCCACGAGGCTGTCCCACGAGGCTTTCCCACAGGGCTGTCCCACGTGCACACGTGGTGGGAGTCGATCCTCGGCTTGAACGTCAAGGCAGTTCAGGGAAAACAGGTTCCTCTGGAATGGACTGACACATCTGGGGGACTCTTGGAATGGTGGCACGACCCTGGAGTTCCTCTCGCCTTTTCTGTGGAGAGCGCCTCCTCTTGAGATGCGATGGGAACCCCGGGAATTTTTTCCCTACGAAACAGGGATAGGATCCCTCACCTCGAACTAGGAGGCGGATACGGGGCTCCCCTGGATGTTTGCGGCACCCCACGTGCTTCCTTTCGAGTGGAGACGGGTATGTCGCGGAACTGCTTGAGTTGCAGCTAGGGTGTGAAGGACCCTTTGGAAGTTCCAGTGGTTAGATGTGATTAGCCTCGAGAAGCCTCAGCGGAAATGGGCTTCATCTCGCCTGGAGGGCAAAACCTCCTGGATTTTCTAGAGTTGCGGCAGGTGCTCTCGACTTACCAAGGGGACCAGAGGGACCCGCTCTGGAGGCCTCAGGAAAGGCCAGTCCCCATGCGAGTTCCTCGGGGGCCTCTCGGGATTCCTCTCCCGTCGATGCCGGGGCCTAAGACCTTGTGTGGAGTCGGGGCCGGAACCTGAGGATTCCTCTCCAGTGCTGACATGGACCTTGGGGTACTTCTGGAGTCTCCCCAGGGGAGTCAGTCCTCGTCTCAAATGCGGGCATGCACTTGCGCTTTCCTCCAGAGCGGTAGCAGCTGTGTCACGCAGTCCGCCGCGTGGATCAAAGGATCTATGGTTTTCCCTCGAGTCTTTCCCACGAGGCTTTCCCACGAGGATTTCCCACAGGTCTGTCCCACGTGCACACGTGGTGGGAGTCGATCCTCGGCTTAAACGTCAAGGCAGTGCAGGGAAAACAGATTCCTCTGGAATGGACTGACACATCTGGGGGACTCTTGGAATGGTGGCACGACCCTGGAGTTCCTCTCGCCTTTCCTGTGGAGAGCGCCTCCTCTTGAGATGCGACGGGAACGCCGGGAATTCCTTCCCTACGAAACAGGGAAAGGATCCCTCATCTCGAGCTAGGAGGCGGAAACGGGGCTCCCCTGGATGTGTGCGGGACCCTCGTGCTTCCTCTCGAGTGGAGACGGGTAAGTCGCGGAACCTCTTGAGTTGCAGCAATGGTGTGAAGGACCCTTTGGAAGTTCCAGTGGTTAGATGTGATTATCCTCGAGAAGCCTCAGCGGAAATGGGCCTCATCTCGCCTGGAGGGCAAAACCTCCTGGATTTTCTCGAGTAGCGGCAGGTGCTCTCGACTTACGACGGGGACCTCAGGGACCCGCTCTGGAGGCCTCAGGAAAGGCCAGTCCCCATGCGAGTTCCTCGGGGGCCTCTCGGGATTCCTCTCCCGTCGATGCCGGTGACTAACACCTTGTGTGGAGTCGGGGCCGGAACTTGAGGATTCCAGTCCAGTGCTGACATGGATCTTGGGGTACTTCTGGAGTCTCCCCAGGGGAGTCAGTCCTCGTCTCGAATGCGGGCATACACTTGCGCTTTCCTCCAGAGCGGTAGCAGCAGTGTCACGCAGTCCGCCGCGTGGATCAAAGGATCTATGGTTTTCCCTCGAGTCTTTCCCACGTGGCTTTCCCACGAGGCTTGCCCACAGGGCTGTCCCACGTGCACACGTGGTGGGACTCGATCCTCGGCTTGAACGTCAAGGCAGTGCAGGGAAAACAGGTTCCTCTGGAATGGACTGACACATCTGGGGGTCTCTTGGAATGGTGGCACGACCCTGGAGTTCCTTTCCCCTTTCCTGTGGAGAGCGCCTCCTCTTGAGATGCGACGGGAACGCCGGGAATCTTTCCCTACGAAACAGGGAAAGGATCCCTCATCTCGAGCTAGGAGGCGGAAACGGGGCTCCCCTGGATGTGTGCGGGACCCCACGTGCTTCCTCTCGAGTGGAGACTGGTATGTCGGGGAACCTCTTGAGTTGCAGCAAGGGTGTGAAGGACCCTTAGGAAGTTCCAGTGGTTAGATATGATTAGCCTCGAGAAGCCTCAGCGGAAATGGGCCTCATCTCGCCTGGAGGGCAAAACCTCCTGGATTTTCTCGAGTTGCGGCAGGTGCTCTCGACTTACGACGGGAACCTCAGGGACCCGCTCTGGTGGCCTCAGGAAAGGCCAGTCCCCATGCGAGTTCCTCGGGGGCCTCTCGGGATTCCTCTCCCGTCGATGCCGTGGCCTAAGACCTTGTGTGGAGTCGGGGCCGGAACGTGAGGATTCCTCTCCAGTGCTGACATGGATCTTGGTGTACTTCTGGAGTCTCCCCAGGGGAGTCAGACTTCGTCTCGAATGCGGGCATGCAATTGCGCTTTCCTTCAGAGCGGTAGCAGCAGTGTCACGCAGTCCGCCGCGTGGATCAAAGGATCTATGGTTTTCCCTCGAGTCTTTCCCACGAGGCTTTCCCACGAGGCTTTCCCACGAGGCTTTCCCACAGGGCTGTCCCACGTGCACACGTGGTGGGACTCGATCCTCGGCTTGAACGTCAAGGCAGTGCAGGGAAAACAGGTTCCTCTGGAATGGACTGACACATCTGGGGGTCTCTTGGAATGGTGGCACGACCCTGGAGTTCCTCTCGCCTTTCCTGTGGAGAGCGCCTCCTCTTGAGATGCGACGGGAACGCCGGGAATTCTTTCCCTACGAAACAGGGAAAGGATCCCTCATCTCGAGCTAGGAGGCGGAAACGGGGCTCCCCTGGATGTGTGCGGGACCCCACGTGCTTCCTCTCGAGTGGAGACGTGTATGTCGGGGAACTGCTTGAGTTGCAGCAAGGTTGTGAAGGACCCTTTGGAAGTTCCAGTGGTTAGATGTGATTAGCCTCCAGAAGCCTCAGCGGAAATGGGCCTCATCTCGCCTGGAGGGCAAAACCTCCTGGATTTCCTCGAGTTGCGGCAGGTGCTCTCCACTTACGACGGGGACCTCAGGGACCCACTCTGGTGGCCTCTGCAAAGGCCAGTCCCCATGCGAGTTCCTCGGGGGCCTCTCGGGATTCCTCTCCCGTGGATGCCGGGGCCTAAGACCTTGTGTGTAGTCGGGGCCGGAACCTGAGGATTCCTCTCCAGTGCTGACATGGATCTTGGGGTACTTCTAGAGTCTCCCCAGGGGAGTCAGTCCTCCTCTCGAATGCGGGCATGCACTTGCGCTTTCCTCCAGAGCGGTAGCAGCAGTGTCACGCAGTCCGCCGCGTGGATCAAAGGATCTATGGTTTTCCCACGAATCTTTCCCACGAGGCTTTCCCACAGGGCTGTCCCACGTGCACACGTGGTGGGAGTCGATCCTCGGCTTGAACGTCAAGGCAGTGCAGGGAAAACAGATTCCTCTGTAATGGACTGACACATCTGGGGGTCTCTTGGAATGCTGGCACGACCCTGGAGTTCCTCTCCCCTTTCCAGTGGAGATCGCCTCCTCTTGAGATGCGACGGGAAAGCCGGGAATTCTTTCCCTACGAAACAGGGAAAGCATCCCTCATTTTGAGCTAGGAGGCGGAAACGCGGCTCCACTGGATGTGTGCGGGACCCCACGTGATTCCTCTCGAGTGGAGACGGGTATCTCGGGGAACTTCTCGAGTTGCAGCAAGGGTGTGAAGGACCCTTTGGAAGTTCCAGTGGTTAGATGTGATTAGCCTCGAGAAGCCTCAGCGGAAATGGGCCTCATCTCGCCTGGAGGGCAAAACCTCCTGGATTTTCTCGAGTTGCGGCAGGTGCTCTCGACTTACGACGGGGACCTCATGGACCCGCTCTGGTGGCCTCAGGAAAGGCCAGTCCCCATGCGAGTTCCTCGCGGGCCTCTCGGGATTCCTCTCCCGTCGATGCCGGGGCCTAAGACCTTGTGTGGATTCGGGGCCGGAACCTGAGGATTACTCTCCAGTGCTGACATGGATCTTGGGGTACTTCTGGAGTGTCCCCAGGGGAGTCAGTCCTCGTCTCGAATGCGGGCATGCCCTTGCGCTTTCCTCCAGAGCGGTAGCAGCAGTGTCACGCAGTCCGCTGCGTGGATAAAAGGATCTATGGTTTTCCCTCGAGTCATTCCCGGGAGTCTTTCCCACGAGGCTTTCCCACTGGGCTGTCCCACGTGAACACGTGGTGGGAGTCGATCCTCGGCTTGAACGTCATGGCAGTGCAGGGAAAACAGGTTCCTCTGGAATAGACTGACATATCTGGGGGTCTCTTGGAATGGTGCCACGACCCTGGAGTTCCTCTCGCCTTTCCTGTGGAGAGCGCCTCCTCTTGAGATGCGACGGGAACGCCGGGAATTCTTTCCCTACTAAACAGGGAAAGGATCCCTCATCTCGAGCTAGGAGGCGGAAACGGGGCTACCCTGGATGTGTACGGGACCCCACGTGCTTCCTCTCGAGTGGAGACGGGTATGTCGCGGAACTGCTTGAGTTGCAGCAAGGGTGTGAAGGACCCTGTGGAAGTTCCAGTGGTGAGGTGTGATTAGCCTCGAGAAGCCTCAGTGGAAATGGGCCTCATCTCGCCTGGAGGGCAAAACCTCCTGGATTTTCTCGAGTGGCAGCAGGTGCTCTCGACTTACGCCGGGGACCTCAGGGACCCGCACTGGTGGCCTCAGGAAAGGCCAGTCCCCATGCGAGTTCCTCGGGGGCCTCTCGGGATTCCTCTCCCGTCGATGCCGGGGCCTAAGACCTTGTGTGGAGTCGGGGCCGGAACGTGAGGATTCCTCTCCAGTGCTGACATGGATCTTGGTGTACTTCTGGAGTCTCCCCAGGGGAGTCAGTCCTAGTCTCGAATGCGGGAATGCACTTGCGCTTTCCTCCAGAGCGGTAGCAGCAGTGTCACGCAGTCCGCCGCGTGGATCAAAGGATCTATGGTTTTCCCTCGAGTCTTTCCCACGAGGCTTTCCCAAGAGGCTTTCCCACAGGGGTGTCCCACGTGTACACGTGGTGGGAGTCGATCCGCGGCTTGAAAGTCAAGGCAGTGCAGGTCAAACAGGTTCCTCTGGAATGGACTGACACATCTGGGGGACTCTTGGAAGGGTGGCACGACCCTGGAGTTCGTCTCGCCTTTCCTGTGGAGAGCGCCTCCTCTTGAGATGCGACGGGAACGCCGGGAATTCTTTCCCTAGGAAACAGGGAAAGGATCCCTCATCTCAAGCTAGGAGGTGGAAACGGTGCTCCCCTGGATGTGTGCCGGACCCCACGAGCTTCCTCTCGAGTGGAGACGGGTATGTCGGGGAACTTCTTGAGTTGCAGCAAGGGTGTGAAGGACCCTTAGGAAGTTCCAGTGGTTAGACGTGATTAGCCTCGAGAAGCCTCAGCGGAAATGGGCCTCATCTCGCCTGGAGGGCAAAACCTCCTGGATTTTCTCGAGTTGCGGCAGGTGCTCTCGACTTACGACGGGGACCTCAGGGACTCGCTCTGGTGGCCTCAGGAAAGGCCAGTCCAAATGCGAGTTCCTCGGGGGCCTCTCGGGATTCCTCTCCCGTCAATGCCGGGGACTAAGACCTTGTGTGGAGTCGGGGCCGGCACCTGAGGATTCCTCTCCAGTGTTGACATGGATCTTGGGGTACTTCTGGAGTCTCACCAGGGGAGTCAGTCCTCGACTCGAATGCGGGCATGCACTTGTGCTTTCCTCCAGAGCGGTAGCAGCAGTGTCACGCAGTCTGCCGCGTGGATCAAAGGATCTATGCTTTTCCCTCGAGTCTTTCCCATGAGGCTTTCCCACGAGGCTTTCCCACAGGGCTGTCCCACGTGCACACGTGGTGGGAGTCGATCCTCGGCTTGAGCGTCAAGGCAGTGCAGGGAAAACAGGTTCCTCTGGAATGGACTGACCCATCCGGTGGACTCTTGGAATGGTGGCACGACCCTGGAGTTCCTCTCGCCTTTCCTGTGGAGAGCGCCTCCTCTTGAGATGCGACGGGAACGCCGGGAATTCTTTCCCTACGAAACAGGGAAAGGATCCCTCATCTCGAGCTAGGAGGCGGAAACGGGGCTCCCCTGGATGTGTGCGGGACCCCACGTGCTTCCTCTCGTGTGGAGACGGGTATGTCGCGGAACTGCTTGAGTTGCAGCAAGGGTGTGAAGGACCCTTTGGAAGTTCCAGTGGTTAGATGTGATTAGCCTCGAGAAGCCTCAGCGGAAATGGGCCTCATCTCGCCTGGAGGGCAAAACCTCCTGGATTTTCTCGAGTTGCGGCAGGTGCTCTCGACTTAGGACGGGGACCTCAGGGACCCGCTCTGGAGGCCTCAGGAAAGGCCAGTCCCCATACGAGTTCCTCGGGGGCCTCTCGAGATTCCTCTCCCGTCGATGCCGGGGCCTAAGACCTTGTGTGGAGTCGGGGCCGGAACCTGAGGATTCCTCTCCAGTGCTGACATGGATGTTGGGGTACTTCTGGAGTCTCCCCAGGGGAGTCAGTCCTCGTCTCGAATGCGGGCATGCACTTGCGCTTTCCTCCAGAGCGGTAGCAGCAGTGTCACGCAGTCCGCCGCGTGGATCAAAGGATCTATGATTTTCCCTCGAGTCTTTCCCACGAGGCTTTCCCACGAGGCTTTCCCACAGGGCTGTCCCACGTGCACACGTGGTGGGACTCGATCCTCGGCTTGAACGTCAAGGCAGTGCAGGGAAAAGAGGTTCCTCTGGAATGGACTGACACATCTGGGGTCTCTTGGAATGGTGGCACGACCCTGGAGTTCCTCTCGCCTATGCTGTGGAGAGCGCCTCCTCTTGAGATGCGACGGGAACGCCGGGAATTCTTTCCCTACGAAACAGGGAAAGGATCCCTCATCTCGAGCTAGGAGGCGGAAACGGGGCTCCCCTGGATGTGTGCGGGACCCCACGTGCTTCCTCTCGAGTGGAGACGGGTATGTCGCGGAACTGCTTTAGTTGCAGCAAGGGTGTGAAGGTCCCTTTGGAAGTTCCAGTGGTTAGATGTGATTAGCCTCGAGAAGCCTCAGCGGAAATGGGCCTCATCTCGCCTGGAGGGCAAAACCTCCTGGATTTTCTCGAGTTGCGGCAGGTGCTCTCGACTTACGACGGGGACCTCAGGGACCCGCTCTGGAGGCCTCAGGAAAGGCCAGTCCCCATACGAGTTCCTCGGGGGCCTCTCGAGATACCTCTCCCGTCGATGCCGGGGCCTAAGACCTTGTGTGGAGTCGGGGCCGGAACCTGAGGATTCCTCTCCAGTGCTGACATGGATGTTGGGGTACTTCTGGAGTCTCCCCAGGGGAGTCAGTCCTCGTCTCGAATGCGGGCATGCAATTGCGCTTTCCTCCAGAGCGGTAGCAGCAGTGTCACGCAGTCCGCCGCGTGGATCAAAGGATCTATGATTTTCCCTCGAGTCTTTCCCACGAGGCTTTCCCGCGAGGCTTTCCCACAGGGCTGTCCCACGTGCACACGTGGTGGGACTCGATCCTCGGCTTGAACGTCAAGGCAGTGCAGGGAAAAGAGGTTCCTCTGGAATGGACTGACACATCTGGGGTCTCTTGGAATGGTGGCACGACCCTGGAGTTCCTCTCGCCTATGCTGTGGAGAGCGCCTCCTCTTGAGATGCGACGGGAACGCCGGGAATTCTTTCCCTACGAAACAGGGAAAGGATCCCTCATCTCGAGCTAGGAGGCGGAAACGGGGCTCCCCTGGATGTGTGCGGGACCCCACGTGCTTCCTCTCGAGTGGAGACGGGTATGTCGCGGAACTGCTTGAGTTGCAGCAAGGGTGTGAAGGACCCTTTGGAAGTTCCAGTGGTTAGATGTGATTAGCCTCGAGAAGCCTCAGCGGAAATGGGCCTCATCTCGCCTGGAGGGCAAAACCTCCTGGATTTTCTCGAGTTGCGGCAGGTGCTCTCGACTTACGACGGGGACCTCAGGGACCCGCTCTGGTGGCCTCAGGAAAGGCCAGTCCCCATGCGAGTTGCTCGGGGGCCTCTCGGGATTCCTCTCCCGTCGATGCCGGGGCCTAAGACCTTGTGTGGAGTCGGGGCCGGAACCTGAGGATTCCTCTCCAGTGCTGACATGGATGTTGGGGTACTTCTGGAGTCTCCCCAGGGGAGTCAGTCCTCGTCTCGAATGCGGGCATGCACTTGCGCTTTCCTCCAGAGCGGTAGCAGCAGTGTCACGCAGTCCGCCGCGTGGATCAAAGGATCTATGGTTTTCCCTCGAGTCTTTCCCACGAGGCTTTCCCACGAGGCTTTCCCACAGGGCTGTCCCACGTGCACACGTGGTGGGAGTCGATCCTCGGCTTGAACGTCAAGGCAGTACAGGGAAAAGAGGTTCCTCTGGAATAGACTGACACATCTGGGGTCTCTTGGAATGGTGGCACGACCCTGGAGTTACTCTCGCCTTTCCTTTGTAGAGCGCCTCCTCTTGAGATGCGAAGGGAACGCCGGGAATTCTTTCCCTACGAAACAGGGAAAGGTTCCCTCATTTCGAGCTACGAGGCGGAAACGGGGCTCCTCTGGATGTGTGCGGGACCCTCGTGCTTCCTCTCGAGTTTAGACGGGTATGTCGGGGAACTTCTTGAGTTGCAGCAAGGGTGTGAAGGACCCTTTGGAAGTTCCAGTGGTTAGATGTGATTAGCCTCGAGAAGCCTCAGCGGAAATGGGCCTCATCTCGCCTGGAGGGCAATACCTCCTGGAATTTCTCGAGTTGCGGCAGGTGCTCTCGACTTACGACGGGGACCTCGGGGACACGCTCTGGAGGCTGCAGGAAAGGCCAGTACCCATGCGAGTTCCTCGGGGGCCTCTCGGGTTTCCTCTCCCGTCGATGCCGGGGCCTAAGACCTTGTGTGGAGTCGGGGCCGGAACCTGAGGATTCCTCTCCAGTGCTGACATGGATCTTGGGGTACTTCTGGAGTCTCCCCAGGGGAGTCAGTCCTTGTCTCGAATGCGGGCATGCACTTGCCCTTTCCTCCAGAGTGTTAGCAGCAGTGTCACGCAGTCCGCCACGTGGATCATAGGATCTATGGTTATCCCTCGAGTCTTTCCCACGAGGCTTTCCCACGAGGCTTTCCCACAGGGCTGTCCCACGTGCACACGTGTTGGGAGTCGATCCTCGGCTTGAACGTCAAGGCAGTGCAGGGAAAACAGGTTCCTCTGGAATGGACTGACACATCTGGGGGACTCTTGGAATGGTGCCACGACCCCGGAGTTCCTCTCGCCTTTCCAGTTGAGAGCGCCTCCTCTTGAGATGCGACGGGAACGCTGGGAATTCTTTCCCTACGAAACAGGGAAAGGATCCCTCATCTCGAGCTAGGAGGCGGAAACGGGGCTCCCCTGGATGTGTGCGGGACCCTCGTGCTTCCTCTAGAGTCGAGAAGGGTATGTCGGGGAACTTCTTGAGTTGCAGCAAGGGTGTGAAGGACCCTTTGGAAGTTTCAGTGGTTAGATGTGATTAGCCTCGAGAAGCCTCAGCGGAAATGGGCCTCATCTCGCCTGGAGGGCAAGACCTCCTGGATTTTCTCGAGTTGCGGCAGGTGCTCTCGACTTACGACGGGTACCTCGGGACCCGCTCTAGTGGCCTCAGGAAAGGCCAGTCCCCATGCGAGTTCCTCGGGGGCCTCTCGGGATTCCTCTCCCGTCGATGCCGGGGCCTAAGACCTTGTGTGGAGTCGGGGCCGGAACCTGAGGATTCCTCTCCAGTGCTGACATGGATCTTGGGGTACTTCTGGAGTCTCCCCAGGGGAGTCAGTCCTCGTCTCGAATGCGGGCATGCACTTGCGCTTTCCTCCAGAGCGGTAGCAGCAGTGTCACGCAGTCCGCCGCGTGGATCAAAGGATCTATGGTTTTCCCTCGAGTCTTTCCCACGAGGCTTTCCCACGAGGCTTTCCCACAGGGCTGTCCCACGTGCACACGTGGTGGGAGTCGATCCTCGGCTTGAACGTCAAGGCAGTGCAGGGAAAACAGGTTCCTCTGGAATGGACTGACCCATCTGGGGGACTCTTGGATTGGTGGCACGACCCTTGAGTTCCTCTCGCCTTTCCTGTGGAGAGCGCCTCCTCTTGAGATGCGACGGGAACGCAGGGAATTCTTTCCCTACGAAACAGGGAAAGGATCCCTCATCTCGAGCTAGGAGGCGGAAACGGGGCTCCCTGGATGTGTGCAGAACCCTCGTGCTTCCTCTCGAGTGGAGACGGGTATGTCGGGGAACTTCTTGAGTTGCAGCAAGGGTGTGAAGGACCCTTTGAAAGTTCCAGTGGTTAGATGTGATTAGCCTCGAGAAGCCTCAGCGGAAATGGGCCTCATCTCGCCTGGAGGGCAAAACCTCCTGGATTTTCTCGAGTTGCGGCAGGTGCTCTCGACTTACGACGGGGACCTCAGGGACCCGCTCTGGTGGCCACAGGAAAGGCCAGTCCCCATGCGAGTTCCTAAGGGCCTCTCGGGATTCCTCTCCCGTCGATGCCGGGGCCTAAGACCTTGTGTGGAGTCGGGGCCGGAACCTGAGGATTCCTCTCCAGTGCTGACATGGATCTTGGGGTACTTCTGGAGTCTCCCCAGGGGAGTCAGTCCTCGTCTCGAATGCGGGCATGCACTTGCGCTTTCCTCCAGAGCGGTAGCAGCAGTGTCACGCAGTCGGCCACGTGGATCAAAGGATCTATGGTTTTCCCTCGAGTCTTTCCCACGAGGCTTTCCCACGAGGCTTTCCCACAGGGCTGTCCCACGTGCACACGTGGTGGGAGTCGATCCTCGGCTTGAACGTCAAGGCAGTACAGGGAAAAGAGGTTCCTCTGGAATAGACTGACACATCTGGGGTCTCTTGGAATGGTGGCACGACCCTGGAGTTACTCTCGCCTTTCCTTTGTAGAGCGCCTCCTCTTGAGATGTGAAGGGAACGCCGGGAATTCTTTCCCTACGAAACAGGGAAAGGTTCCCTCATTTCGAGCTACGAGGCGGAAACGGGGCTCCTCTGGATGTGTGCGGGACCCTCGTGCTTCCTCTCGAGTTTAGACGGGTATGTCGGGGAACTTCTTGAGTTGCAGCAAGGGTGTGAAGGACCCTTTGGAAGTTCCAGTGGTTAGATGTGATTAGCCTCGAGAAGCCTCAGCGGAAATGGCCCTCATCTCGCCTGGAGGGCAAAACCTCCTGGATTTTCTCGAGTTGCGGCAGGTGCTCTCGACTTATGACGGGGACCTCAGGGACCCGCTCTGGTGGCCTCAGGAAAGGCCAGTCCCCATGCGAGTTCCTCGGGGGCCTCTTGGGATTCCTCTCCCGTCGATGCCGGGGTCTAAGACCTTGTGTTTAGTCGGGGCCGAAACCTGAGGATTCCTCTCCAGTGCTGACATGGATCTTGGGGTACTTCTGGAGTCTCCCCAGGGGAGTCAGTCCTCGTCTCGAATGCGGGCATGCACTTGCGCTTTCCTCCAGAGCGGTAGCAGCAGTGTCACGCAGTCCGCCGCGTGATTCAAAGGATCTATGGTTATCCCTCGAGTCTTTCCCACGAGGCTCTCCCAGGAGGCTTTCCGACAGGGCTGTTCCACGTGCACACGTGGTGGGAGTCGATCCTCGGCTTGAACGTCAAGGCAGTGCAGGGAAAACAGGTTCCTCTGGAATGGACTGACACATCTGGGGGACTTTTGGAATGGTGGCACGACCCTGGAGTTCCTCTCGCCTTTCCTGTGGAGAGCGCCTCCTCTTGAGATGCGAAGGGAACGCCGGGAATTCTTTCCCTACGAAACAGGGATAGGATCCCTCATCTCGAACTAGGAGGCGGAAACGGGGCTCCCCTGGATGTGTGCGGCACCCCACGGGCTTCCTCTCGAGTGGAGACGGGTATGTCGCGGAACTGCTTGAGTTGCAGCAAGGGTGTGAAGGACCCTTTGGAAGTTCCAGTGGTTAGATGTGATTAGCCTCGAGAAGCTTCAGCGGAAATGGCCCTCATCTCGCCTGGAGGGCAAAAGCTCCTGGATTTTCTCGAGTTGCGGCAGGTGCTCTCGACTTACGACGGGACCTCGGGGACCCGCTCTGGTGGCCTCAGGAAAGGCCAGTCCCCATGCGAGTTCCTCGCGGGCCTCTCGGGATTCCTCTCCCGTCGATGCCGGGGCCTAAGACCTTGTGTGGAGTCGGGGCCGGAACCTGAGGATTCCTCTCCAGTGCTGACATGGATGTTGGGGTACTTCTGGAGTCTCCCCAGGGGAGTCAGTCCTCGTCTCGAATGCGGGCATGCACTTGCGCTTTCCTCCAGAGCGGTAGCAGCAGTGTCACGCAGTCCGCCGCATGGATCAAAGGATCTATGGTTTTCCCTCGAGTCTTTCCCACGAGGCTTTCCCACGAGGTTTTCCCACAGGGCTGTCCCACGTGCACACGTGGTGGGAGTCGATCCTCGGCTTGAACGTCAAGGCAGTGCAGGGAAAACAGTTTCCTCTGGAATGGATTGACACATCTGGGGGAGTCTTGGAATGGTGGCACGACCCTGGAGTTCCTCTCGCCTTTCCTGTGGAGAGCGCCTCCTCTTGACATGCGACAGGAACGCCGGGAATTCTTTCCCTACGAAACAGGGAAAGGATCCCTCATCTCGAGCTAGGAGGCGGAAACGGGGCTCCCCTGGATGTGTACGGGACCCCACGTGCTTCCTCTCGAGTGGAGACGGGTATGTCGCGGAACTGCTTGAGTTGCAGCAAGGGTGTGAAGGACCCTTTGGAAGTTCCAGCGGTTAGATGTGATTAGCCTCGAGAAGCCTCAGCGGAAATGGGCCTCATCTCGCCTGAAGGGCAAAACCTCCTGGATTTTCTCGAGTTCCGGCAGGTGCTCTCGACTTACGAAGGGGACCTCAGGGACCCGCTATGGTGGCCTCAGGAAAGGCCAGTCCCCATGCGAGTTCCTCGGGGGCCTCTCGGGATTCCTCTCCCGTCGATGCCGGGGACTAAGACCTTGTGTGGAGTCGGGGCCGGAACCTGAGGATTCCTCTCCAGTGCTGCTATGGATCTTGGGGTACTTCTGGAGTCTCCCCAGGGGAGTCAGTCCTCGTCTCGAATGCGGGCATGCACTTGCGCTTTCCTCCAGAGCGGTAGCAGCAGTGTCACGCAGTCCGCCGCGTGGATCAAAGGATCTATGGTTTTCCCTCGAGTCTTTCCCACGAGGCTTTTCCACGAGGCTTTCCCACAGGGCTGTCCAACGTGCACACGTTGTGGGAGTCGATCCTCGGCTTGAACGTCAAGGCAGTGCAGGGAAAACAGATTCCTTAGTAATGGACTGACACATCTGTGGGTCTCTTGGAATGCTGGCACGACCCTGGAGTTCCTCTCCCCTTTCCTGTGGAGAGCGCCTCCTCTTGAGATGGGATGGGAACGCCGGTAATTCTTTCCCTACGAAACAGGGATGGGATCCCTCATCTCGAACTAGGAGACGGAAACGGGGCTCCCCTGGATGTGTGCGGCACCCCACGGGCTTCCTCTCGAGTGGAGACGGGTATGTCGGGGAACTTCTCGAGTTGCAGCAATGGTGTGAAGGACCCTTTGGAAGTTCCAGTGGTTAGAAGTGATTAGCCTCGAGAAGCCTCAGCGGAAATGGGCCTCATCTCGCCTGGAGGGCAAAAGCTCCTGGATTTTCTCGAGTTGCGGCAGGTGCTCTCGACTTACGACGGGTACCGCGGGACCCGCTCTAGTGGCCTCAGGAAAGGCCAGTCCCCATGCGAGTTCCTCGCGGGCCTCTCGGGATTCCTCTCCCGTCGATGCCGGGGCCTAAGACCTTGTGTGGAGTCGGGGCCGGAACCTGAGGATTCCTCTCCAGTGCTGACATGGATCTTGGGGTACTTCTGGAGTCTCCCCAGGGGAGTCAGTCCTCGTCTCGAATGCGGGCATGGACTTGCGCTTTCCTCCAGAGTGGTAGCAGCAGTGTCACGCAGTCCGCCGCGTGGATCAAAGGATCTATGGTTTTCCCTCGAGTCTTTCCCACGAGGCTTTTCCACGAGGTTTTCCCACAGGGCTGTCCCACGTGCACACGTGGTGGGAGTCGATCCTCGGCTTGAACGTCAAGGCAGTGCAGGGAAAACAGGTTCCTCTGGAATGGATGACACATCTGGGGGACTCTTGGAATGGTGGCACGACCCTGGAGTTCCTCTCGCCTTTCCTCTGGAGAGCGCCTCCTCTGGAGATGCGACGGGAACGCCGGGAATTCTTTCCCTACGGAACAGGGAAAGGATCCCTCATTTCGAGCTAGGAGACGGAAACGGGGCTCCTCTGGATGTGTGCGGGACCCTCGTGCTTCCTCTCGAGTGGAGACGGGTATGTCGGGGAACTTCTTGAGTTGCAGCAAGGGTGTGAAAGACCCTTTGGAAGTTCGACTGGTTAGATGTGATTACCCTCGAGAAGCCTCAGCGGAAATGGGCCTCATCTCGCCTGGAGGGCAAAACCTCCTGGATTTTCTCGAGTTGCGGCAGGTGCTCTCGACTTACGACGGGGACCTCAGGGACCCGCTCTGGTGGCCTCAGGAAAGGCCAGTCCCCATGCGACTTCCTCGGGGGCCTCTCGGGATTACTCTCCCAGCGATGCCGGGGACTAAGACCTTGTGTGGAGTCGGGGCCGAAACCTGAGGATTCCTCTCCAGTGCTGACATGGATCTTGGGGTACTTCTGGAGTCTCCCCAGGGGAGTCAGTCCTCGTCTCGAATGCGGGCATGCACTTGCGCTTTCCTCCTGAGCGGTAGCAGCAGTGTCACGCAGTCCGCCGCTTGGATCAAAGGATCTATGGTTTTCCCTCGAGTCTTTCCCACGAGGCTTTCCCACGAGGCTTTCCCACAGGGATGTCCCACGTGCCCACGTGGTGGGAGTCGATCCTCGGCTTGAACGTCAAGGCAGTGCAGGGAAAACAGATTCCTCTGTAATGGACTGACACATCTGGGGGTCTCTTGGAATGCTGGCACGACCCTGTAGTTCCTCTCCCCTTTCCTGTGGAGAGCGCCTCCTCTTGAGATGTGACGGGAACGCCGGGAATTCTTTCCCTACGAAAAAGGGAAAGCATCCCTCCTTTTGAGCTAGGAGGCGGAAACGGGGCTCCACTGGATGTGTGCGGGACCCCACGTGATTCCTCTCGAGTGGAGACGAGTATCTCGGGGAACTTCTCGAGTTGCAGCAAGGGTGTGAAGGACCCTTTGGAAGTTCCAGTGGTTAGATGTGATTACCCTCGAGAAGCCTCAGCGGAAATGGGCCTCATCTCGCCTGGAGGGCAAAACCTCCTGGATTTTCTCGAGTTGCGGCAGGTGCTCTCGACTTATGACGGGGACCTCAGGAACCCGCTCTGGTGGCCTCAGGAAAGGCCAGTCCCCATGCGAGTTCCTCGGGGGCCTCTCGGGATTCCTCTCCCGTCGATGCCGGGGCCTAAGACCCTGTGTGGAGTCGGGGCCGGAACCTGAGGATTCCTCTCCAGTGCTGACATGGATCTTGGGGTACTTCTGGAGTCTCCCCAGGGGAGTCAGTCCTCGTCTCGAATGCGGGCATGCACTTGCGCTTTCCTCCAGAGCGGTAGCAGCAGTGTCACGCAGTCCGCCGCGTGGATCAAAGGATCTATGGTTTTCCCTCGAGTCTTTCCCACGAGGCTTTCCCACGAGGCTTTTCCACAGGGCTGTCCCACGTGCACACGTGGTGGGAGTCGATCCTCGGCTTGAACGTCAAGGCAGTACAGGAAAAAGAGGATCCTCTGGAATGGACTGACACATCTGGGGTCTCTTGGAATGGTGGCACGACCCTGGAGTTCCTCTCGCCTTTCCTGTGGAGAGCGCCTCCTCTTGAGATGCGTCGGGAACGCCGGGAATTCTTTCCCTACGAAACAGGGAAAGGATCACTCTTTTCGAGCTAGGAGGCGGAAACGGGCTCCTCTGGATGTGTTTGGGACCCTCGTGCTTCCTCTCGAGTGGAGACGGGTATGTCGGGGAACTTCTTGAGTTGCAGCAAGGGTGTGAAGGACCCTTTGGAAGTCCCAGTGGTTAGATGTGATTAGCCTCGAGAAGGCTCAGCGGAAATGGACCTCATCTCGCCTGGAGGGCAAAACCTACTGGATTTTCTCGAGTTGCTGCAGGTGCTCTCAACTTACGACGGGGACCTCAGGGACCCGCTCTGGTGGCCTCAGGAAAGGCCAGTCCCCATGCGAGTTCCTCGGGGGCCTCTTGGGATTCCTCTCCCGTCGATGCCGGGGCCTAAGACCTTGTGTGGAGTCGGGGCCGGAACCTGAGGATTCCTCTCCAGTGCTGAGATGGATCTTGGGGTACTTCTAGAGTCTCCCCAGGGGAGTCAGTCCTCGTGTCGAATGCGGGCATGCACTTGCGCTTTCCTCCAGAGGGGTAGCAGCAGTGTCACGCAGTCCGCCGCGTGGATCAACGGATCTATGGTTTTCCCTCGAGTCTTTCCCACGAGGCTGTCCCACGAGGCTTTCCCACAGGGCTGTCCCACGTGCACACGTGGTGGGAGTCGATCCTCGGCTTGAACGTCAAGGCAGTTCAGGGAAAACAGGTTCCTCTGGAATGGACTGACACATCTGGGGGACTCTTGGAATGGTGGCACGACCCTGGAGTTCCTCTCGCCTTTCCTGTGGAGAGCGCCTCCTCTTGAGATGCGACGGGAACGCCGGGAATTCTTTCCCTACGAAACAGGGAAAGGATCCCTCATCTCGAGCTAGGAGGCGGAAACGGGGCTCCCCTGGATGTGTGCGGGACCCTCGTGCTTCCTCTCGAGTGAAGACGGGTAAGTCGCGGAACCTCTTGAGTTGCAGCAATGGTGTGAAGGACCTTTTGGAAATACCAGTGGTTAGATGTGATTATCCTCGAGAAGCCTCAGCGGAAATGGGCCTCATCTCGCCTGGAGGGCAAAACCTCCTGGATTTTCTCGAGTAGCGGCAGGTGCTCTCGACTTACGACGGGGACCTCAGGGACCCGCTCTGGAGGCCTCAGGAAAGGCCAGTCCCCATGCGAGGTCCTCGGGGGCCTCTCGGGATTCCTCTCCCGTCGATGCCGGTGACTAACACCTTGTGTGGAGTCGGGGCCGGAACTTGAGGATTCCAGTCCAGTGCTGACATGGATCTTGGGGTACTTCTGGAGTCTCCCCAGGGGAGTCAGTCCTCGTCTCGAATGCGGGCATACACTTGCGCTTTCCTCCAGAGCGGTAGCAGCAGTGTCACGCAGTCCGCCACGTGGATCAAAGGATCTATGGTTTTCCCTCGAGTCTTTCCCACGTGGCTTTCCCACGAGGCTTGCCCACAGGGCTGTCCAACGTGCACACGTGGTGGGACTCGATCCTCGGCTTGAACGTCAAGGCAGTGCAGGGAAAACAGGTTCCTCTGGAATGGACTGACACATCTGGGGGTCTCTTGGAATGGTGGCACGACCCTGGAGTTCCTTTCCCCTTTCCTGTGGAGAGCGCCTCCTCTTGAGATGCGACGGGAATGCCGGGAATCTTTCCCTACGAAACAGGGAAAGGATCCCTCATCTCGAGCTAGGAGGCGGAAACGGGGCTCCCCTGGATGTGTGCGGGACCCCACGTGCTTCCTCTCGAGTGGAGACTGGTATGTCGGGGAACCTCTTGAGTTGCAGCAAGGGTGTGAAGGACCCTTAGGAAGTTCCAGTGGTTAGATATGATTAGCCTCGAGAAGCCTCAGCGGAAATGGGCCTCATCTCGCCTGGAGGGCAAAACCTCCTGGATTTTCTCGAGTTGCGGCAGGTGCTCTCGACTTACGACGGGAACCTCAGGGACCCGCTCTGGTGGCCTCAGGAAAGGCCAGTCCCCATGCGAGTTCCTCGGGGGCCTCTCGGGATTCCTCTCCCGTCGATGCCGTGGCCTAAGACCTTGTGTGGAGTCGGGGCCGGAACGTGAGGATTCCTCTCCAGTGCTGACATGGATCTTGGTGTACTTCTGGAGTCTCCCCAGGGGAGTCAGTCTTCGTCTCGAATGCGGGCATGCAATTGCGCTTTCCTTCAGAGCGGTAGCAGCAGTGTCACGCAGTCCGCCGCGTGGATCAAAGGATCTATGGTTTTCCCTCGAGTCTTTCCCACGACGCTTTCCCACGAGGCTTTCCCACGAGGCTTTCCCACAGGGCTGTCCCACGTGCACACGTGGTGGGACTCGATCCTCGGCTTGAACGTCAAGGCAGTGCAGGGAAAACAGGTTCCTCTGGAATGGACTGACACATCTGGGGGTCTCTTGGAATGGTGGCACGACCCTGGAGTTCCTCTCCCCTTTCCTGTGGAGAGCGCCTCCTCTTGAGATGCGATGGGAACGCCGGGAATTCTTTCCCTACGAAACAAGGAAAGGATCCCTCATCTCGAGCTAGGAGGCGGAAACGGGGCTCCCCTGGATGTGTGCGGGACCCCACGTGCTTCCTCTCGAGTGGAGACGGGTATGTCGGGGAACTTCTTGAGTTGCAGCAAGGGTGTGAAAGACCCTTTGGAAGTTCCAGTGGTTAGATGTGATTAGCCTCGAGAAGCCTCAGCGGAAATGGGCCTCATCTAGCCTGGAGGGCAAAACCTCCTGAATTTTCTCGAGTTGCGGCAGGTGCTCTCGACTTACGACGGGGACCTCAGGGACCCGCTCTGGTGGCCTCAGGAAAGGCCAGTCCCCATGCGAGTTCCTCGGGGGCCTCTTGGGATTCCTCTCCTGTCGATGTCGGGGCCTAGACCTTGTGTGGAGTCGGGGCCGGAACCTGAGGATTCCTCTCCTGTGCTGACATGGATCTTGGGGTACTTCTGGAGTCTCCCCAGGGGAGTCAGTCCTCGTCTCGAATGAGGGCATGCACTTGCGCTTTCCTCCAGAGCGGTAGCAGCAGTGTCACGCAGTCCGCCGCGTGGATCAAAGGATCTATGGTTTTCCCTCGAGTCTTTCCCACGAGGCTTTCCCACGAGGCTTTCCCACAGGGCTGTCCCACGTGCACACGTGGTGGGAGTCGATCCTCGGCTTGAACGTTAAGGCAGTGCAGGGAAAACAGGTTCCTCTGTAATGGACTGACCCATCTGGGGGTCTCTTGGAATGGTGGCACGACCCTGGAGTTCCTCTCGCCTTTCCTGTGGAGAGCGCCTCCTCTTGAGATGCGACGGGAACGCCGGGAATTCTTTCCCTACGAAACAGGGAAAGGATCCCTCATCTCGAGCTAGGAGGCGGAAACGGGGCTCCCCTGGATGTGTGCGGGACCCCACGTGCTTCCTCTCGAGTGGAGACGTGTATGTCGGGGAACTGCTTGAGTTGCAGCAAGGTTGTGAAGGACCCTTTGGAAGTTCCAGTGGTTAGATGTGATTAGCCTCCAGAAGCCTCAGCGGAAATGGGCCTCATCTCGCCTGGAGGGCAAAACCTCCTGGATTTCCTCGAGTTGCGGCAGGTGCTCTCCACTTACGACGGGGACCTCAGGGACCCACTCTGGTGGCCTCTGCAAAGGCCAGTCCCCATGCGAGTTCCTCGGGGGCCTCTAGGGATTCCTCTCCCGTGGATGCCGGGGCCTAAGACCTTGTGTGTAGTCTGGGCCGGAACCTGAGGATTCCTCTCCAGTGCTGACATGGATCTTGGGGTACTTCTAGAGTCTCCCCAGGGGAGTCAGTCCTCCTCTCGAATGCGGGCATGCACTTGCGCTTTCCTCCAGAGCGGTAGCAGCAGTGTCACGCAGTCCGCCGCGTGGATCAAAGGATCTATGGTTTTCCCACGAATCTTTCCCACGAGGCTTTCCCACAGGGCTGTCCCACGTGCACACGTGGTGGGAGTCGATCCTCGGCTTGAACGTCAAGGCAGTGCAGGGAAAACAGATTCCTCTGTAATGGACTGACACATCTGGGGGTCTCTTGGAATGC